>NC_056522.1:292773371-293031903 GCF_019175285.1 Sceloporus undulatus | reverse complement strand
TAGCCCGAAAGATTTCGCAACCCGAAAAAGCCATAGCCGCTAGCGCTGGAAGCCGTGATTTCGTGCGAAAAAGCGCCAAAAAGCACCAAAAATTTTTTCGTAAGCCGGAAAAAAAAACGTAACCCGGAACAGTTTTTTCCTATCTAATTTTTTCGTATCCCGGAAATTTCGTAACGCGGTGATTTCGTATCCCGGGGTACCACTGTATTTTAATTTTTCCCTTGGAAGTCCTCATAAATTAGAAAAGCTCTACATCAGATCAGTTTGTTTCCAGGCGTTGTGTAAAACTGAAGATGCTGAGATGTCCTAGAGTCCCCTTCCACTGCCTTGCCTGAGCTGCATGTTCCAGCCTGTACCTCCCTGAGGCCCTACTGGGAAGCTGAGGTGCAATATCCAGAGAAGTGACAGCATCCAAACTGGCAGGCTGTGTCGTATTTCCACTGGGTCAGCAGTGGCAGCACAGAGGGGACAAATTAAATTCAGTTAAAGGAAAGCTCGTAAAGGCCCTGGCAGTTTGCATGAGCACTGGTTAAGAGGACTTACATAATTCCCTTAGAAATCCCTTTGGCCTTACATCCAAGCACTCTCACTCTCACTCTCCCCTCTGTGCTCATATTCATTTATCTGTTCATTTGTCATTGGCTCATTGTAACTGCCTTTGACCCTCCTGAAAACCATGCATCTAATTTTCAAGCCCTCCAACAACATGCAGCGACTCTCTCCTTTGGATTTTGAACATCATGGAGGTGACCTTTTAGCAAGAGACTCACTTATATAGCAAACTAGCTGGGAAGGTTTTACACTACAAGGGCTTTTGCGCCTACAAAAGGAAAGGAACAAGAGTTTGTTATCCTTGAGAAGGGATTAAAAGTGGACCATTTTAATGCCCTGGTGTGACTTGATGTATTCAAAATGCTGATGTATCTGTGTACATGTGTGTATACATAATATTTCTTAGCTGCTAAAAATGAAAACTGGGAAAACTGATATTGACAAAGTTTTGGTTACCAGGCTGACCAACTACTTGTTTGGCAAGTTAAGTATTGTGCTATACCAGACACCATAGTATCACTTTAAGTATGTGTGTAGTGGTAGGGGAAAGCACAAGACTAATAGGGAGGTCATAATTAAGTTTGCCTGTTTGTAGGCATGCTTTCATATCATTCATCTAGTGTTTCTCTTAAGACTGCTTCTCATTACTCATAGGAAGATTCAATGGCAGTAGTAGTCTCAGTATTTCTTAGTGTGTGTGCCTTATTAATCAGTACTTTTGATAATTTTTGAGTGGCCTTTAACATTTCTGAGAGCCATGTGCTATGGAACTGGAGAATACATTGCATGTACTTTGAGATTTGTGCTGAATGAAATCATAGAAAATTATGACACAAATTGTTTAATTTATACTCCACCTTTCTCTTGAAATGCGATACATGGGGGTGAATAGGTTCTTAGTTTTTAATGACCATTGCACAGATTACTCTTGTAGCAATCAGGAGGCAGGTAACTGACTCTTCCTATTGACCTTCTGCAGAAATAGCCACATAGTTTATTATCAAAATAGATATTCAGCCAATTCAGAGGAGCTTAGGTTATTACTGCAGTAAGGGTGTGAAAAACTGAATCTGCAGTGGGTAAGCACATATGGAAAAGCATATGCTGGCACTTCTCTTTGGTATCTGACAATATTTTCTGTCATTATTAAATCTAGTCATTCAATTTGGCATTGGAGATGGTGCTGAAGCTCAGAGACAGAACAAACGGTTTGCATGTAGATAATCCCTGGTTCATTACCCAGCATTTCAGGGCCTGGATAAGGCTAGGAAATAATAATGCCTGAAAGCCTAAGGGGTACTATAAGTCCATAGTTGACAATATAGGGTCAGATGGGCTAATGGCTTGATTCAATATAAAATTCCAATGGGCTATCTATAAGCAGGCTTCCTCTCATATAGCTTGTGTGGATGTGCATCCTTGCATGCATTTCCATGTTCATTCAAAACCCAATGAACTGGCTGGGTGTTATTTTTGGCCAGACCCTACCCTGGTCAGTCTGTGTCAGCAGTGAAGATGAAAGTGAAAATTTAAGTGACTTGTTCACCATGTGTAATGGCTAGGATGGTATTTTTCACCATCACCATGATACAGTGGTACCCCGGGTTACGAAATTAATTCGTTCCGCGGTTAATTTCGTAACCCGAAATACCTTCGTAAGCCGAATTGCCATAGGCGCTAATGGAAAAATAGCTCTCTGCTGCCCTCCGGTGGCGGAAAATAGCGCCGCGGTTTTTTCGTAACCCGAAGAAACCTTCGTAAGCCGAAGCAATAAATCCCTATGGGATTTTTTCGTATCCCGAAAAATTCGTAACCCGGCGCATTCGTATCCCGGGGTACCACTGTATTTGGATATCTGTCCCTGATAGGGTTGCCATGTTGAAGAGACAGCTCCTGTATCTCTAACAG
Organism: Sceloporus undulatus; assembly: GCF_019175285.1. Lineage (NCBI taxonomy): Eukaryota > Metazoa > Chordata > Lepidosauria > Squamata > Phrynosomatidae > Sceloporus > Sceloporus undulatus. Next base: position 293,029,443 of record NC_056522.1, on the reverse strand, counting down.
TTGTGTAGAAGAGGTAATTTCAGCAGGTGTTGCTTGTCACACAACTAGGTAACAGGCAATATCTGCTGAAACTCCTCTCTCCTATGCAACCGTTAATGATACAGAAACAATCTCCAGGTTTAAAAAACAAAACAAAACTCTGGCACCCACATTCCCTGCTTGTTTGTAAGTTGCAAACGTAGGTCAAGGTTGGGTTGGAACTATATTTTCAGTAATAGACATGGTCTAGGAATTGGAGGTTAAGTAAAATGGTGTATGGGTGCTGGATTTGCAATGGAAGAGCAAAAGGTAAAAGTGGCATGTCTTCCTCTTCGTTCCTTCTTTCCCGGCTTTCCCCTTCACCCCCCAACTTCTGCAACTCTTTTCTCCTAACTTATATTTTAAGTATATCTTCTCTAAGTCCACACCTGGGCCAGATAAGTCAATGGCACCCCCCCCACACACACACACAGATCCAAGCTACCTTGGGTAGCAGCTAATCTATTTTGCAGCGCCAGAGGTATGGGCCCTAACCCTTACAAAAAAATAAACAACAATTTGCTGTTGTTTCATGTCACCGAAGAACTCCTGCCTGAGGTAGCCACTTCACTCTCCATAACAATAAAGTTACTCTTGCCTAAGTCATAGAATCATAGAAGAGACCACAAGGGCCATTCAGTCCAACCCCCTGCTTGGGTTTAGCTGTGGAAGGGTGCTTCAGGGGGAAAGTGGTTGGTGGGGAAAGGGTCACTCACATGCTAGTGCATCTCTTGAAATCCTGTCTTTACCACATTCTAGTTTTTACATAATGTAACACTCCTACAGTATAAGTAATCTGGAAAGCTGAATATTGGTGATGTTTCAAAGACAGTTTCTCACATGTTACAGAATACTAGGGTGCCCACAAATATCAGGTGCTGTAGGCTGTATTTCAGAGGAAAGAATTGGCAAATCTCTTCTGCCTAAGAAAACCTTATGAAATTCATGGGGTCCCCATAAGTCCACAGGTGACTTGAAGACACAGAGAGAGAGAGAGAGAAGCAAGAAAGAAGAGGAAGGGGACAATGAAGAGCCTTTCTGAGGTCAAGAGAAAGTCCTTGCTGGACAAAGTAGATAATACTAACTTAAACAGACCAATGGTTTGACAGTATCAAACAACTTTATATGTTTGTATAATATGTAAGACTCCTGTACCTTCTTATACACACACACACACCAAGTATTTATGGTAATACATTATGGTATTTATGTATGGTAATACTTTGTATTGCAGGCAAGAGTATACCAGATAAGAGCTTATATAAAATCCATCCTTGTATCAAAACATTGTATGTAACAACACAATAATCGCTCAAGATAGAATGCCATTCCAAAGACCAATATGGGATTGTGGGGACTTCATTGTATCTTTGTTTTGATTGACATATTGGCATATGCTGTAAATAGAAACCAATAACAAATAAAGTTAACTTCATATAGTGTCTGACACACCAATTTCTCCATAAGTGCAAGTGAAGGAAAGGATTCCTGTACCCTTTGCTAGTTTTGTAGCGGGTGCAATTGTCTTACCACCCCAGCTGAACAATTGCTAAAAAAATTTAGTTTTGGCCGCCAAAGAAAAGGGGCAAGCAAAGTGACCAGATAAGGACAACACAGCAAATCTAAGGATTTTAGTCGTGAACAGTTTTCAGTGTGTCACTCTCTCCATACTAGACATGGTGGAGCTTATGGAAAATTTCCTTGGGTAGGCAAAATTCTTATTTGATGACCAAGGCAGGGTTTGAGTCCTAGCTTTGTCATGAAACCCACAAGGTACCAAATCATACTCTCTCAGCCTCAGGGGAAGGCAGTGTTAACCCCTCTCTCAACCAAACCTTTTCAAGAAAACCCCATGACAGGTTTGCCTCAAAAAGGTAAAGGTAGTCCCTTGACATGAATGTCTAGTCATAACCAACCATAGGGGGCAGTACTCATCTCCGTTTCTAAGCTGAAGAACCAGCATTGTCCAAAGATTGCTCTGGTGGTCATGTGGCCAGCATGACTGCACCAAATGCTGTTACCGTCCCACTGAGAAGTGGTACCTATCTATCTACTTGCATTTGCATGCTTTTGAACTGCTAGGTTGGCAGGAACTGGGACTGGGGATGGGAGCCTTCCCCATCATGCAGCACTTGGGCCTCGGACTACCAACCTTCTGATCTTCTATGTGCATTAGGGTTGCCATAATTCGAAAATGAAGGCACACAGCAGCAAAGCCTAGGGTGACCAGATGTCTTCCTTTTCCAGTCCATGTCCTCCATTTCCACCTTCTGTCCAGGAGGGATCAGGAAATTCCTTCCATTTTGAGCCTGACTAAGACGCACAAATGTACATGTATAGGAGTGTCACTCTTTTTGCTTTTATTTGGTCAGCTCCTCCATTATTATTTTTCTTCAGCGCCCTACATTTTGTGGTACCTTTTCCTCCTTTGCAGAAAGGGCATCTGATCACCCTGGACCAAAAGTCTCATTTTGCCCCTGTCCTTGGTGTCCCCCTCTCCCCTTCAAGCCACTTTCTCCTTCCCCAAGTGGGATCCCCCCCCTTCTCCTTCATGTTCCACTGGCTCCTTGGTGCCCAGATCGCCCTCTCTGTCCCTGAAGGGGTTAAGTGTGCTTCTTTTCAGAAACCCTGAACGGACCATTGAGCCAGGAATGCCCAATCTGAGGAGGGCTTGGGGTGGCCGGGGGAGGGGAGAGGCTGCCTTGTCCTGCTTTCACTCCCGATGCCTCCTCCTCCTCCTCCTCCTCCTCTTCCTCCCAGCGCCTTTCAGGAGGAGTTGTTTGATTTGGCTTCAGAGAGAGAGAGAGAGGAGTTTGCATCTCATCCGCCTGCCTATCTGCCTGTGTAGCAGAGGAAAGCTCCAGGTCCCTCCGATCCTCACCATGAGAGAGCCAAGGCTTCCCCCAGCTGGGGGGGCAGGCTCTCTGGTTGCCGGACTGCTGGGTGCTGGAGTGGCAAGGTGCCCGAGATGATGGGCTCCTAACCTGCCCCGGCTGCTCCTTGGCAGGTGCTTGGCAGCCCAGGAAGATGAGTGTGATGCTGTGGCGCTGGGAACAGAATAACCTGACGATGAAGTTGGTAAGGAGTCCTTTCCCCTGGCTCCCTGATCGCAGGATTGGGCTGGGATGAGCTTTATATTGCATTTGGTTGCGTTGCTGTTTTCTTCATCAGGCAGAAGTGGTTCAGAAAAGTGGGATCAAAGGCCAGTGGCTCGTCACTCCCTTTCCTCCATTGTGTGTGTGTGTGTGTGTGTGTGTGTGTGTGTTTTATAATGTTGTGATCCTTCCCAGTTTAAGCTCCCTTCAAAGCCCAACGAGCCCTGGCTTGGGCTTACTTAGTTCTCCCTCCCCTGCCTGCTTTCTTCCCCCCCACTGTGCCCTTGCCCCAGCCCCAATGGGGAGTCCTGCCCAGGCACAAGCAGGCCGGCTGCTGGCCTTGCTGCTGGATGGTTGGACTTCCCTCTTCAGCTCCTCTGGGGAGCTGAAAAGCAACCACCGCTCCTTGTTTGTAAAGGGGAAAGTCTGTGGGTTTCCCATTTCTCCTAGCACAAATGAGATCAGGAAAACCACACATCTGCCTGTCTTTTCACATTATGCTCCGTGCCAAGATTGAAGCTGTGGGTTAGAAAACTTAGAGAGTCTGCATATTCACGGCTTTTGGAAATCTGACTTCCAAACCTGAGTTTGGAAGAGTGTTATTCTTTATCCTTCTATTGGATTATTTTAAACAATGGAAATTGCACTCCTGTGCACATTTGCCTTTAAATATGTTTCCTATGAAGTTGAGAATTCAATACCAAGGGTTGGTTCCAAGTGTCAAGGGGCCCTAAACTCGTAAGCCTAGGAAATTGCTACAGGACTCAAAAAAGAGCATCATCACTCTTTATAATAATTGAAATCTGGAACTGTACGGCTGTCATTCAAAATTGCCTCCTTAAAAAAATTAAATGTTTTCCTTTCGGAGGACTGTTCGGACAGACATAATCAGTTTGTGGATGATACTGCTGGATATGAAAGCTCTCCTGTGTTGGGAGATCAAGACAGTTTCCGATTTGGCATGCATGACTACCTCTTAGAAAATTGAATTTTTGAGTTGGCAGGAAGGGGTGCATGTTAAGCGTGGGAGCTGCCCAAGCATGGCGTGAGTTGCTGCCAGGCACACTGAGATGAGGAGAAGTAACTGTTATTCCAGCAATCTGCTGCTTAAAAAAAAATCCTCTGGAAATCAGGAAACAGAGAGAATGGGCTCTGCAGGTGTATAAAAAGCCTGTTCTACACACACAAACAGCTGAGCCACTTTTGAATGGGCCTCCCAAACAAAGATGAATTTTCATTTAATGTGTGGGAGGAACTGAGCTAATAAAGAGAAGGGGTAACAAGCTTTGAAAATGTGAGTGGATATCAGAGGTTTTTTGACTCATGGTGGTGGTGTTTGAATAGTTGAGAGCAGTAAAACAAAAATTTGAGATCACATTTCATAAGGTCAGGGAGGTAACACAGAGATCTAGGAAAAAACCTCTCCCTAACAGATTTGGATTTATGATATTACCAATAAGAATGCTATATGCAGTTGACAATGGAGTGCAGCTCATTGAGTTCATTGAGCATGTATAAGGTTACACTGGAACTGATCAGAAGCAAATTATAGGAAGCTTTATAATTTCCTTCCTTACAATGGTGTCTCCTTCATATTTACTAGATCTGTACTATCTCAGGGAATTGAGTGATTCCCTTCAACTTGGTGGTGTTCCCTTATAGATGTTTTCCCATTTGGTTGTTTTTTCAGTGTCAAACCTACCAAGAAGTGTATTTGGGCCTCCAGGCTGTGTACATATTACCCATGAATGTTAAATATATCTAAGAGGGATGGATTGCCCCTAGCCTTTGTGTGGCATTAGGAGAACCAAAAAGGTACAATGGGCTCCACTCTGGGTCTTAGTGATAAACAGATGCAATTAATACTGTTTAATATTTATTGAATTCAACAAAGTGCTTAGCTGTGACAATAAATACTGCAGCCAGGCCAAGAGGCCTGGGGGCCTAGCAAGAGAAGGGGGAGTACCTGGTAAAAGACCTGTGCAAAGCCTAGGTTCCATATTCCTCGGGGATAATGGGAATTGTTGTCTCACAATGTCTGAAGCTGCAAGTTCATCATCCCTGTCCTATTCAAAATAACTCATATTTTCCTCTATCAGGATTCCTGTCTCAAAGCTAATGTGAAGTTTGAGACACATTCAAAAAAAGTCATCCAATAATATTATTTGTTGCTTCTTGTAGAGGTTAGGAAATGCATACATGGGAGTAGCTGGTAAAGTAGATATAGAGTAGCTCTATATCAACTTTCTTCTGATAGGGTTGCTTTAGGGTTGCCATAAATTGGAAATAACTTGAAATCAAACAACAGCAACAAAGATGAACTAGAAAGGAGTGATCTTAAGTGTCTCCTTCTAATAATTTTCCCTTTTTCATGATGAGACTCCTTTATTGATGAGAGACTCCATTTGACATTGTGTAACATTCAGTTTGGCCCAGTAACTAGAATATTCATGTGATGAACATTGCATGCCATCATAACAGCTAAACCAATAAGCACAAATAGTAACCTGTAAGTCAGTTGTCATCTTCTATGCAGCTGCCCCTGCTACATATAAAAGTAGTTCCACTTCATGGATATATAGTGGGTCCTTGTCATCCACTGGGGTTTGGTTCCAGGATCCCTCATGGATAACAAAATCTGTGGATGATCCAAGTCCCATTAAATATAATGGCATAGCAAAATTGAGTCCTTTATATAAAATGGAAAAATCAAGGTTTGCTATTTGGAATTTATACTTTTTAAAAAATATATTTTCAAGCTGTGGATACTTGAATCCACGGATAAAAAATCCATGGATAAGGAGGGCCAACTGTAATAGTATTCAGAGGTTTCTTGTGTTTCAGTGGTTTTAGTCACTTGTGCCTTGTGTTAGGGACTGTTCTGCCTAGTTCCCACAGTTTTATTGGCCTCTGAGAGAACACGTTGCCCTCCACAGGTTGTTTTTTTATGTTGACCATTGTTCTGTATGTTGTAAACACCTTTCTCTCACTTTATTAGACATACTCAAGAACCCAGAAGTGCATAGACATTCTTTTATTTGCAGTGTATTGCACCTGGTTCTCACATCATGACCTTCTGCAGGGATGATTTACTATTTCTAGTATTTCAGTGGTTGTCCTTGGCTGGAGTCCTCAGGGAATTTGCCCTCCTATTTTCTGCTCCCCCTCCTCTTATTTTGGTAGCTAATTACTGTTAAAGTTGGGAAAGTTTCTCTCTCTCTATTTCTCTCATCATAGATGTTATGTATACTTTAACTGGAACAGAACTTTGGAGTTATTGCATCTACCTAGGTTTTAACAATCAATTAACAAAAAAATGGTTGGTTTAACATGCTGTGTTGTTTCTCATGTTCATTCAAACTCCAAAATTCTGTTAGGATGCATGGTTAAGAGCCATGATCTTAACAAATGTTCAACACAATGTCTGCAGGATATGGCAGGCAACCGTGCAGGGAACAGGAGATATTTTTTCCTCCCTACACACCCTAAACAGTGTGTTTCAGCACACCTGAAAGGAGGCAACATTGCTTTTGGTTCCATTTTGCATGTTTGGGGGGAGTTTGGGGGGGTTAGGGGAACCAAACCATTGATTTTTAGGTGGTTTTTGGTTTTTTTCGGTGGTTGGGGGGGGGCAAAAAAAATCACCAGAAAATCAGCTGAAAACAATTAAGTGTCTAGGGGCTTCTGGGGGTACCAACAGCCATACCTAGAGGTTCCAAGGGCCACATGTGACCCATCAGCTGCACTTTGCTCACCTCTGCTATAAGGTATTGTAAACAATGCTGTTGCAGGTTTGCCACTGCATTAACTGGGTCTGAATTGCAGATTTGTCTGTTCCTAGAACAGGCACATGGAGCTGAAGCTACAATGTGCATACTGCAGCATTTCATGTTACAAATGTCTGACAAATGAGGTTATCATATGGGATGGACAGTGTCATTCTGCCATCCTTAAACTGGAGTAATTGCGTAATCGGGGTTCGAAGATTATCACACCCCCGTGTGCTTCTGTCATCCATCTCCCATGGGTAAAACGAGCCATCCCCATGCACTTCTCCCATGTGTAAAGTGTTATGGAGCCATCATTTGGTATTAATGGGAGTTCCCGCTAATACCAAATGATGGCTCCATGACACTTTACCTACAGGAGAAAGACAACAGAAGCAAGTGGGTGTATGATCCTCGATCGTGCAATTAGCCCAGTTTAAGGACAGGAGAAGGGTGGCAGTAGGACGCTGTCCCTCCCATGTTATAATCTCCAATGTCCAGTATCCTGATATGAAGGTTAGTATCAGATGGTCCATGAACCCAAAGGAAGTAAAGTAAAGGCTGCAATTCAAAATTTGAAGTTCTTTATTCTGGACCAGACCTTAGGGTCACCATAAGTCGGAAACAACTTTAAGGCACCACACACACAAGCCATACACTCTCAGCCTCAGAGGATGATAATGGAAATTCCCCTCTGACAAAGCTTGTCAAGAAAACTCCATGATAGGGTTACCTTAGGGTCACTAGAAACAGCTTGAAGGCATCACACAGACAAGTCATGCTCTCTCAGTATCAAAGGATGGCAATGAAATCCCCTTCTAATGAAACTGCCAAGAAAACTCCATGACAGTTTCATCTTTGGGTCACCATAAGTCGGAAATGACTTGAAGGAGCACAACAACAACAGATGCTGACATGATGATGATGATGATGATGATGATGATGATGATGATGATGTAATTATTTCTTACCTGTGGATCAAGGTAGATACACCCCTAGTCAGGATTAACATGATTTAGGCACAGAATAACCAGGCACCTGCCTTTTCCAGGACATGTCCTACACTTCATTTCCCTGTCCTCCATTTTGAGCACAACTAAGAAGCACAAATTTACATTAGTGACTTTAGTTTTATTGTGTAATGCCTACAATTTCTCTTCAATGCCTTGTCTTCCAGGGTGAGGACATCTGGTCACCCTGTACAGTCGGCCCTCAGTAGCTGTGGGGGATCCATTCTGGATTCCCTCTGAGGATACCAAAATCTGCAGATGCTCAAGTCCAATTGGTTTCAATTGTTGTGCAGCCATGCACCACACTACCATTGGGGACAGTGGAACTTTTTTTCACTGCCCCCCAAAGTTAGCCTCCCTGCTCTCATCATGGTGGGTGGCAGGGGGCTGCCTCTTTCTCCTCCTCCTCTTTCCTCCTACCACCTCCAATTCCGCTCTTCTTCCTCCCTCTCTTCTTCCCTCCTCCTCCTCTGCCACCCCTTCCTTCTTGAACCACAGGGCTTCTTACCTGCCTCCCTGCCAAGGGCTCATAAAGCACAAAAAAGTAAACCTGGGGCCTGCTGGGCTGCCTCCATCCTGCCTCTTCCACATTCTCATCAGCCACTGTTTGGAGAGACCCATCAATCACCTGGGAAGGAGGACTTCCATGTGCCACCTGTTGCATGCATTTGGACTAGATGTCCCATCTACCCCAGACAGCATGGCCAACGGAAGATATTATTGGAGTTGTAGTACAGAGCATCCGGACAGCAGGTTGGAGGAGACTGCTCTAAGCAGTGGTAAAGGATAAGAGCATGTCTTTCTGTCTGTTGCTACTTTGCCCTGGAATCAGAATTAGAAATGTTTGTGTGTCCTAAAAAACAACAACCCAAGAACATCTTTGTGGTCCCCCACATTGCCAGTGTGGCATAGTGGTTTGAGTGTTGGACTATGATTCTGGAGACCAGGGTTCAGTTTCCAGCTTGAAATCCACTGGGTGACCTTGGGCATGTCACATGCTCTCAGCCTCCAGGGAAGGCAATGGTAAACATCCTTTGAACAAATATTGCCAAGAAAACCCCATGATAAGTTCACCTTAGGGCCATAACTCTAAAATGACTTGAAGACACACAGCAACAACAAACTCCACATTGCAAATGTCACAAATTAAAGTAGGTTGTTTGTTCCAGAGGTTCTTCACAATACATTGAAAGATCACCCATGGCAACTTATTCCAGTGCCCCATTCTTGATGTGCTGCATACAGTATTTCATTTCAAGGAGGGGAACATGTCTCGGTCATGTAGAAAATCTTTACATTAGCTCAGCCCAAACATACTGGTGAGAGATTTGGCTACAGTATGTGTCATGAGCAAGGAAGAGTGGGACGAGCTAACAGAACCTGATGATTCCATATGAATTTTTCAACACATTGGAGGAGGGTCTGCCAAATAGTTTGGACTTGAGTCACATATGGCTTTATAGGTTGTAACCAGCACTTTGAATTGTACCTGGAAACAAACTGGCAGCCGATGGAGCTATTTCAACAGGAGCATTGGCCTGTTACAGACTGCCAAAATAAAGCTGCTTCGGGTCTCTTTGGACGTATGCTATTTAAATGATGCATGGGTCCCATGAGTCCGGAGGTCGCGCCAAAGCCACACTCCATTCCTAAGCACTGGAGTGCAGCTTTGGTGCAGCTTCCGAATTCTTAGAGTGCATGCATCATTTAAACAGCATACCTCCAAAGAGACCCGAAGCAGCTTTATTTTGGCAGTCTGTAACAGGCCATTGTATAGTCTCTGTAACCTGTCCCACTTAACAATCTGGCTGCAGCTCTTCGGACCAGCTGCAGTTTCTGAACACTCTCCAAAGGCTGCCCCAACTAGAGTGCAATACAGTAGTCATGATACACAACATGTTACGTGATAGCCATGTATAATGTCCAATGGATGTTTTTTTTGTTTGTTTTTTCCATATGCTGCATCACCTCAAAATCAGACTCTAGTGGCTGCCAGGGTTTTCTCCTTATTTAGCACCTTTGCTAGAGGTAAATCCCTGAGAAAAGATAGTTATTATCATTGTTCCAAAGTGATACAAAGTAGTTATGTGCCACTACCACTATAGCTGCCTTTCATAAAATAACTATTTTTCTTATTAGTTCTCAAAACCAACTGAAAGACTGTCCCACTGCATATACGACACATTATAGTTCCATTTATTTAAAGCATATATGTCCTCCTTTTCATGCTCTTACATTTCTTGTCATTAATGACATTGACTAACATGCTGGCTAGTATGTGAAGATGGCTTGCTGGCTAGTTTATCAGTTTTGTCTCTGCAATATCTTCTCACATGTTAATATCCTATTGGAAATCTGTCTCTTAAAATGGGTACTTAAAACAAATATTAAACAATTAAATACAGAAGTGATTAAAATCAATTTCACTATAACTGTGGTTCCTTTGAAACATAACTACAATTTGTGCTATCATAGGCTATCAATTTACATGTAAGAAGATAAGTCTTTCACCACACACACAAAAAAAGAAAAAAAATATTTAGGTGAAATTCTAGACAAGGCAAACCTAATGATCTTTTTATGCTTATAAAAGCCTTTAAAGGGGATCTGACCTTTAATCACACTGATAACCTGTTATTTTCTGCGACAGCACTGCACTTAGGTTTCCTTCCGTAGTCCACTTACTGGCTGGATTCTTTTCTCAAGTGCTAATAACACTGCCCTATTCCAAAGGGTATGATGGGAATATCTGCAAACTGTTCTGCTATTTTGCCATTGAAACCTCACTATGGAAAAGATCAAGGCACAGGCAAAAGTGAGACCAGTGCTTTCTGTTTGTTCCCAAGACTCTCAGCTAGCTGTGAGCTGTGAAGGGGAAAAAGCACTCTTGGTTTATTGACATGCAAATCAGCACCAGCAAGCTTTCCTCTTCATGTTTAGAATTTGCTTATCCAATCCTGGCATAAACCCTAGAATTCTATAGTCTTCCTGTTGGGAATTGTGAGTCCAGCCTAATCGAACTGGACAGGTGGCTTCTCTCCGAGTCACTTCTGTTCCAGAAGTACCACTTCAGAGCAGTGTTTTCCCCTCTCCTTTGCACTCTATCAGTTGGAAACTCTGTGCCCAAATACACTTTTACTATAATTCTCTTTGCCTTTTTTGCCCTTCTCCAGCAGTAGAAATGCTATGTCACAACAATGGAGTTAGGCTTAGGTTTATTAGTAGTGACCCCACAAAGTGCATCTTTATGGGAATGATAAACAGATTCTTTGGTAGGCTCCAATTGTTATAATTTTTAAACAAAATATCCCTGCAGTTAATAAAATCTCAAAAAGATCCCCCCTTTAAAAAGATTGTAGTCAGAATGCTTGTCCTGTCTAGAATATACACAAGAATGTACACAAAGATATTAATAGACTGTACATTCAAAACATAATCCTTCTCCATTGATTTCAGTAGATCTCTAGTTGACATTTACTGTTGACTAGAATGAATGAATGAAAGAAAAAACTGGTTGATACACAAGGAGGAAAAGAAACAATTTTGGGGGAAAATATATGCTTAGTTTTTGCTTGTTTGCTTGATAAATTGAACCCTTCCCTGGAAAACCTAATGGGAAAACTATTCCATTCAGAACTATGTTCAGCAACTCTTTTATTCTGTTCAGAATCTATTCATATTGTGCCCATGGTAGGAACATGTAATGGTTCTCAAAGGCACAGATTCCATAGATTACAAATGACACAGATTGCTGAGCCAGAAGCCAGTGGAAGATCAAGTGCAAAAGAAGATGTACCAATTTTGGGGGCATAACAATGTGTGCCTAGTTCTGGGCACTGAAAGGCACGTTGTGATTTGAAGGCATAGGCCGTAGAAGAATTAAGAGCTGTTAAAAGGTACACTACCAGATACAAGGGCTGGAACATAACAACCTATGGTTTTGGAGGTTTTTTTTTTTAATCAACGAAGGGGCAACTTCCAGCTGTCCCTTTTACAGCCAGAAAGGGGCCGTGGCAACAGCACACTGGTCCTGATCTGGCCTTTGCAGGTTGCAAAAATGAGGTGCAAAAAGCAGTTTCTTTTTGTACCCTGCAAAGGGTGTGATAGCAATGATGTCGTGACTTTACGGTGCTCCTTCGGCACTGTGTCATGTGGGCGCAGCGCCAGAGGAGTGCCATGACAATGCGCACCTTATGGAGTGGTGTGAGTCAGAGTGTGCATCGTGTGGATGCTATGCCCCGACTCTGCCCCCAAGCCAGTCTTTAAGGCTGTTCTGCAGAGGGCCTAAGTGTGTTTTCCCTTTGTGAAATAACTGTTCTCAATCATCATGATTCACCACAATTGCTGTTGCTTCTCATCTCCAATTTAGCTTCCATTCTGGATTATTAGCTGAAGGCTAAAGTGCAGTGCCCCTGAGTTTAAAAGATCTTACCAACTCTATAACTTTAAAAGGTGACTAACACTGGCATTAATGGCAATTGGTGTAACAACATAGTTCACATGAGTTACACATCCTACAGAGGCACCTAAATTTCTTATAATGTCACTAGTTGGTTAGGGTTCGATTCCCAGCTTGTCCATGAAACCCACTGGGTGACCTTGGGCAGGTGACATGCTCTCAGCCTCAGAGGAAGGCAATGGCAAACCTCCTCTGAACCTATCTTGCAAAGAAAATCCCATGATAGGTTCTCTGTAGGGTCACCATAACTTAGAAATAACAAACACCCACCTAAAGATTTTTTTAAAAGATGATTATATCTTGTAGTTTAAAAGAAAGCTTTTTTGTCCAGTCACAATCTCTGACAACACTCCTAATAACCCTCTCACTGAACCCTATGATTCCAGGAAATCCTCGTAAAGAAATCCTGCCCTAGATACTGATGGTCCCATGATGCAGAATGAGGGGCTGTGCACACTGGCCATTAAGGCCAGCCTGGTGGCAGAGTTGGGGCATGGTGTCCATATGATGCACACCCAACTCCACCCCCAAGGCGGTATGATGCTGTGCATCATTCCACACAACGCATAGCATCATGGCGCTCCTCTGGTGCTGCGTCCACATGACGCAGTGCCAAAGGAAAATCTTGAAGGCGTTGCACCGTGGCTATTGTACCCTTTCCAGGGCACAAAAAGGAACCACTCCTTTTTCGCGTCTTGGAAAAGACAGATTGGGGCCGCGGCATGTGGTTGCTGCGGCCCTGATCTGGCGCAGCTGGAAGGGGCTACAGGCTGCCCCTTAGGGGTGGTCTGCATAAACTGCGGGTGAATCCCAACAAAAGCAGTTGCTTGGTTTCTCCCATATGTTATCAGCAACCATGACCATCTATACTTGCAGAACTGTGGTACTTGTAGGTGCTGTTATTGTATGATTGTCATGTTAAAAGAGCTCTGCTCATCAAGATATCTCATTTGACCAGCATAAAGTGGATGCTGTAATTTTCATACTCACAAGAATGCTACTTGAAGCAACTTTCACAACAAAGTTCATTGAGATGTAATCTGTCATTGGAGTATTGCCAACCCAGGGTTGTATTTTCATGTTTTTATTTTCCTTATGACTGCTTTTATACAGGTGTCACAAGATGGCCCTGATTTTAGAATGCATGCTTAGAAGGCCATCTTAGCACTTCTCCACTACAGTGCTGTATTTTGTGTCTATAAAATACAGTTCTGAATTCAATTCAAAATCGTCACACACCCCTTTTTCCCTATCAGAAACTCCACGTAGGCTGTATGTTTCCTAGCAACACCTTCTGTTATTAACATAACCACAGCATAGTACTATGACCTCTTCACTATTGGCTGCGTTGTATATTTACAAAAAATGATGTGTTCTTCAGGTGACTTTCTTTTGGTTTTGTGTTGTTGTTTTTGGCTTCATGCAAAATGTGCTGTAAATAACTTTTGATCTATTCTCTTGATAAAAAAAATTAACACTCACTGTGGCAGCCTAGCCTGTGTATGAAACTGGAGACTTATCCCACTCCTTTTTAGATTAACCTTTTGCCATTACATCAGTAAAAGAGTGATGACTAATGAAACTGGATATTATAGGCATCAGATAACCTTTCCTGCTTTGTTTTTCTAATCTGCTTAAGTCTGCAAGGGGAAGAATGAAGTGGAGAAAAGAGAGGACACTTCTACATATAAGCAGCCTAGTACTAACTATATTTTGCATTGCATGTAGTTCAGCTGAAATCATTTGAAATTTGGAATCCTTTACACATTATACTGGCAACCATCTTCTGGTAGTTCATGCCAAAGCATGCCTGTAACACCTGCTCATTTCTTTATGGTTTCTTTCACAGGAAGTCCATGGAGAGGGAGGCTAGGGCTAAGATCCCCAATGACAGTGGCAAAACATAAAGCTCTACCATCATTCTTTGGCAGGAGGTCCGGTCCAGGACAGCTGCCAATAGTGAGATGGATGCAAAGGGAGCAATACTGTTGCCTCCTGCAATCATGGACCATTTGGGCCAGAACACAGCTGATTTTGTGCGACTAGGAAGAATTTGTTGCACAAGGAGGTAATGGATATCTTATTATCCATTGACATAAAAATTTTTTACACTTGTGTAACTCCTGGTTATGTAAGCATAGGACTCTGGCCTAAAACCACAGTGATCCAAGAAAGAAGAAGATCCTGAATTTGCTGATGTGTTTCCTAGCCCCATATAAGAATGGTAGATGGGAAGGGAAGGGAGAGTGGAGACACTGTTTACCAGCAACAATTTATAGAAAGTGTAAATTTCACAACTCCCATATTTAAAGTAGTCCACAAGTAAAAACTGATTTTTAACATTTAGATTACTACGGTATATACTCAACTATAGTTTGACTTCATGTATAAATTGAGGGCAAGTTTTGGGGCCAAAATTATGGATTTTGATAAGACCCATGCATAAGTTGAGGGTAACATTTAGGGGCATATAGGGGATCTGAAGGATGAAGCAAAGGAAAACATGTCAGAGAATATACAAAATTCCAGCAGCCATAACTCTTTGTGCTCACTCTTAAAGCTGGATGGATGAGAGAGAATAGGGGATCGGTGCTTCCAGGACAGATTATACTTTTCCCTTTCACAAGGCGATGGTTCCTTCTTTTAAATAAGAGTTAGGATAGAATACTTACATTGACTCATGGATAAGTCGACTTAGGTTTTGGGGGTCAATTTTTGACCTAATTTTCTAGTATATACTGTAAATGCTGTTCTAATCACCACAAATAAAAATGGATATTATACTTCTGGGGAAAGTGCAGAAGAAGGTAACCAAAATAGTCAAAGGATAGTGAATAGTTAAACTGTGGAATTCACTGATACAAGATATAGCTACACACCTGCCAATGTGAACAGCTTTAAAGGAGATTAGAAAAATTTGTGTAGCTCTTTATGGCTATATATCACCTCCAATATCATACAGCATGTTGCTGTATAACAGTTGCCAGGGTCATGCAAGAAGGACAGTACAGTACAGTACAGTTCTATTCCTTTCTTGCTGGTGGACTCCCATAGCTAACTTGTTGGTCGTTGTGTGAAAAGAATGTTGTTGGCCTTTTGTTTGTTGCAGCATAGTTTATATTCTTACATTCTTTTGTCTAAGTCACTGAAACACCCTGGAAACAATATGCTTTTATGATGATCTCGCCCCCTACTTTTTTTTAAAAGGAGAAGTTGAAACTTGTTTTACTGTTAACTTTCATGGCTGCAAAGTAGGATTCCTATCATTGCTGCAAAGATGTCATTGCAAACACTGTCACATTTTAATGAATCGTTGCCAGAGAAAATATTCATGCCCTGGCCATATTTTTCTTAATGAGGTTTGTTTACAGCAGTCATTCACTTTTGCTTTGTATGAACTAAAATCGAGGTTGTTGACTCAGAGGTTCTCAGTATCTTGACTCAGATGAGTGGCAGGTGATTCCGCCTTGTTCACCTTTTATTATTTTTTTCCATGGCTGCATGGATGGATTATTCTGGGGCATACACTGTCATAAACAGGAAATGTTTCTCTCAATCTGTTTTGAGGGTAAATTACCCAACCTAGTTTCTCTTGCCTTTCTCTGAGGCGGAGAGAGCATGATTTGCCCAAGGTCACGCAGTGGGTTTGCATAGCCGAGCAGAAATATGAACCTTGGTCTCCCAGTGTTCTAGTCCAACACTGTATTCACTGCACCATGTTGGCTGTCTGGCCCTACGCTGGCCCTATGGCAGCATAGAAGTTCATCCTCCTATTCTCCTCTGTAAAATGATAGGCTAAATGAATTATTGTACAGTGAATCATATGATTGGGAAGTGCTAAAATGTCACAGACACGAATGGCCTGTGAGAGCCTTGGAAAAACTCTTTACAGCTATGCATCAGACCACTCCTTAATTTATCAAATTATAATTCTCTCTATTTCCTATGTGAGTTCTTCTGCTTATACAGTGGTCCTTGGGTTCTCTATTCTGGGAAAGCCTGCCGGATGAGATCTGTCTACTTACATCCTTAGACAGCTTTAAAAAGGCTGTTAAGATGGATCTCTTCTGGCAGGCCTTCCCAGAATAGAGAACCCGGCCTTAGAAAAACGTCTGGGAAAGATACTGCTGCTCCCACTGACTGTTTGTTGGTATGATGTTGTTGACCTTCTGGTCAGTTTTTAACTTGTATGTTTGTTTGTTTGTTGTTGTTTTTTATTCTGTTTTTTAAATATTGCATTGGATTTAATACTTTTTTAAGGAGGGGAGGGTACCAGGGATTTTATATGTTTTGTATTTTTAACTTTGTTAGCCGGCCCGATTGGTCTCAGAGGGGCGGGATACAAATAAATTTTATTATTATTATTATTACTTGGTATAAAGCCTTGGTATAAAGCCCTACACAGCTGAGGTCCAGACTATTTGAGAGACCGTATCTCCCCATACGAATCACCTAGAGTCCTAAGATCCTCAGGAGAAGGCTTTCTCTCGGTCCCATCACCATCCCAGGTTCGCCTGGTGAGGACATGAGAGAGAGCCTTCTCAGTGGCTGCTCCCACCCTGTGGAACTCCCTTCCATGGAAGACTAGGCTGGCCCCCTCACTGCTGGGCTTTTGCAAGCAGGCAAAGACATTTTTGTTTAAACAGGCCTTTTCAGATCTGGCAGGCTTGGTTTTATTGGGGAATGACAGGGATGGTCTTGGATTGTTAATTTTAACTTGTATGTTTTAAATTTTATATTTGTAATTTTTATATTTTTTACAATTTTAATTGTGTTTTATGTATGTTAGCTGTCTTAGGTCCCACTTTGGGAGAAAAGCGGGGTAAAAAATAAATAAATAAATAAATAAATAAATAAATAAATACATATCTGCTGTTGGCTTGGTTCCAGGACCTCTCATGGATACCAAAATCCAGCAATGCTCAAGTCACATTATAAGCATCCCTTATATAAAATGGTGAAATCAAGGATTGCTTTTTGGAATTTTTGAGAAGAAATATTTTCAAGCTGTAAATAGTTGACTCCATGGATACACAAGGCTGACTGTAAAGCCAAAAGAAAGAGGTACTCAAAGGTGAAGGGAATTCCAAGGTATGTGGAAGCAAATACAAATTAGGAAAAGAACTGGGTTTAAATAATTAAAGCAGCCCAATAGACTGCAAGTAAGCACTTGTAGATGGTGTCTACTGGGCACAGAATGTTGTAGTAGTATTTTTATCTGCTAGGAACAGACTTTCTCAACTTAACTTATCCCTGACATGTCAGAGAATAGAGTTTAAAAAATCTACTTTTTGGGGGGCTAAGATTCTGCCAAACTCTGAAAGGATTTTGGAAATTGTAGTCAGAAAGCTTATATAGACTATTCTATGGCTATTTTAATCACTTGTCAGGGAGAAAGAAGCCAGAGAACTGACTCCTTGCTGAGTTGCATGTGACAAGAAAGTAATTGTAGTCTGAAGACCTGGAACTTAGCTAGGTTTAGCTACCTTTGCAGCAAATGGTGAGCAGCTGGACAAAATATATCAGCATGCTCCCTGGTCATTTCCATCTAATTTCCATTCCCAGATGGTAAGGCACAATTCCTGTAGATCTCTTTGCCGTACCTAGATGCCCAAACTGTATCATTGTGTCTACTGACTGCAGAATGCTGACTAAATAGTATAAGGGAGAGAGGAATGGAAAACCAGTATGATCATTCTATTCTGAACCAAAGCATTCAATACCACAAATTTTGTTGCAGGTCCCATTGCTTTATCCCAAAACAGACAAGCACATTTGTTAAGGGATATATGCATGCGTGCATATATTTGGTTTCAAACAGGACTTTTTTGTATTCTGATATGACATTTGAATATGAAATATAGAACAGGACACCTCAATTTGATCTCCATATGGGTATTTTTTGTAGCCCAGAAATGAACTGTAGAAATAAATACTAGAAAAGTTTGGGGGTTTGGTCATCTCCTTTGAATTCACTGGAAAAAGGAAATATATAAATTAATTATTTAAACAGTACATAAATACAGCAAAAGCATTTGAGAAAGAGTCATTCAAATTGGGCAGTTGGGTAGTTTCAGAAGCTTGACTATACCTTTTAAGTTGGAAGAAAAAAAATTAAAAGTTCATTAGAATCCTGCTCATGTTTCAGAAAGACAGAACTTTAAAAAGTTTAAATTGTGTCATGCAAATTTTGAACTAATTTAGGATACTTCCTGTGAAGAGTGTAAAAAGGTTTATATCATTGCAACTAGGATATCTGTTACACATGACTTTACTTGCAGCTCAAAATATGTCTTTAATGCTCTTATCTCTATGAGCCTTCTGGGCTAATGCAGAGAATTTGCCATAGAAGGAATGCTGATTTAGGAATAGTAATTATGTTTGAAAAGGAACTTGCATGCCAAAGTTTAAAACTTACAAGGGAGGAATCGATTCTAGAGGATAAGAGATTATGGAGTTTGGAGAATCAGGATTTAATGAGCAGTGTCCTCTCATATATGGATTTTTAGCTACATCGACACTGGATTTAACTTAGGAAAATATTAACCAAGTATCGCTGCAGTTGATAGGAAGATTATGTATAGGTTGCAAAGTTTTCCCCTTTCTCTTTAGAGTAGAATATAACCATTTATTAGAAATGTGTGCAAATGCTATTACTGAATTATCTTAAGTTGCTGAATATTACTTGATCCTTTTTGATTGTTGAAGTTATAATGAAGGTTTCAGCAAAAGTGTCCTCTGAGTTTGGGAGATGTGTCCATTTGCAGTCTTTCAGTGATGCTCCTAGAATTCTGGAGTGATTTTGTGGTATATCTTCTTTGAATCTTCCAGACCAGCCTTGGACAATCCAGTTCAAGGTAGATATTAGCTAGGGCTTCTGTAAGTTGCAGTCCAACACATGTGGAGGGATTCAAGTTGCAAAAAGGTACTGTGTAGGAATCATTCAAGAATATTGGGCATTCTGCTGGAGAACAGGTTGAGCTTTGGGTGATTTCCTTTGAGATGTAGCTGGTTGTGATAATTGGAAATGTATTTTAATGCTGGACTTGTGCTACAGATTTCTCTCTCACACACACACAAACACACACACACCCAATATCATTCTGTTTTTAATGTTCAATTGCAATGGAGGTTTTGGAGCTAGAAAAGTTTTAATAAATACATATAGATGCATAACTATGGGCATTGTTAGAGCAGGGAGTGATAAACACACTCAGACAGCACTGAACTTGGAACAGTTTGCCAGAAAAGATACATAGCTTCTGTCAAAAGGGTTTTCCTCTGTAGATAAATAAGCAAGTTTATCTCCTGCAACGTGGTTTTGCCTTATTTGTCTGTCATGCCTTATGTTCTTAGACTGATTTGCTCTTGTTTTATGATAAATTACTCCTGGCCTAAGTCATAAGAAGATAATTTGCACTGTTTGTTACTGTGTAACACTAATGTTGCTGCCAACAGTAATAACCACAATCATCTTTGTGAATAGCCGTTTTGAGTGATTACTTCAAAATACAAAGAAAACTGAGCTGATTTTCAAGCAACTTTGTGGCAGTCTTGATTCTTCCTTAGTGCCTGTTCAAAATGAGTTTGCAGTATGTCCTTACAATAATAGATGGGCATAGAAATGAGGCCCAACAGTGTCATGCTGTTTTGAAGTACATAATCTACTGCTGCAGCCTGTCTTTCTCTCTTTTAAATAATTTTAATCCCAGCTGTTACAAGTAAATAGTTGGTTAGTTACATTTATATTCCACCTTATCACTAATGATCTTAAACTTGAGTACCTTTCCTCTAAATTT
This sequence comes from Sceloporus undulatus, assembly GCF_019175285.1. Lineage (NCBI taxonomy): Eukaryota > Metazoa > Chordata > Lepidosauria > Squamata > Phrynosomatidae > Sceloporus > Sceloporus undulatus. Next base: position 293,009,295 of record NC_056522.1, on the reverse strand, counting down.
TCACAACTTGTGAAGTAGGTCAGGCAAGGAAAGGGGGGGTGTGGGTAGGCTTGCCATATCCCGCCTAGGGGTGGGACTTTACCGGTTTGGGGCGCCCCCGTGCTGCCCCCCGCCCCCGGGCTGAGGGGAGGATTCCCTCCCCGCTTGGGCTCCACCCCCGCCGCCGTCGCAGCGAGGCTGGGGCCCAGGCTGCAAGGGAAAGCCTCCCTGAGGGGAGGATTCGCTCGCCGCTTGGGCTCCGCCCCCGCCGCCATCGCGGTGAGGCCGGGGCCCAGGCCGGGAGGGAAAGCCTCCCTGAGGGGAGGATTCCCTCACCACTTGGGCTCTGCCCCTGCCGCTGTCGCGGCGAGGCTGGGGCCCAGGCCTAGAGGGAAAGCCTCCCCATTAGCGAGGCTCCTATTCAAATGTAGGACACACACACACACACACACACACACACACACACACGTGTCCTACATTTGAAAATTTTGTCCTACATTTTTTCCGGTTTGGAGGTCCTGACGAATGGCAAACCTAGGCGTGGGGATGTGACTGGGCCAAGATCACTCAGTAGATTTGGCAAGTCGGATCTCTGAGGCCGAAGTTTAACAATTGTATATTCCTGGTTCTTAAGTGGCAGGTCAAAAGTGGTATGTTAGGCTTCATTTCCTTGGTGCCTTTCCCCCTGCTACTTTTTAACTGCATCTCCCAGCTCTTTTCCCCAGGCAGTTCCAGACACATGTAAATTTGCACTTTGAATTGTAGGTTTAGCTCCCAAGGACCTGGGGAATGAAGCTCCAGTAAAAATTTGAAGCACATTTACCCCTTATTTCTTATCTGCCTTATTTGCCCACACACAATGTTGCTTTTCCTAGAAGACACAACCTTTGGCACTGAAATCTAGTCATTTGTACGTGTAATTTGGCTCTTGGTTTGTAACCCTAGGCATATTTGCCAGGAAGTAAGTCCCACTGAACTTATTGGAATGTACTTGTACTATGTTTAGAAAACAAGTTCCTGTAGCATTGTTCAAACTCAAGTACTGTAGAAAACCTTGATGTAGAGGTTAAACATAGGGGGTATGCATGTGCTTAGGAAGTCACAGTCTGGATCCAGCACTTAAATTCTATGTGTAGAATCCTGTGGAACAGAGTCGGAGCCCAAAATGGCAACTGAGAGAATTGTTCTACAGGTCCACTACAGGGCAAGTTGTGCTTTACGATCATGCTGTAGAATTAAGCTGGCTATTGTACAACTGCCTCAGATAGAGAGTAAATGCATGGTTCCACTCTTAAGGTAGGTTTTTGAGGAGGAAAATCACCCAGTCAGGGCTGGCCCTGTCAATAGGCAGGGGAAGACAAGCTGCAGAGAACAGATTTGCTCCATGGGCAGCTCTGCATCCTACAAGCTACTGTGCTGCCTTTTAGTATGGCAGAGGCTTTTGGAAGAAAGGGAAAGAAATGTTGTAAAGGAAAGAAAGGGAATGAGTGCAGTGTGTAGAGGAAAATTTTGTTCATTGGCCAAATACAGAGATGGAAAAAAATAGTTTGCCATTCCTGCCCCCCAACAGACAAAAAAATATTTCACAGAGACTGCACCTTTAACAATGACCCAGGAAGCACGACCACTAGACATGCTGGCTGAGGCATTCTGAGAGAGCTACAATCCAAAATAGGGAATTTTCTGATTTTTGCCACTATCAAAGTGGCCTTCCACAAAAGCTTATGGTTGATGAAGGACCAAACATTATGCATAAGGGCAGAAACTTTTCCCTTTCTGTAGATGATTTGATAATGCAAAAAATGAAAAATTTCTGTTTCTTTCATTTCCATATTTCTTTCTCTCCATGATCTGAGGAGATGGATGACAAAAGTATTGGTCACTATACTAGAGCGTGGTGTATGTTCCTTCTGAAGATCTCATGCCTGCTTATTGTTAAATGCATGTATATTGTCTATTTGCATTAATTCAGTAGATATTCTACTTATATTAATAGCCCTCTAAATCCTCATGACAGAATACATCCTTTGTAGTTTTAGACATTATAAATAGTTCTGAATATTGGGCTGACTTTCACTTCTTGAGGATAATCTTTTGATACTGGATGGTGGCTGTAGATATTGCCAGTAAGCCCTTTTAAGACCTAAATTGGGGTCACTTTGAAAGCCAGCAGCAGTAGGGGGAACTTATGTGGAGGCTTTTCTACTTGCATTTAATAGCAGTGTGAATGAGGCATTTACATATTTGGGGCTACATTTGACATCAACTATCTGCCTTGATCTTAAATGTGATTAATGCAATGTTCAGTGCATTTTGTTTGAAAAGCAGCTTTCTTTGTTGGGTAGTGATCTTGGGGCAATGTGGCTGTAAGAAGCAATAGCTAAAAAATTTGTTAGTGAAGGGAGGAAGACACTGGGCCATTTGACACTGTGAAATTGGTGGTTGTCAGACAGCTGTCTTGCCCATTTAGAAACAGCTAATGCTAATTGTGTATAATCCTCTCAGAAGGAATCGGTTGGTCCAACTGCCAATAAACAGTGTTTATGAGGTCTATCCGTCATAGCTGGATGAACAGCAATAACAATTTCAGACAATCTGATCCTTTATTTCCTCTCAGGAGAAAACAAAACTCAAAGAAAGAATTGGGTATTTCCAAGTTCCATTAATGCAAATGTCTAAAAGATAATACTGTATGGAAAGAAATGTTTGGGTTCATTTTTTTTTCATTTTCAGAATTTAGAAGAATTGGCCTGAGCATGACCATGTTTACTCAAAAATCAGACACACAAAGTTTCTTGGGACTGACTTCCAGGAATGTGTGTATAGACTTGCAACTCCAGATTCCTTAACAAAAAACAGTTTTTGAAGACTGCAGTTGCTTCAGTCCTTGAGAGAGCAACTGCCAATCTGAGTAGATAGCACTTCTGATGAGCCAGTGGTCTGGTTTATTTGCTATTTACATTTATTTTGGAGATTAGGCAGACAGATATTGGAGAATATTATTTTGGGTTTGTTTCTTTACTGCCTGCAGCATTGTTGTGTGAGCAGAGCTGGGCACAGGGACAAGCTCTGATACGAGAGACTGTTGAAAAATGTTTTTTTCAACCTCTCACTGTGTGTGCATTTGTGTGTGTGTTGTGCTTTATTACTATATTACCAGTTTTTGTGTGAGAATGGTTGCTTGGTGACAGATTCTGAATGGACAGATGATACTACAGTACTCCCAGATGGGAGTCGGACCTGGTAAATTAATTCTGATTGGTTTGAGAGGCAGAGGCTGTAAACCTTGATTGGTTGAAAGTTCCAGTTAATATTTTTTTAAAAATCTGTCCAAAGTCCTTTCTGGGATGACAGTTGACAGTTGGGAGTTTTTGACAGAGAGTTCAGTTGGTAAAAAAGGGAAGGGTGAGATGAGGAGGCTAGGATACAGGAAAGCTGTTGAAAATAGAATAAAAAACTGGGGTGAATAGAGAGCAGCATGGCAGAAGGAAAAGGTCTTTCTGAGCTTGAGGCTTGAGACAACAATAGTTTTTTCTCTCACAGTCTCAGAGATTCAGGAAATATTTATTGAACACTCTCCTCATTTAGTAACCCAAATCTCTTCTGTAAAACAATATCCCACCAATAAATTCCTGTTGTTGTTGTTTGAAAATTGTAATTGGCAACCAGTACAGATCTTTCTTTACTGGAATAATATAATTGTAATACTTTACACTAGGATCTTTGTGTGGGTTGCCCCACAGTCACTATCTTGCATTAATCTAGATTGTCTCATACTGTTTCATTTCATTCCTAAACCCCAAAATATCAAACTACACTTGTCCCTCCACATTTGCAACTTTTACCAAGATTGTGGTATAAATTCTCTAAATAATAACTAACCATAATATTTGTTTTGGATTTTGCAGGAAAATCCAGAGCATTTCATAGGGATGCTGGGTGGCTGTTTGCACATGTGCCACTGCCACTGGCATGAGTTACTCTGAGATCATAACGAGGTGCCCAGCCATTTGATCAACACTTGGTATCTGGTTTCTGATTTCAGGATGTCTTGTTGTGTCAGTGCAGCAGCACTGCCAGGTGACACAATGGGCCGCACGTGTAGACAACCACCCGGCACCGCTATGGAGTGCTGAGGCAAGGTAGGGAATCCAGAGCAGTTTCAGGACCAGAATATTTTTGGAGCAGCCTGGAGTATTCTTTCCAGTATAGATGGGACCCCAGAAAGGAACAAAAAGTGTTACCTTCCTAAAATATTTGCCATTCAGACTTGCTGGAGCAGGTTACATTTCACACAAACTTCACCCATACTATAGTGTCTACTAGCTTTAGTTGTGACGTTGGTTTCAGGTGTTTCATTTTTATTATAAAATTGACCACTTTTGTGACTTTTTGAAATGCTGACTTGGGGTAAACATGGTGTTGTTCTCCCTGACAGATTTTTATGTTTGAAGAAACTTCTTTGTCCTCGTTCATCTGACAATAGTCTTTGATTCAAAAGGTTTCTATCTTTGATCACTGGCATGTGTCATTGGAGAGCAAGTGACCAAATCACAGGAAGCAAAAAGCACTATTTCTGTTTAGGCTAAGATTGGGCTTTTATAACACTGATTGAATTGAACTTCCAAAATCTACAAAACAGCAATACTTTTATTGAGCCAACCAAAAATGTACAAAATACATCATGCAACCTTTTGAATCTCCACTGGCTTTTTCATCAGGCAAAGGTTTTAAAATTTGCAGGTTTTACTATACAGCACCTGACCAATGCAACAGTACTTCTTGAGAAATGCAATGTTTTCTGCCTACAAAAAGGATGGGTAGCCTCACACATAGCCAGTGTGGCATAATGGTTTGAGTATTGGACTACAACTCTGGAGGTGAGGGTTCAATTCCTGCTTGCCATTAAAATCACTTGATGACATTGGGTAAGTCACATGCTCTCAGCCTCAGGGGGAGGCAATGACAAACCTCTGAACAAATCTGGCCAAGAATACCCCATGATAGGGTGACCATAAGTCAGAAATGGCTTGAAGGTACACAAGGGGTTATTTTTTCTGTTGCTAATGGAGTTGAAATTGTATTGCTGGGATTTTATGACTCTCTTGTCTCCCAGTGCCCAAAGAGAGGAATGGCCTCTGCCTGCATTGATATTCCTCTAGACTATCTTACCTGACAACAATAACAAAATCATTCTTTTTCTTCTCCTGTATGATTTCTAACACCTTTGCCTGATGAAGAAGCCAGTGGAGCTTTGAAAATTTGCATGATGATTTTTGTGCATTTTGGTTGGTCCAATAAAGGTATCATTGTTTGTTGTTTTGGGATATTGTTTAGATTGCTGTGTGGCCAACATGGCTACCTCAGGATATGTTTTCTGAACTGAACTTTATTGGTCTAGTTTTCTTTTAGAGCAAGGGTTCTCAAATGGTGGGGTGGGGTAGGAAACCCTGATGGTGTGCCCTGATTCCTCCTCTTCTTCCCAAACTTTTTCTGACCTAGAGAGGAAGAGAAAGGTTAAAATATAAATATATATGAATTTCTGAAGAAAAATACACTAAGCAAAATATTTTTATTCATATACTACGTAGATCAGTGGGGTGGGGGTTGCTGTCTACACATAGATGTAAAAGGGGCCACAGGAGTAAAAAGTTTGAGAACCACTGTTTTAGAGAAAAGATTTCACATTTTAATGTTACAGTGGTTCCTTGGTATCCGCTGGGGTTTGGTTCCAGGACTTCCTGTGGATAACAAAATCCGTGGATAAGGAGAGCCTACTGTACTAGTAATGATTTGTTAATGAGGCCGTGTTTCATAGTGTACCAATCATTCATCTAATGTATTTAAGCACTTCTTGTTGTTATTATCTGCCTTCAACTCAAGCTTAACTCATGGTGATCCTGTAAATGAGATATCTCCAAGCCCCCATGTCCTCTACCTCTCTGCTCAGGCTTAGGCCCGTGGTCTCTCTGATTGAATATATCCATCCAATATGCAGCCTTCTTCTCTTTCTACTGCCCTTTACCTTCCCCAGCATCATTGTCTTTTCTAAGGAGTCATACCTTCTCATGGTGTGGCTGAAGTACAACAGCCACAATTTAGTCATCTTTGCTTCCAGGGAGAGGTTAGGCTTGATTTGTTCTAGGACTCATACTACGTGTAATATTTGAACATAAAGTTGCCACAAGTGTTCAGAGTCTTTTTTTTTCTCTGTTCCCTTCCATCCTTGCTCTTACTTGATATTATGTCATTTTGATAAATATTTTACCAAGTATGTTTTTCTTAAACTTCATATTGCTATCAGTTGTTTATTTATTCTTCTGAATGATTTGGAGATATTTGGATGCAAAGGAGTTTGATGTCATCAGGATACTGGTGACATAAACCCACTAGGTCCTGGATGACTTGTGCTGGGAGCATCAAGAATGTGTTAAGTAGCATGGAGTATGCTATGGAAGCATAGGTCAAAGGCTACAGTACTGAACAGGAATTACCCAGTACCATCTTCTAAAATTACCCTTTCAAGAATGATTAGATCTACCATGAAAAAGGGCCTTCAGGTCTCATCCCAGCCAGATGATTCAGAAGGGTACTGTAGGAAATGGTACTGTGAAAGCTGAAGAGGTCAAGCAGAACTATCAGAAGTGCACCCACCCTCTCTGGATCTTGAAGGAAATCATCATCCCAGATGATCAAAGCATGCTTTGTCCTGTAACTACAATATAAAACCAGACTGAAATGTATCCAGATCCATCTGTCTAATCTAAAAGCGCTTTAAAATTAGGGCAAAAAACCTTTGAGAGCTATATTATTATTATTATTATTATTATTATTATTATTATACAGTGTTTCTGGAGTCACAGTCTTCAAATCTGGGGTTTGGATTCCAAAAGAGCCACATAATTCATTGAAATTGTTATTAAAATTCCTTTCATTTCAATTTCATCAATAGCAAGTACATTTCTATACTGCTTACTGATGTACTAAGTGGTTTACAAAGTGTAAGCTAATTGCCCCCAACGAGCTGGGTACTCATTTTACCAATTTATGGAAGGATGCCAGGCTGAATCGACCCAGAGCCCCTAGCTGGCATTGAACTCACACGCCCTTGTCGATTGTGAGTGAGTGGCTGCAGTACAGGCATTTTAACCACCGTTCACCAGGGCTTCAATGACTAAATGACACACACCCTCCTTTGCCTCCTCCTCCGCCTGACCCTTACCACTGCCAGCGTCGCGCTTTCTGCCGGGCGGCCTCCTCCCGGGGTGTCGGAGGTGCGCAGCAGCGCACCGCCCCGGAAGTGCCGCCCATGGACTGAAGGGGCACCGCAGCGGGACTCTGTTTGTTGGCGTCCTGGCTTTGGCGTTTGGCGGCCAGTGAGTGGGGCCTTTAAGAGACAGCTGGAGGGAAGCCAGGGAGAAGCTCGCCTGTGAGAGAGGCGAGCATAAAGCCGCGCATCGGACCTTCCTGACACACCCTCCTTTGCCTCCTCCTCCGCCGGACCCTTACCACCGCCAGCGTCGCGCTTTCTGCCGGGCGGCCTCCTCCCGGGGTGTCGGAGGTGCGCAGCAGCGCACCGCCCCGGGAGTGCCGCCCACGGACTGAAGGGGCACCGCAATTGCGCAGGTCTTATCGGGCTAGGGAGGCTTTGGACTAGCCCGAGAGCAGAGGATGCCTGTGGTGGCTAACCTCTGCTCTTCCAGTATCCATAGAAGGGTGGGGGGAGGATAGGGATGTGGGGGATGCCTGGGCCGGGGATAACATCATCGCGGGCGGAGCTCCAATTGAGGTTGTGTGGGGCAGAGGGAGGTATGGTGGTGGGAGAAGGGACTTGCGTTCCAGGGGAAGGCGTGATCGATGTATCATATCTATCTCGCCTTCCTGTCCCCCTCCCAACCTAAAGGACCTGAGGGTCACTCCAACCGTGCCACAAACCCTGTCGCTGCTCCTGTGCAATGCCAGGTCTATTAACAACAAGACCCACATCCTCCACGATATGTTGGAGGACAGTAAGTGTGACCTGGCTTGCATTACTGAGACCTGGCTTGGGCCTGAAGGAGATGCTGTGTGGGCTCAGGCCCTGCCTGCTGGGTTCTCGGTGAAGGACCAGCGCAGGTTAGGTGGGCGGGGGTGTGTGTGGCCTTGATACATAGGAACACCGTGTCCCTCACCAGGAACCACATCCGACAGACCTCCTATATCGAGTGTATTTACCTGACCCTAAAGGCTAGGGACAGTCTAGGGATTCTGTTAGTGTATCGGCCACCCCGTGCATTAGTGGACTCCCTTAACGAGCTGACACAGCTGGTCGCTGAGCTGATGTTGGAGACGCCCAGGCTTCATGTCCTGGGTGACTTCAACATCTCCCTCACGGCCAGCCATGTTCCATCTGGTCCGGCTCGGGAATTCATGGATACCATGGCGGCCATGGGCCTGTCCCAGCTGATACAGGGTCCTACGCATTGTGCGGGTAATACTCTCGATTGGGTCTTCTGTTCGGAGGCGGAAAACCCGTGGGTGGAAATAGTTAATGTTTCCCCCCTGCCATGGACGGATCACTTCCTGGTAGAGGTGAAAATCAAGGCCTCTACCCAGATCCCCCCTGGGGGTGGTGGACCTGTTAGGATGGTCTACCCTCGAAGGCTGATGGAACCTGAGAGGTTCCAAGAAGCCTTAGAGGGGCTCACGGTTGGAAATGACGGCGACTCTGTTGATGCCCTCACCGGTATTTGGAATACCGGTCTTTCTAGGGCTATACACAGTATCGCTCCCAAGCGCCCTCTCAGGCCTGCTTCTAACCGTAAGCCCTGATATACGGAAGATCTCCGGGCAAGGAAGCGGGCTCTGCGACGGCTAGAGTACCGTTGGCGGAAACACCTTTGCTTAGACGACAAGGCTCTCCTAGACCAACTGTTAAAGGACTACGGAGAGGCAATACGAGCAACAAAGAACTCGTTCTATGGTGCTCGTATTGCGTCCGCAGAGTCGCGTCCGGCAGAGTTGTTCAGGGTGGTTAGGGAGCTAACTCAGCTCCCTCCTGCCCTGAACCAGATCCTTGAACCTTCTAAGGCCTGCTGTGACCTGTTTAACGACTTTTTTGCGGATAAAACCTCTCGCATAAGCGAAGGTCTGAACGCCGACATTTTAGCAGAACCTAGGGTAGAAGTGTCCCGAGCCTCCGTGGACTTTGTTAAACTGGATCAGTTTGAGTCGGTGAGTACCGAGGATGTGGACAAGATCCTCGGAAGTGTTCGGAAGACGACCTGCTCTCTTGATCCCTGTCCCTCGTGGTTAGCGGCCCAGGGGGGACCGGCGGTAACATGATTGTTATGCCGGATAGTTAATACATCTCTGAGGGATGGGCAATTTCCATCTCAATTGAAATTGGCCATTGTAAAACCTATCTTAAAAAAGCCCTCCCTCGACCCCCTGGTACATAATAATTATCGGCCTGTTTCGCTGCTACCATTTTTGGGTAAGGTGATCGAGAGGGCGGTTGCAATCCAGCTTCAGGCGGTCTTGGATGAAACGGATTATCTGGACCCATTTCAAACTGGCTTTCGGGCGGGTTACGGGGTTGAGACGGGCCATGGTCGCCTTGGTCGATGATCTCCGTCTGGGCATCGACAGGGGAAGCGTGTCCCTGCTGGTGCAGCTGGGAGACGTGTGCTCCGACAAGTGGGCCCTTAAAACTGGGGTCCCTCAAGGAGCCATTCTGTCTCCCATGCTATTTAACATTTACATGAAACCGCTGGGAGAGATCATCCGGAGACATGGGGCGCGGGGTTATCAGTATGCTGATGACACCCAAATTATTTTCTCTATGTCTCCGACTGATGCAGTGACTGGGGATGGCGTCTCTCCTCTCGTGGCCTGTCTAGAGTCAGTAATGGGCTGGATGAGGGAAAACCGACTCAAGTTGAATCCAGAGAAAACGGAGGTACTAGTGATAGGTTCTCCTGGTCCAGGAATGGCGGTGGTTCCACCTGTCCTGAACGGGGTCACGCTCCCTATGAAGGACTCCGTGCGCAGTCTGGGGGTACTTCATCTGACTGCTCAGGTGAATGCGACGGTCAAGAGCACCTGTTATCAGCTTCGGCTTATTCGCAGCTGCGCCCATACCTGGCCCAGAGGGACCTAGAAACTGTTGTACATGCTCTGGTAACTTCGAGACTGGACTTCTGCAATGTACTCTACATGGGGCAACCCTTATACCAAACTCGGAAGCTGCAAATGGTGCAGAATATGGCAGCCCGGCTGGTCACTGGCGTTTCCAGGACCAGCCATATAACACCAGTTTTGAAAGATCTCCATTGGCTGCCCATTCGCTTCCGGGCTCAATATAAGGTGTTGGTGATTACCTATAAAGCCCTAAATGGCTTGGGCCCAGGATACCTAAAGGACCGCCTCTCCCCATACATTCCGCCTCGCACCCTCAGAACGTCTGGGCAGCAATTACTGAAGGTGCCTGGGGCTAGGTTATCCTCCACCACACGGAGGACATTCTCCACGGCTGCCCCAGCCGTTTGGAATACGCTGCCCACCAAGCTCCGCTTGACTACCACCCTGGCCCAATTAAGGAAGGACTTAAAAACCTTCCTGTTCCAACAGGCATTCCCCGACTAAAAATCCTGTGGGCCTCCCTCCTCTTCCGTGGCCAAGAGGTTGGGCTAAGGGGTTTTTAATTCTGTTAGTTTTATTGATTGTTTTTATTGATTGTATGGTTAGCCTGTGTAATTGTATCTTTTTATATTGTTTATGGCACCATTGTTTTTTAACCCATGTTGTAAGCCGCCATGATCTTGGGAAGGAGCGGGATATAAATAAAATATTATTATTATTATTATTATTATTATTATTATTATTATTATTATTATTATTATCTTCCATTCCCAAGAAATGATCATGTTTGTGATTGTCAACCTATGGCTTTTAATGGACAAATTTAAAAGTACTCTTAATTTATGCAAGTTGCTCATTCTTTCCCCCTAAGCCACTGTGGAGTTTGTACTAGAAAGTAGTGTTCTTGAAGGCTCAAAATCCATGATAATTACAAAAGATTACTAAAGAATGGAGTCGGTATACACTATTACAGCTGTATTTTCCTCCTTCCTTTTAACTTTTACAGTTGACCTTCCACATTTGTGGCCTTGACCTTTGTGGATTTGATTATTTGCACTTTTGATTAATATGTTCTCTCTAGGAATCTCTAGGTCTTCCAGTGCAACTCTGCCAGAAGTTGACTGTAGAGTTGTGCTGGAGAACCTAGAAGTTCCTGGAGAAATCACTTCTGGTAGATGTTGACCATAGAGTTGCATTGGAGGACCTGGAAATTTCTAAAGAGGTGTTCTCTCAAGTTAAAAAAAATGACCTTTTTATTTGTGGTTTTTCCACATTCACGGGGATCCTTCACCCTAGCAAATATGGGAGGACCGCTGTATAATAGTGGGTAGAAGGTCTTCCAATACAGAGTATTTGTGCACCATTGCAAATAGTGGCATGCTCTCAGTGCTGGCTCTAGGTATTTTGCCACCCTAGGTGAGAAATATTTTGGCACCCCTGTTGCCCCTCATAATTATTTTCACTCCTTGATTTCCACTGTTTCGTTTGTTAAAGCTAAACATGACATAAAACTTAGGTTCCAATCTTTCATCAGTATTGAGAATTAGTCAAAAAGCCCATTACATAAATCCTTCCTGTACACTCCGATCCTCCGGGAAAAACCTTTTACAATCTAGAAAGACCAGACTGGCGGTGACCTCCCAGAGGTCCTTCTCTGTCACCGCTCCAAAAACCTGGAATGACCTGCCGGAAGAGATTCGCCAATTATCCTCAGTCAAGGCTTTTAAAAAGGCGACAAAAACCTTTCTCTTCCAGCAGGCTTTCCCCGATTGATAATGTCCAGAACCAATTGAATCCCCCTCCTTTTATTATTTTTCTTATTTGTGATTTGTTATTAACTTTGATGTATTGTTTGTACTTTTTTAACATTTTTTTTACTGTTTAATTTTATAGTTGGGAGGGAAGGTTGAGTTGGGGTTTTGTGAGGCTTGTTGTTTTTATTGTTGTATATTGTATTTACTTTGTTGTTACCCGCCTCGATCCTCAATCGGAAGAGGCGGGATATAAATAAATATTTATTATTATTATTATTATTTAGATTTTTACAGTGTAAAGACTTATTTGCTGCTGTGATATTTGGAATGGAGACTAATGTACACATATTCCTTTTGCAAACTGGAAGCATTATTCATTCTAATGATGTAGAAAAATCTGGATCCCATCCCCATGAATTTATGGGAAAGTAGTGGTCCATCTATGACCCCTAAAAACTAAAAATCTTCACCCAAGGGGCAGAAAAGGGTGTCACAAGAACGAGAAGAAAACCAGTAGAGTCACCAAGTGAGTGGACCAGGGCTGCTGCCACACTGCGGAATTAATGCAGTTTGACACCACTTTAGTGTGTCTTGAGGGAGAGAGAGGCAGGCTAGCTCCAACAGGCCTGCCTGGAAGAAGAAGAGCCCTCCCTCCAGTCCATCTGCCTTGGTCCAGGCCTCAGAGGGAGAAAAGAATGCTGGACCTGATCCCCTCCTCCCCACCATTCCCTTCACCTTTTGTGTCATGTCTTTTAGATTGTACGCCTGAGGGCAGGTCCGTCTATTATCCCCTCTGTTGTAAACCACTCGGATTCCCAGTGATTGGGGGTATATCGTCTAACTAAAAGATTGTATGTACAGCGCTGTGTAAATTTACAGCGCTTCATAAATAAAGGATAATAATAATAATAATAATAATAATAATAATAATAATAATAATAATAATAATAATCTTGCGGGTTCTGTGCTATCAGGGACGTAGCCAAGGGGGGGGATCTTGGGGTCTGGACTCCCTCTTCCATTAGAAAAATGAATGGTGTGTGCTGCTACGCTGCCGCACCCAAGCCCCATTATAATGGTGGCACTTAGTCTGGACCCCCCCCCCTTCCTAAAATCCTGGCTAAGTCCCTGATGCTATGGAGCCCTGGGTTTGTAGTTTGTTGTGGCTCCACTGCTCTCTGACTGAAAAGGCGAATTCTCCTCCAAAAATCCAAATCCCAGGATTTCATAGAAAGGAACCAGAGCAGTTAAAGCGGTGTCAAATTGCATTACATCTGCAGTGTAGATGCAGCCTATGAAAAAAGGATGGGAATGGCTCCAGGGCAAGAAAGAAAAGACACATAGTAGGCACAGCCACCAAGAGTGGGCAAGCCACACTCTCTCAGCATCAGAGGAAGGCCATGGCAAAGCTTCTCTGAACTCATATTGCCAATAAAACCCTATGGTAGATTCTCCTCAGGGCAGGGCAGACCTCCTCCTCTTCCAGGACATGTCCTCCATTCCAACCTTCTGTCCAGGAGGTATTCTAAAACATCCTCCATTTTGAGCATGACTGAGAAGCTTGCATTTACATTTCTAGGAGTGTTTGGAGCTTTTCTTGAGTCCTGTCCTCCCTTTTTCTTGAATGTCTTCCATTTTGTGGTGCCTTCCTTTGCAGTGAAGACATCTGGACACCCTGGGAAGTGGACCAAGCTTTAAAAGTGGATTGTTGGAGCCAGTGTGGATTAGTTGTTTGAGCACTGGACTATGACTCTGGGTTCAAATCCCAGCTCAGCCATGGAAACCCACTGGGTGGGGGCATCACACTCTCTCAGCCACAGAGGAAGGCCATGGTGAGCCTCCTCTAAACAAACCTTGCCAAGGAAACCCCATGAGAGGGTGGCCAGGAGGCAGAAAGGACTTGAAGGCACACAACAACAAACAACAGCAGCAACAACAAGGGGATCTAGAAATCTGAGAAAAGGGTGAGTGATGGGAAGGGAAGCAAAGGTGGGTGGATAGGGAAGAATAGAGATAAAGTCTGGGAAGGAGGAAGGAATTATGGGGGGGGAGGGAGAAATGGGCCATGGAAACCCACTGGGTGACTTTGGGGGAGTCACACTCTCTCAGGCTCAGGAGAACGATATGGCAAGCCTTCCCTGAAAGTCTCTCTCTTGGCAAGAAAGAGAGGGAGAGAGGAAGGAAGGAAGAGAAGATTGAGGGAGTGAGAGAGGCAGGGAAGGAAGGAAGGAAAATGGAGGGAAGAAAGGGGGAAGGTAGGAAAGAAGGAAGGAAAAGGAGAGAAGGAAAGAAGATAGAGGGAAGGAAGGAAGGAGAAGGGAGGACTCCACAACAAGCTCTAGCTCCCAGAATTCCATAGCCTTGAGCCAGAAAGAGTTAAAGCAGTGCCAAACCGGGTTAATTCTCCAGTGTGGATGCAGCCCAGGAATTGCAGAGCGCAGCAAACTTTTTCCCTCCTTCCATCCTCAGCAAGCAGCTCTCTCTCCCTGCTACTCAGAGGCTGGCAGGGCTGCTCTCCTTGCCTGATTCTATGATCCTCCAGCTCCAGCCATGCCCTCTCTCTTTCTCTCTCTGGTGCCCCCTAGACGTTGGTGCCCCTAGGCGGCTGCCTACCTCACCTATATGGACGAGTCTGCCCTGCATGCCCTTCATTCTGGCCAATAGATCTACCTTCATCATGGAAGATGCCAACTCAGAATGGGAGAGTTCACATTATTTTCTTGCCTGTTTCATGCAACTTCTGCACTGATAATTCAGCATCACTGTGTGTGATTGTGCAACATGTTTGTGCCACATCAGAGTGGCTGCAATCTGAGGGTTAGAAACTGGTGTTGCTTATTCCTTTAGAAAGAGTAACCCAATCTTTGTATGAGATTTATTTTTATGGAATATATGAAGGGCTTAATTTGAGCCTGTACATCTGTCATCTTATAAATTAAGCAATGAAGACATCTAGCACAAATAATGGAACAGCATGGTTTTTATTTATGCAAATATAGCTTTAGTACTCTATCTGTGGCTCAAAGCAATTGTTAGATGTACAGCTTGCACATAACCATGCCTTTCACAAGTACCATTTACTGCACAAAGCGGCCTGTTCATTCAAAATGAATTACACCTCAGTACAAAGTACCAGTAAAAAGCCCTTAAGTGTTGTCATATAGGTTCTTAAATGCTTAATGGACCAAGTGGTTGATTTCTCTAATTGTATGGATTTCACATTCAGATGGTTCCTTTTTAGTGCTTTCAACCACTCTTTTTATCTAGCATAGCATTTTAGTTGGGTAAATGGTAATTCTTTGTTGCTATACTTTCTGAGCAAATTGTGAACAGCAACAACAGTTTAAATTGCTGGAGCAATCCAACCATAGTTTAGTTGTAGTTTACTGTAATTGTTTGGTTAAGAGCATTACAAACTTGCCTCCAGCAATGGGAAGATAGAATGAAATCCCTAATTCTTTTTTGTACACATTTTGAACTCTAGAGACTTGTTGACCCAATGATTCATTAGAAGGTATAATTTGTGGATATAAAATAGTCCAGCAAGGTATCTGAATTTTGTATGCACTGTATTTTCTAAAGACTTTATAAACTTCCTTTGATAAGTTTGTCCAAAATGCATTTGTAACACTCATAAATGACAAATCTGTTAATACTGTGTATAGGAGATGCGTGTAGATTGGAATAGTGTAGTCAGCAGAAGACCTGAATAGCCTTTTGTAGAGTTTCTCGCTATATAGATATATTTAATACTCTACTCTCTTCAGGCTGTCTACTGAACACAGGCAGGAGTGTTACTAGGAAAATATTCTTTTAAAATTTTCTTTAAAAACATCACATCTTGCCAAATTTTCAGTTTATACATGAAACAATGTACATGTCAATACATTTAGGTTGTGTGTATGGTATTGTCATCTAAAGGTTTAATTTTAATTTTGTTAGTTTTTTTATGACATAACTATTACTATTAAATTCAGTGATATATGGGAATTATAATTTACAAATAGTATTAGGACAAACAAGCCCCCCCCCCCCCCCCCACTAAGGATTCTATATGACATGGTATGGGATGAAGTCAAGGGCTGGTGCTGACACTATGAGTTACAGCATTGCATGGCACCAACTCTAATGACACCACTGAGCACAGAGAAATTGATGAAGTAGTAACTATCTGATATCTATCTATATTGGGGGTGGGAATTGTGCAGCCATCTAGATATTGCTTAACTGTAACTCCCAGCAGTTCCAACTGGCTTAGACAATGATAAAGTATGCTGGAACTTGCAGTCCAGCATCTGAAGGGATCCATGTTTCTCACTAGTGACCTCCTGTCTATCAATATGTTGTATAAATAGGGAATGCATAGGAAGGTAGGGTGCTATGTCCAGTGGAAATCCTGGAGTTCTGGCCAATCTTTAATATCATTTCACTCACAGCTACTTCTACAAATGGCATATTTTTGGAATATCCAAAAATATAGGCAGCCCCTTTGATATATTCAGTGCTTTGCAAGCATGTTTGCCTTGGGTGTTTCCACATTATGTTGTATTACAACCTGAAACTGAAATGAATTTTCTATTGCTGTTATTACCCCTTGATGTCTACAAATATTCAACGTGTGAAGTTTCAGAATATTTTTGTTTTATCAAGACACAATAGTTACACACACAAAAAAAGTGAAGATGCAACAATGGACATTAATAGGTGAAAGATTTATATGACTCTTACCTGTTTATTTGTATGCCAGGTTTCCAAAATGTCTTACATCAACATCAGAAAGATTTGCATATAACATTTCCAGAATGCAGTAGCAATTGAAAGTCATTAACTAGTCACACAAATAAGGTAAACATTTTACAGTAATAAATATGGGATGAAAGTGCATGGAAATTCACACTAAGTCTTAACAAAAGGGGGAAAATATCAGAAAGAGAGAAAATCCTGTTAATATCAAGAATGGTACATTCATGTATACATTCAAGAACCAAGTCTGGCAGAATGTGCAGCTAGGTCATATGAAGCTATGTCATAGTATCTGTTTTCTAGAGCAGATATTATTCTAATCCACTTATCAGTTCTTGACTAGTAAGCCCTTTCAGCACAGTCTAAGTATGGTTGTTAAGTGCCCAATCTTCTCATAGTTCATTCTACAGAATTGAGATCTAAATCCTCTAAAGTTAAGGTTGCCATACGTCAGGACTGCCAAACCGGGACAAATGTAGGACAACATTTTCAAATGTAGGACACGTTTTTAATGGAGGACACCCCGCGCCCCTTCCCAGCCTCTAAGGAGACTGAGGTCTTCTTAGAAGCCAAGAAGGGGCGCGGGGCATACTCCATTTAATAAGAAAAAGTATCCTACCAAAAAAAAGTATCCCTCCTTCCTGGCCTCTGAGGAGACCGAGGCCTCCTTAGAAGCCAGGAAGGAGAGCGGGGACCGGCTGGCCTCCTCCCTCTTCCCTGGCCTTCCTGGCTTCTAAGGAGGCTTGAGCCGCCTTAAGGCCAGGGAAGAGGGAGGAGGCCGGCCGGGCTTGAGCCTCCTTAAAGCCAGGAAGGAGAGCGGGGGCCAGCCGCGATCGCCGCGATCCCAGCTGACCTCCTCCCTCTTCCCTGGCCTTTAAGGAGGCTCAGCCTCCTTAGAAGCCAGGAAGGAGAGCGGGGGCCGGCCGCGATCGCCGTGATCCCGGCCAGCCTCCTCCCTCTTCCCTGGCCTTTAAGGAGTCCCAGGCCTCCTTAAAGGCCAGGAAGGTGCGCGGGGGCCCACCACGATTGCTGCCCCTGGCCCCTGCTGACGCCCGGGTGGCGCGTGCAGAGGAGCCCGTCCCCTTTGGCCAGCAGGCCAATGGCTGGCTGGCAACAAAGCAGGGGACAAGCTCCTGCTTCAGAGGCCTGCGTGCGGGCGGTGCAGTGGCGGTGGCAGCGGTGCTGCCGCCGCCGAGGAGGAGGAAGACAGAGCCGGAGGAGGAGGTGGGTTGGCGCTGCCCACCACTCCAGAAGAGGAGAAGGAGGTGGGTTGGCACCATGGCCAGCTGCATTAGTGGCAGTGGCAATGGCCGCAGGAGCGGGCCCCAAACCAGGACCAATGCATGGCTGGGGGCCAAACCGGACTGTGACCGGAAGGGGCCCCCAAAAGCGTGATTTTCACGGCAGCCATCGGGATATGGCATCCCTATCTAAAGTGCCATATAAATGTTCAGCGTCATGGTCTTCTGTACTGTGACCTTTTCCAGTATTTCTTCTGGGAAAATTATCGTTCCTTCTGTTTTCAAATGACAGTTGTCATTATAGGCTGAGACATAGAAGAAAATTAAGCAACATGTGTTTTAATTATTTAATGTTGCTACTAATACATGTTGCTGAATTTTCTTCTATGACTCAGCTTATAATGGCAACTTTCATTTAAATGAACAAATAAGTAAGAACAATTTGAAAGCCTTGCTCCTTCTTTTGTTGAGGATGTGGGTGTATGGATGTGTTTCTGCTTCATACTTAATGGCCTTCTAAATCTTTTCATGACTGTACTACCAATTTTTAGCAACTTCGGTACATACTCATATATATGTACAGTGGACCCTTGTTATATGCTGGGGTTTGGTTCCAAGATCCCCTGTGGATAACAAAATCAGTGTATGCTCAAGTCCCATTAAATATAATTACATAGCAAAATGGTGTCCCTAATAAAAAATGAAAAATCAAGGTTTGATATTTGAAATCAATACTTTTTTTGAACATTTTCAAACTGTGGATGCTTGAATCTGTGTATTAAAAATCCGTGTATAAGAAGGGCCAACTGTATAGAAATTTTAGTCAAAGGAAATTCACCCCCAAAACCTGGGTTGACTTATTCACAGATCAGTGTAAGTACTCTTCTCTGAGTATAGTGGCAAAAGATGAAAGCTTAGTCCATTCCAGGAACACAGAAAAGAACCACTCCCTCTGTACACTCTCACCACCCTTTGTTACATACCCTTAGGTTGTTATTGTTGTTGTTGTTGTTATGTGGCTTCAAGTTGTTCCTGACTTAGAGGCTAACCCATCATGGGGTTTTTCTGGCAAGATTTGTTCAGAGGAGGTTTGCCATTGCCTTCCCCTTGAGGCTGAGGGAATGCGACTTGCCTAAGCTCAACCAATGGATTTCCATGCCCAAGCTAGGATTTGTATTCTGGTCTCCAGAGTCGTAGTCCACTAATCAAACCATTAAACCATACTGGTTACCTAGGTTTTATCCCCAATTTACCCATGAGTAATAACAAAATCCATAATTTTGACCCCCAAACCTGACCTTGACTTATACTTGGGGTCAGTTTATAGGCAAGTATACACAGTAGTTACCTTTTTGAAACAGCAGCAGTTTGTTTTGTAACTGCAATATGTATTTAATGTTCCTACTAGTTTATGTCCCAAGAACCTCTAAATAAGGGGGTGAGCAACCTGGCTGACAGCAGGGTCACAATAAACAATTAATTTAAAAAGGTATCTGTCATTAGAAAATTCGGTTTGGTTTACATCTGTGAAACAGATGGTGCAAACAACACGATTTGATTAAATCTGTTGTATGTGTTAGAAATTCATTCAGTGCTTCATTATTTTAAAACTGTGTGATGCACTTAGTGAAATCTAACTAAAAAGATTTATAGGAAGAAGATAGTTCTTTGATGTAAAATTAGGAAACTCCCAGATCACATGAAATTGTACATCTGGTGACTGGAAAGAGTATTACATATGACAATGCACTAGTATAAATGCTGCCACATATTGATTTATTATCATTGCCTCCCCCCCACCCATGGATTAGTTTATTTTAATCTAATCTGCCATTATGAAACACTTTACTGGTACCTCCTTTTCAGTGGACATTTCTGAACTAGATTTACAAATATAACCAGGGCCTTTTTTCTGTTTAGGCACAAGTACACATGTGTTATGGATGCATATATGACTTTTCAAGTAGACAGATGTATGGAATATGGTAAATAAAGTTCTTTGTACAGTATTGTATGTTGGCCAAATAGGGCCTCAGGCTCATTCTGAAAGTGCATTATAATAGTAATTGTATTATATTTTAGGGGAGAAAAACTTAGTCCAACCTTCTCTAACCTACGTCTTCTAGACATTTGGGATTGCAACTCTAATTATCCATAACTAACATGAATTATAATGTGTGATCAGGAGTGTGAATGTCCAACACATCCTAAAGGCAGCAGGCTGAAACCTATCTGTGCTGAAAGCTCAGATATCCATCCAGTGAATATCTGGGCTCTAGAATTTTAGTTCTAGGCTCTAAAATTTAAGGGTTCATTGAATTTAGCAGACTACAAAGTCTTCACCAGGTCCTTCTTTTCTTCTAGATTGCTGATTTGGACCCATGAAAGTATTAAAACATTTTTGCTCAGGTCCCACAGTATGTGATAAATAGCATTAACTGTTACACCTTGTTACATTCTCTGAGACTTCCCTTTAATTCTAAAAAACATATCCAGCATCATGTTGGTACTGCAAGCAGAACAACATTCTCTTTAATGGAGCATTATCTAATGAGTTTAATTCTTACAACTTGCTTTTAATGTTTGTCTCAAAAGTCTAGTTTAGATGTGCCAGACCACACCTTGAAAAATAAAGGGATTCTGAGATTTTTGGTCCAAAAATTAGGATTTCTGAGCTTTAGCTATGACTGAATTATGCCTCTTGTTTTTAAGAGATAGTGTTGTGGTTTCTAAATGATTGGGAATGCAGCATCTGTTGCTGAATAAGGATTCCATTGATCAATAAAATAATTTATGTGTGGAATTAAAGATATAATAAAACACATACATCGAGAAAAGACTTCATATTTCTCATGTTACAGATCTTCATGGTTCTGAGCCTTTTCCATGAGTGACTGTATGTGCAATGAAATTTATCCCAGGTTGAATGGCTGAGGAGACCATTGGTAGATCAGAAAATCAATTAAATTACAATACCAGATGCATGTCATATTCTGCCTAAGAATGTGAAATCTCTAGTTCATATGGATTCCAACTATAAGAAAAGAGATTCCACCTAAACGTTAGGAAGAATTTCCTGATGGTAAGAGCTGTTTGGCATTGCTGATCATAAAAACTGTTCAAAATGTAATGGGGTATCTTCTTTGGATGGTTTTAAGCAGAAGCTGATGGCCATCTATCAGGAGGGTCTGGACTGTGTGCTCTTGCACTGCAGATGCTTGGACTGGAAAGCCCTTGTGGTCTCTTCCAACTCTATGATTCTGTGATTCTATACACACTTTATTTATTTATTTATTTAGCACTGTATATTTGCACATGTGACTGAATACCAGTTGCCAGAGAAACATGACAGCAAAGCCATTGCCTTGAAGTTTCAAGAAGCAAAGGAAGGTGTAGTATGAAAACTATCAGTACTTCTGAGGTGGTACAAGGAACACACTGCACTGGAGAGAAAGATCGTGGAAACACTAATGTGGCTGCGTAAAGCTTCAATGTAATTTCATCTGTTTATGGCAGGTAAACAAGGTAGATGCTTGAACTGAGAGTGTGGGCACACAATGGCATGACTACCAAAGCGTCATAGCTATGAATTTCATATTGAGTGCTTATGGTGGATATGGAGCTGATAGCTAGCATAATGGTCTTATTTATTTTTGTTGTTATGTGCCTTTAAATCATTACCAGTTCCAACACCAGCAGTACTTTTTCTTCAAGGCATCTCAATCAAATAGAAATTTGTCATACACAGTCCTTGTACAGTTGTTTTTTATCATGTAAAACTATAGAAAGACGCTGCTTTCCTCTTCTAAATTAAACTTACTTGTACTTCAAATTTAAATGATGTCCAGGCAGTAACAGTCTCTCCTCTCTACTGGCCAAACTAAAGGATGGAAGCCTGACAGTTTGACTGTTCATTTTATGAAAGAATACTTTTGCCAATGGAATGCTTTACAGCTGTTTTATCTGTTTCATGAAAAGAAAATAATTTCAGCTGTCATGTAAGTTTGAATTAATTGTCCCTTTAGAAATGTTCTACAGGATTTCCTGCAAGCCCCTAAACAAGTGAGGAAAAAATTATAAAAATATTATGCATTTTGTAGAGGACAGAGTGTACGCTAGCTATCTGAAGTGGCTCCTTTTCTTAAGTGAGAAGTACCATCACTCCTCTGTTACTGGGAAATTATTGGTTGTAAGCAAGAAAGTTCTATTATTCTGCTGATAGTTTCAAGTGTGCAGGAGGGTAGAACACAGTATGGTGCACATTTTGGAAAGGGCAAAAAACTAATTATAGATGTAAAATGCCTAAAAATCTAGAGCTAGTCCAACAATGCAGCCTACTGTATTGGACCAAAATTAATTCACTGCTACATGAGTTCCTGTCCCTGCCCTAAAGTTACACTGGAGCAAAACAGATTGGCATAATACACCGGCTTGGGAGCGACATGGGAGCATGGCATTTAGATGACACATGTCCCGATGCTGCCCCCAAGCTGGCATCATGCCACCCACCCAACTAGATGGTGGGCAGCATTATTATTATTATTATTATTTCTATTTCCCGCCTCTCCTAATGGATCAAAGCAGGATTACAAGCATAAAACCACAATAACAAGCATAAAACCACAATAACATCTGGATTACAATAAATATCATCACTTAAAAACACAGTTCAGAAAAATAAAAACATAATCTAACATGCAGTATTACAGTCAAAAGTAGGGTTTTCTTAGGTTCTTCATAGAGGATCAGGTGGGTAGGCCCGCTGGAAGAGATCCGTCTTTAGTGCCTTCTTAAAAGCATCTAAGGTAGTAATAAGACGGATCTCATGCCACAGGAGCACCAAAAAGGCGCTGCCATGGTGGAAAGAGCAGTTTTTCCCACCCCCAAAAGGCATGGCATTTCGCTGCTCCTTTCTGGGCCAGAAAACCCCCAGATCAGGGCTGTGGCATGTGGTTGCCACAGCCCCGACCCGGCAATCAAAGGGGCAGTATCAAGCTGCCCCTTTAGGGCCATCTGTACTGACCCACTGTCTCAGGTATGATTCGAAAAGTCAGCAAAACCCACCAGTCTCAATGTCTGGGCTTGGAAATGCTCATCTCTTTTCTTCATGTGAGCAAAGAGGAAGCTATATGGGGGCACTGAATTATTTTCAGGCTTGGATTCAAATGAGCTTGAGAAGCATTCCTAGCTTAACAGCCCATCTTGTTCCCAATCAGAGCTTGGAAAATTTGCAACTCCCAGTGACCATGGTGGCTGGAGGATTCTGCAAATTCAATTTCCAAATTCTGCTACCAGTGCCTGATTCCTCAAAGATAGTTTGGGCATGAAGCCAGATCAGGGTGGATTTTAGTAGATATTTTTTTCCTCCTGCAATTATTGACACATCACTGCAGTTATTTTTCTCCTACAGTTATTGGCACATCAGTTCTGATAAAATAGCTTATCTTATTTTTCCAGCCAGTCCAACAGTGAGTCTCAAAACTGTCCATTTTTCATTACAACAGTTCCCAAGGCCTTGACGTTGGAAAGCCTGATCTCATAAGCCAGTGAGTGAACTACATTGGAAAATGAAACTGAACCAATTTCTCAAGCTTTCACTGTTTGCTTAGTAAGATTTTATGATCTATAGATAGTTGATTTACCTTAGAACGTTTTGGCATGTAAATTTGAAAGACCTGGGTTTCAACCTACTGTCTAAACAGGTAAAGAGAGATAGGAAGAAATGTGTCAGGTAGTTTCACTGGACTACTGTATATTGAAGTGAAGCATACCAATTAAACACCAAAACAGTACTTTGGTTATAATTCTTTTCCTCCCCCACTTTTCCAAACATGAATCGCTCAAAGAGCAAAGGCACTATGAGGGAGTTAGATCAGGGGTAGGCAATCTTTTTGAGCCGGGGGCCGGGTTGCTGTCCCTCAGACAACTGGGGGGCCGAAGCCAATAAATAAATAAATAAATAAATAAATAATTTTTAAAAAAATTAAATATATAAATAAACCAGGACAAATGTAGGACAAAATTTTCAAATGGAAGACACTTTTTTTAAAAAAATGGAGGACACGTGAAAAAAATTGCTGATTTTTTAAAAAATGTTAATATAAATGCATGTTTCTGAGGCTTCTATAGACAATTGCCCCCCAAAGGCCCCGTCGGCAATCGGCGGCAGGACCGGGCTGGGGCCGGTCCCAAGGCCTTGCCGGGCCGCATCCGGCCCGCGGGCCGCGGGTTGCCTACCCCTGAGTTAGATTATGCACCAGGCAGTGATTGCTGAGGCAGAAAAGAGGTGTCCTGACCAAAGGAAATTTCCTGTCTCAAAAAGGGCATTATTATTATTATTATTAACCTTTATTTATGAAGCGCTGTAAATTTACATAGCGCTGTACATACAATCTTTTTAGTTAGACGGTTCCCTGCCCTCGGGCTTACAATCTAAAAAGACATGACACAGAAGGAGAAGATCGTGGTGGAGGGAAAGGGTAAGAGGTCCAGCAGTTCTTCTCTACCTCCAAGGCCTGGACCAAGGCAGATGGACTGGAGGGAGGGCTTGGCTTCATAATGGATGGTTAATCTTCTTCCAGGGAAAATACATACTCTCAAGTAGGATAATACATATACAGTACATAGCAATACAGGAAATGGTTTGATAAACAGACAACAAAAGAACATCAAATATCAAGCGACAATTATGCAATGCCTCGGAAGGCTACTCTGAACAGGATGGTTTTCAACTCCGTTTTGAAGCTGGTTAAAGAAGTGATGGCTCTTGCTTGTGGGGGAAGAAGGTTCCAGGAGTGGGGGGCAGCAAGTGAAAAGGGGCGAATCCGGGATGGGGCAGAGGAAATCCTGGGCTGAGACAGCAGACCTTGACTACCAGAACGGAGGGCCCTAGTAGTAAAATGACTTTTTCTGCCCACACTGAGAAGGGAAGAGAAAGAAAATAGTACAGTACAGAAAGGTCAATGAAAGTAGGTGGGAAGGTAGCAATAACTAATATCCTATTACAATAGCAAATGCTGGGCATTTTGAACCGCAGACATCAATGAGAAACATTTGATATTAGTATAAACATAAGTTAGAAGTGTATGGCGCTTTGGTGGACTTTAAAGTGTAATTTCTATTCTCAATGTTTTGTAATGTTCAGACTAAAACAAAATTGCAGAATGCACATGCACAATGTAAAACCTGTTTTATTATACTGTACACTGTCACACACACAAACACACACACACACACACAAATCCTTGGAAGTCGCTGGGATGTGGTTCCAAGATCCCCACCACCCCGGATAATGCAGCAAGACATTCCAGTGTAAGAAAATCTGATCAGGGTGCATGCATGACCTCCACTAAAATTAACCACTGTGGCTTCACATGCCAGCATATATTCCAGCCTCCACTGTACATTCCCTGACAAAGAAGAGCAGGCTGCTTTATAAAAGTCAAGTCTACCTTCATTTTGAATATTATGCCAATAAATATGAATTTCCAGGCTGTAGCTTGTGAGCGAAGTAATTTTTCCAGTGATCACTATAAAAGAGTAAGCAAACTATGTGATTTCTTATCAATTACTGTAATGCCATGGAAAAGGCTGATTATCTTTCATAGATTTTGGAAGCCACCTTTCCATTTTGAATGAGACTTTTTTAAGATAACTCTTTTGCATGTTTAAGGAATAATGGACTACATCTGAATTCAAGTATGCAACTTGTACTGTAAATCAATTCTGCATGAGAAGGGCTGGTTAAGCAGAAGGAAAATGTTGTTTGGTTGAATGTTTTGGTGCTACCCAAGGCAAATGTTTTAATTGCCCCTATTGACTATAGACATTCCATAATTTTTGGAATTTCTCCCATGAGGATCACTGTTTCTGACTCCATATTTTGCATCTGTCTGTTTATGTGTTTTTAATATGGGCACATACTATACATATCTGAAATTCATGTCTTTACCATTCATATCTGAAGTGGTGTATTGTATGCATACTGTTATAGCTGTGTACTTACTCTTCAGGAATTAGAACTGGCATCTTGTGTGAGTAAATTTCCTGATAAGCAGCATGAAATTTGAAAATATTAACTTCTTATAAGGTCAAAAAAGGGACTATGTATTTGAAAGTCAATAAGATTTTAAAAATAAAATAAAAGGAAAATTGCTTGATCAGTAGTCTGTACTCCTACTTCAGAAGAGAAGAAAAGGGTAGAGTTGCAGAGCACAGTAAATTCATATAGAATATAGCAGGCTCAAATATCTAGAGTTGGTGACTATATGGTCTCAGATAACAGTCTTTGGTGAAATGTACATTACAGTGTTTTTGATTTGTGAGGAATAAGTTATTTTTAGGTATCCTTTGTGGCAAGAAAGTTTGTACAGTTATCTGAAATTGTTGGGAATAATTATTGATCTCATAAAGGAACATCTGCATGGAGGTTTGCAATTAGTTCAAGTTGCATCTTATGCTTTTATAGGCTATATGTGCTAGAATCCTTTTGGTTAAGCACCTAGGTATCTCATGCTGGCTTCTGAGGGCTATATGTGCAGTCCTGCTCTAATGCAACCAATGAAATGTTATAAAAAACTGAAATAATATCATTGCTGAAATGGAAAAATGTGAATCATTAATAGTTTATGCATTTGAAGTGCAACAATATTTTCACATGTTTCATTACAAACCTATTGCTTAAATAAGTTTAACTTAAAATGTGAAAACCAATCCAATAATTATAGTGTGGAAATAGCGGGTTTCTGTTTTACACTTTGCCCCTATTTTTTGCTTTGTTGGATTGTGACAAATGCTAAATGTGAATGTTCCTGTGAGGATCACCTTAGCACATGCTAATTCTAAGTTTAAGTACAGTGTGAATAAAAAAAAAGTCCCCTGCGGTTTTAGTTAGCACTCTTGAGAGCCATGGCAATTTAAGACATGCTTTTTAGTGGGGCTTTTTGCTATGAGTAACACAGCACACTCTGGTCAGTTCTAATTATGGTGTTAGCTGTAAAAAATGTAGTGTACAGCTGTTACTGTGATGTCTCTTTGAGTCACAGTCATGAGACTGATTCATAGTGCATCTCTTCAAAAGAAATGCTCCAAGAGGTAGCAGGGAAAAAATGGCTTGAATCCAACTTAGTTCCAAATAGAGTAAACTCACTGATCAGTAGGACCTATATAAGTATTGACTTAGCAAATTCAAAACAAAGTTGGGGCTTGTCTGCATGGGCTTAAAGAAATGACCCTGCTCCATTTTGAAATGTACTTATTCAGAGAATGCACATGGCCAAAACAGGATGAAAACAGATCCAAGCCACACTCTAGGGTTTAACACTGGAGCATAAACATCCCAGTTTGCTCCACTCCAACCTCAAAAGAGTGAACTATCATTCCATACCGCTATGTATACTGCATAGCGGTATGGAGATGGGGAGGGCCAGAAGCAGTCAGGAATAGATACCTTTGGCTAACTGAGTGCCAGTGCCACTGCTGGCCATTTTCTAAAAATCTTTTACCTGTAAATTAATTGCACAAGCACGAGTGGTCAGCCACACCATTGACCCATTGTACATCCCATGGAGCAAAATGATGACAGACACATCAGGTTAAGAATGATACAATGGATTTAATTTAAAAAAATTAACAAACTGGCCAGTCCAATTGGTGCAGGGAAAGGTGAGAATGGGGGTATGTACAGAGAGACACCATAACTGTGCTGTGCCAATGTGTCACCAGTTGCACCCATGTGCCTAACAGGCAGTCAATTGATGATGTGATAGAATGGCCAGTTGCACAGGGCATCCAGTGAGCTGGCAGCTGGGCAGGATGAGGGAGGTGATTGGCAATTGTTGGCAGGGCTTCTATGAACACATATGCATATGTTTGCAGTAGAATGGGAAAAAATGGCACAGTGCGGCTTGTAACCATAAATGCTCTGTTTTGGCTCATATGTCCTCTCAGTTGGAGGGGTGGCAGTGTGGACTGCACATCAGTTGTTGGCCCATTGTGGGAGCCGGAGGTGCGTGTTCTTCCTGTGAATTGGGCAGTCCTGGGGATAAGCTGGCTTTTCCCTTCCATCGCCTAGAGTGGTTCTATTGTAGTTGAGACTAACTATAGGATTCAAGCCAATTTATTTTGTTAACATATGGCCACATAGCCCGAAAAACCCACAAAAAACTATAAATAATGGCTTGTTTTGCTCATTTCTTTTGCCAGCTCTTGTTTCAGGCTGGGCAGATGGAAAAACAAGCCAGGGACAAGCCATGTTTGCAGGTTTGGATAGTAGAGTAAGCCAGGGTTTAAAGAAACCTACAATATATCTTGGATTTTGATTGTTGTTTGTAATTGGTTAATAAACCATGGCTTGCAACAGAGGCAAGTTTTACATCAGAACAATCCATATTTCAACAAATCACACAATGACTTGCTGCAATGTGTGAACATGGTCAATGTGATTAAGATAGATCTACCTGTTAGGGAACACTACACATGCACTATCCTTGGTGTGCATTTGTTTCTGCACTAAATATGATATTACTTAATTAAGTTGTTATAATGTTACATTCCCAATTTAGGCTTTTCACTTTGAATTGGGAGTGAGTATCATAAACAGTTGGACTTAACCCAGCCAAAGTTAAGTGCTTCTGTCCAAGTTCAGTGAACAGAATCAAGCACCTCTTGTACTATTTACAACTGAATCAATGAGCCTCAAATGTTAAAATTTAAATTAGTGCATGCAGTTTTGCTTAACCAGAAACAGAGACAAGAAACAATGTAAATATTTTTATTCCTGGTTTCTTTTACAGCTTTTTTTAAAAAATTGACAAAAGAATAATTTTGGCCCCTGAAAATTAATTTAGAACACTCCAGATAGTGATAAACTGGGCTACAGACCCATTTGGGTATGAAAAGGGAATATATGGCATGAGGAATATATTCAAACACACTGAATTAACATGCTTGTCTTTTAAGTACAACTGCCAGCCTGCACCAATGAGTCCCCACGTTGGATCAGAGAACTAAAAAACTATGTATGGAGCACACACAGATTATGCACCTCGATAACAGGAAAAGTTCTCTTCCTTATCACTCCACTTCTGTCATAATAACTTGTATTTTACTAGTAGTTATATTATATTAATGTTAATATTTAACAGTACTAATGCTGTTGAGAGCCAGTGTGCTGTGGTTTGCATTTTGGACTATGACTCTGAAGACCAGGGATCAAATCCCCACTTGATCAGGATTCAAATCCCCACCAGGTGACCTTGGCAAGTCACACCATCTTAGCCTCAGAAAATTCTGCAATAGATTGGCCATAGGGTCACCATAAGGAAAGAACATGAAGGCACAGAACAATAACAACAATTAATGCTGTCAGATTTCTTGACACACAGGCAGTGCAGGAGACCACTGTCTTTAGCATATTGTGCATATGGTATAGTCTAGTATTCATATTAGACATTGGTCATGGTCATTTTAGTAACACTGGTTTAGGAAACTACTATTGATGTTGACAGCTATCAAACATTTATCTTCAGCTAGAATCCCAATGGGAGAAGTTAAGCCATGAATTTCCCACTGTGAAATTCATATTTCTTGAGGATTCCTCTTGCTAATAAATAAGCTAAGTGTTAATAAAGTGCCCATGAGACATCTGCACGCTTGACAGAATAGTGTTTTGTCTACTAAAAAACAACTTCATGTGCTGTATCCTGGCCATGGGCTTTCCAGCTGAGGCCTCCCTGGTTGTGGAAGTATGACAATCAAAGCTTTTGACAGCCACACTATCTTTGTGTTTTTAAACTTCCAGATCTTAGAATGTAGTTGTTCCTCCTCCTCCTCCTCCTTCTTATATGCCCTGTTCCGTTTATATTGACTTTATAAGACTATCTGTCAAAACCTTGATTGCTCCACCTTTAGTATTTCAGCAGTGAACTGAAAAATGTTGGATTACATTTGCAAAAACAATATTGACACTTCACACCCCTAATTCAAATCTAGAAAAGGATTCACATCCTGAAAATGATGTGTGTGGAACTTTCCTCTTATAAATACAGTGTTCTTCATATCTGTGTTAGAGGTAATGTAGTGACACAAACAGCAGTTCTTCATTTCCCAGGTACTGTAGAGGTATTTTAGCAACCTTTGGGGGAAAAATCTGAAAGGGATGGTCTGTGTAAGACACAACTACAGCAATCATACAGAAAGAAGCACAGGGTCCAGGTTTTATGACAGCAGAAATGAGTGCTTGAATGACAGATAGTGACACATCCCCTTTTTCATAGAATGTATGCCATAGGCAGGTTTATTTTATTTTAGCAATTTTAATTGATTGAATGTACAGCACTGTGTAAATTTACAGTGCTTTATAAATAAAGCTTAATAAGGATGATGATTATGATGATGTTACACCTTCACTCTGTAACTCACAGAATCACCCTGCCAGTAATGGGCTTACTGTTTTGTCAGTTCTGTGAATTTCAACACAAAAAGAATAACTTTCAAGAGCTCTGGATTTGTAGTCATTTAAGGTGGCTTAAGTGGTGAAGAACAACTCCTGAAGGAAGTAGCTGAGGGAAATAAGCCATAAGTGGGAACTGCCAGTGTCACTGCTAGAATTGGCATCTTTTGTAGACAAATGTCCCAGATTTAATTTCTGGCATGTTGAAAAATTCCTTGGGAGAAGTTGGGAGAAGGCTTCTTCTAGGTCTGGGCAGTGTCAATGTAAATGAACTACTATTTTGATCCATCATTTCTAAGGCAGCTTCAAGAGCTCTGCAAAGGTAAAAAATAACAGATAAATTTTAAAATAAAATATTCTGGGAAATAATTGTAGACTCTTCCCAGTTATCTTCTGTTCTTTTCATCCATCTTTTCAGCCACTTAAATCAATCATTGGCTATTTAGCTTTCAACTCATTTATCAGAGTAGGAAGAGACAGCCCTGGGAATCATACTAGGTTGGAAGCAGTTTTCTTTACCAAACAGCTGGATGGTGCTGGCTTGTTGAAACACACAGGTTTTGCCAAGCTGAGAGAAGCTTAAGATGGCAGCTGCAAAGTCTAGCAGTAAGAAGCTTTTGCCTTTACATTGTATGACTTCCATAATTAGCTTAATATATACTAGATATATAGTAAGAAGTATTACAAATGAACATTGATCTTGGTAAGTCAGTGATCATAAAACTGTGCTATAAAGACAAAACACTCATACTCTAAAAATAATTATATTAGATGCCAGTAGTCATCTGGTGAAATAGTTTTGTATTCATCCAATGGACAATATTAGTCACATTTTGAATTTTCAAAGGGGTCAAGCATTAGTTTTTCTCCTATCCCTACCAGACAGCTTTCTCTTTTGGCTTGCAAGTCAAATGCTCTGTATATTTATGTGATCATAACTTAATTATAAAAATGGTTGTGTACTGGTTTAGAAATGATATTTTTGTGTGCTAGATTTAGCCAATTAGCTACTTTCCTGTGCTATAAAAAACCTGGAATGCCCCAGAATGATTCAAAACTGCTGTGACAAGAAGACATTTGGGGTGATACTAATAATGAGTGGTGTCACTGAACTTATGAAAATCCTAGTAATGACTGGATAGAAGGACCTGCTAAACATCATTTATCCCCTGATTACATCCATTGAATGGCTTCTTATTAGGACACATTCCCCAGACTCATTTCACATGTTCTATCATCACTTTTTTGCGCCAATCACAGTTGATTTTGATGGTATTCATAATGACCACAATTTGGAATTTCCTTTATTCTTATTTTGTTTTTAAAAAGATAAGTCAAGACATCCATCAGAGGAACTGCAGTATCTTTTATTCCAGGATGCTACTGGATACATCTCAGTTTTCATGACTATGTGTGTGTGTTCATGTGTACACTTGGCCAATATAATGCACATATCTCCAATATAAATTACAGCATCACATTTTAGTTCACAACTGATTCACTGTAGTGCATTTTGACCTGAGGAGGACTGAACAGAGAGGAAGGAAGAGAACTTGAAAGAGGAAACAGAAACAGAGAAAACAGAGACTAATATAAAGCATCAAGGAACAAACAACAACTTGGCAGTAGCAGTGGTGGTAAGTGACATTGATGGTAGATCTTAGAGAGACAACATCAGTGGCACCATAGCTAACACATGTTAGTACTGCGTGAAAGGAGGCATAATTGAACTTCCTTGTGAGACCCTTTCAGCAAGAATACCCTAAGATGAGACAATCCAAAATGAAACAAAATACAGGATTATGAAACAAGCAGAAAGCTAAAGGGGAGAATCAGAGAGCAATCACAAATAGAGATATGCAAAGGGAACAAGAGAACTCAAAAAGATGGGAAGAGAAACAGAAGACACATGCAAAAATGACAACAAAAATCAAAGTTGTAATACACATATTATAATAACATTCTGTGAGGCCAACAATCTGTTAATTGCAAATACAGTTAGCCCTCCGTTTTCACTGATCATCCGTTCTAGACCCCTAACCACCCCCACAAGAACAGAGACTCACACTTATTCAAGTCCTATGGGCTTGAATGGGGCGTGCCCCCACGAGTGCGTGTAGTGTGCACACCGTATGGGCACACCCCATTGAGGATAACGGAGATTGCCCCTCCATGTATAATCAAGAATGTGGATCTCAAGACCACAAGAAAGGAGGGGTGACTGTAACTTCTTCATACAACCAATCATAAATGGAGAGAGAATTGCTAGATGTCCAAGTGGGGTTCAAGAAAGGAAGAGGTACTAGGGACCATTTTGCAAACATAATGGAGTGAACCAAAGAATTCCAGAAGAAAATGAACATGTGGTTTATAGATTATAGCAAGGCCTTTGGTGCATAGATCATGAAAAGCTATGGAATGCTCTTAAAAAAATGGGAGTGTCACTACAGAGCCAGTTAAAGGGACAGAAAGGGGAGAAGGAGGAACAGATGCATGCATATGCTTCTTTTCCCATCCTCCCATCCCTTTAGCTGGCTTCCCATAGTCAGTTAAAGGGTCAGATGGGTGAGGGACAGAAGAGAGAGTAGCTAAAGGGACAGAAGGGTGGGGGGAAGAGGCATAGATGCATGCCTGCTCCTCCTCTTCCCCCCACCCTTCTGTCCTTTTAGCTACTCTGGGAAGCCAGTTAAAGGGATGGGAGGATGGACGAAGGAACGGAGCAGGTGTGTTCCTGTTCCTCCCCCCTTCCGTGCCTTTAACTGGCTTCTAGTTGAGGATGGGTTATTTTTGGTTTTCCACATTTGTGGGGGTCTTCTGCCCCTAACCTCTGCAAATATAGAGGGCCAACTGTACATAGAAACAGAATGGTTCCCAATAAGCAAAGAGATCAGGCAAGACTGCATTTTATCACCCTATCTATTCAACATGTACACAGAAAATATAATAGAAAGAGAAGTCTTGGACACAGAAGAAGGTAGAGAAAAGATCACAACTAAGATATGCAGATGACACTACATTACTAGAAGAAAGCATCACAGACTTGGAACAATCACTAAAGAAAGTAAAAGAAACAAGTGCAAAAGCAAGTTAGACATAAAGAAAACAAAAATAATGATAATGGAGGATTTACATAAATTCAACCTAGATAACAAGGAAATCAAACTAGTCAAAAAGTTCCCATACCTAGGATCAAACATTGATCAGAATGGAGAGTGTATTCAAGAAATCAGAAAAAGATTAGGAATGGGAACAGCAGCAATGAAAGAACTAGATAAAATTCTAAAGATATACAGCTGAAGTGAACACCCATTAGAACCATCCAAGCCATTACCATGTACAGATGTGAGAGCTGGACAGTGAAGAAAGCAGCTAAGAAGAAAATTAATTCATTGGAGATGTGGTGCTAGAGAAGTGTCCTGAGGATACTGTGGATGGCCCAAAGGCAAACAATTGGATCCTAGAACAAATCAAGCCTGAACTCTACCTGGAAACAAAGATGACTACATTGAGGCTGTCATACTTCATCCACATCATGAGAAGGCACAACTCATTAGAAAAGACAATGATGCTGGGGAAGGCAGAGGGCAGTAGAAAGAGAGGCAGACCACATGCCAGATGTATAGACTTGAGCAGAGAGGTAGAGGATAGAGGGGCTTGGAGACATCTCATTCACAGTTTCGCCATGAGTCAAGGATGACTAGAAGGCGGCTAACATCAACATGTTGCCTTAGAGACTTTTATAATAGTTGAAAAACAGTTTATAATTTTTTGGGGGGAGGGGGGATAAATGAAATATGTGAATTAACATTTCACCTGCAATTATCATTAAAAGAAGGCCATTAATTCCCTCCCTCAAAAAAATCTTCATTGGTTTCCTTTGTTGTATACAGTGAGTTTGAGCCCACTGGTGATGTCACCAGATGATCCTACTTTGATAGTCTGCAGACCTTTGCTATACTTTCTCAAAATAACATGTGCACTACACGACTCTAGCACCCTCACTCCTCCTCTACCCTGTCTTCCATTTTTCCTCTGCATGCTTTCTTAACCTCGTTTGCCTGGTAAAGGTATCTGTGTTTTCAAAATCTTGCACACAGATTTTTGTGCCATTTTGGTTTGTCTAATTAAGCTATTAATTACAATATGGACTTTGGAATTTTTATTATCGTCAAAAGAGCTAAGTCTGCATTTGTATGACCCAAGGGACAGCCTCTGAAGATGACTCAGAAGCTATAGCGAATGCTAAATACAGCAGCAAGATTGCTGACAGGAATACCATAATAGATAACTTGTAGCAACCTTCAAGAAACTGCACTGGCTGAGAATTCATTTAAAGCCCTAAATGGCTTTAGCACTTCAATACTTGAAGGAATGCCTCTCCCTTTATACACCTGCCTGAGAATTGAGGCCTGCAGGATGGGTCCTGCTCTATCTCCTCTCAGTGGGGCAATATGAAATGGGAGAGGAGCTTCTTAAATCAGGTGACACCCTGATTGTGGAATCCCTTCCCTTGGAGGTCTGAGTGGTACCAACATTAGTTGTTTTTTTCTGACCATGACAAAACATGGCTTTTTATTAAAGTCTTTATTTCAAAGTGTAAAAACACATGGTTTTAAATTGTTGTAGCTTTTAAAGTGGTTTTAACTGTTCAATATGTTTTTATCTTATTTAAATTATTTATGGTTTTAACATGGATATGTCTCACATTTTTTATTGGAATCCCCACCCCAAGACCCCATGATAAAGGACATAAAATATTTTAATAAACAAAAAATACAAATTAAAATACATACATAAAAATATCCTTCAGGGCTTTCCCATTGTGGGGGAGAAGGGAAATGTTGAATTCCTTAATATAAATAAAGAAATCCAACCCAGTCTCTCTTGCAGACTGTTTAGTTCCATGTCTGATAACCCATTCAGGCTATAGCATGTTTAGAAGCTTTCTTTAGTTTCCTCCAGCTCTGATGTCAAATTTCTCTATACAAGAAAGCCCTACTATAATAAGCTGAATACTTGATCAGCACAATGCCTTGAATTTTAATGTTGCTAACTTTGTTTCAGACAGCTCAGGAAAAAGAAGGACATTCTGTTCTAGGAACTGCAAACCTTGGTGTTTCCTTTACATGAATTTAACTGAGAAAATTAGTTTAAAATACAAATTCAGTCAAGTGCCTAATATGTAAACTTCTCACCTTCTCTTCTTTACAGATTTATACAGATTGGGCCAACCATTATTTAGCAAAATCTGGCCATAAACGTTTGATAAAAGACCTGCAGCAAGATGTAACTGATGGAGTTCTGCTGGCAGAAATCATCCAGGTTGTAGGTGAGCAAGTTTGCCTTTTGTCATATTGTAATTTTATAACAATATTTTCTTTGGTGAAAAAGAAAAGAAAGCTTACATGAGGCTGTGGTAGTTTTGATATAGAGACTGTATTTATTCCATTAAAAACTGTGGTAATGATTTGCGGTAAAAGACTTCCTGGTAAATTTTCCAGATATACCAATATTATGACAATAACTAAAGAGAAAGACCCCATGATAGGTTCACTTTAGGGTTGCTATAAGTTGGAAATGACTTGAAAGGCACACAACAACATCAAACAAAGGCACAGAAGAAGATGCACTGTGCTTTCTGATAGTTTAATTGAATATTTTTGTCTTCTTTCTCACTTTGATTGAACTCATTAATGAGTTAAACTAAGCCTGCCCTACTTGGTTTTAGAAACCAATTTTAAGATGATTGGTTTTATGAATACATTGAGCTAATGAAAAAAATAAATTATCTTTCAATCAGTTTTTTTTAAAAAATGAAATAAAGGAAAGGCTCAAATGTGATATAATTTCTGGTGGCTTCCGTAAGATAGAATTGTGAGATAGAAATGTAAAGTTAAAAGGTAAGAGAAGATGGGATAAAGATCTAAGTGCAATGCCCTCATAACTTTGGATTTTTTTACAACCTTATGAATATAGAAAACATTTATATATGTTATACATTTATCAGTGCCATCTAATGCAGTGGTACTAACTCCAAATGTGTAGGATCTCATCCTGCAGTCCTATACATATTGGGAATAAGTGTCACTGAATTAAATGCATATGAGGAGACATATGAGGAGACATGCATAGGGACAGAGCTGGAAGAGCTTGTTTATAACTTGATAAAATTTAGCTACATGTAACCTGACAGTTCTGGATTGAGCATGAATTGAACAAGTCTAGTTCAGTAGGAAAGATACTGTCGTTTTTATGCCTCAGTTCCCCCATATGCATCTGTATCTATTTGTATAGATATATACTGTATATGCTCATGTATAAGTCTAGAAATTTAGGTCAAAAAATTGTCCCCAAAAACCTAAGTTGACTTATCCATGGACAAATCAAAGATGTACTTGGACTTGTGTATCAGCACTTGTTTATCAGTAATAAAAAGTCTAGCATTCATCCTTGGCTGTCTATAAACAAAATTTTGAAAGTTATCATATTAAAATATGCTGGGTACAGTTAATTGTCTCAGGAGTAATAAAAAGTCTAGCCTCTATGTAGTGCTGGCATCTTCAGCTCAAGTTAACTTCTAAGGGAAGTAAGGATGCCCTGCAACTCACTCCACAGGGGCATTTTCTCTTCTTCCACTTTTGCTAGATCAGTTTGTCAAATTAATTATCTCCTTTAGCAAGTCATCCATATGGTATTGTTACCCACATGGATGGAATGGTAATACACTGGAGACTCAAAACATCCATTAGTACAAATTAGACTGAACAAGGGAAGAACTTTGACATTTGACATTTTCTGCCAGAAGCATTAGGAGAGACCTAGTTCTTCTCTGGCAAGAGGCTTCCAAAACGGTCCATCTTGACCTCATTTTTCCTATAGTGCCTGGACAGGGATGATATAAGCTTACTAACAAGTAATTTCATTAACATCTGTAACTATTCCTTTGCTCTCACTTTCTTAACTTGTTAACAGTAATTGACACATTTCCTTACATTTTTAAAAAATCAGAATGATTGGCATTTACGCTTACAAATACATAAGAAGGCTATTGAGATATGCTTTTAAAAGATTTTTTTGACTGAGCTGACAAAATGGGATTCCTCACTACTTCCTAACAGGTCTATATTGTATATAGAGAAAAATTAGTTTGTAATGTCTCTGCCCTTATGGTCCCAATAAACTTTTCAGAAAAGATTTTTTTAAAAAGATATAGCTGTGAAATCAGTTTCTTAGAAAAATACAAAGCTCCTGATAATTACGTGTTGAGTAGCATGATAATTACAATTACAACTGGATCAGCTAGAGTGGCTTGCACCCTCAATAACTCCAATAGATGTTAATATTATACTTTTCAAGAACTTGAATTGTTCATTTGGAGGGGTATAGGAAAGCTAGTGTGGTGTAGTGGTTTCAGCATCGGACTATGACTCTGGAGACCAGGATTCAAATGCCGGCTTGGGCACGGAAACACTGAGCGGCTTTGGGCAAGTCACACGTTCTCAGCCTTAGAGGGAGGAAAAAGAGCCCTGGTGGTACAGTGATTAAATGCCAGTACTGCAACCACTCACTCACAATCCACAAGGTTGTGAGTTCAATCCCAGCCAGGGACTCAGGGTCGATTCAGCCTTGCATCCTTCTGAGGTCACTAAAATGAGGATCCAGCTTGATGGGGGCATTAGCTTACCGTGTTATACTGCTTAGAGACTGCTCAGTGCAATATGAAGTGGTATATTAATGAAGCTGCTATTGCTGTTGCTCTTTGAACAAATCTTGCAAAGAAAACATTGTGATAGGCTCACCTTAGGGGTGCCATAAGTCATAAATGACTTGAAGGCACGCACCAGCACAACAGGAAATACATCCTTATTGGCAAAAAAGATAATACTATGTCTTTGCCAAGGTATCATTTTTCACTGCTATGTAGGATTTTCAAGTTTTGGATATTTTTTCCTTTTAGTATAAATGTCCATACTCAATCCATTTGGTGGTTTCTTGAAAAGTAGACTTCCCATGCAAAGCATCCACAAGCTTAGCTGTAGTGTCATTTAGCATTAATTGCAGAATAATCTAACATTACCTACAGTCTTCTAGCTGACCCATATACATCATCAACTGGTCAGTGATATATGAGAAGAGCCCCTTGGTGATATTTTGCAGAATAACCCATAGTTATTTTTAAGGTACTGTAAGTAACCAGAATCCTTTAACTTTTAATGCTGATTTGAAAAATGATCTGCTGTTTTTGCATCCAGGTTATTGTAATGCTGTTAAAAGCATGTCTTGTGTGAATGGCTTTTCTTGAAAGAAAAGAAAAGAGAGAAAGAGACCTCGATTGGAAAAATGTTCCTGTTTTGCTGTCCTTTACATCGGGAATATCTGTATGCATCTCTAAATTGGGTGAGGTCTAGAAGAAGGAAAAGTGAGAGGGGAATAATATTCACTGCATATCAGACTTTCAGCATAATTGCAGTGAGGTGGGAAGCTGATAATGTGGCACTGCCAAAATCTCTCAAAATTGTTCACTCCTTTTTACTGCGTGCCACCATTGCCACCACTTATGTGGTGAGACTCATTCACCCAACTATTTTCTTCTGATGGCAACACAATGGGTCTTTTTATCCCATTGCTGCCACCAATATGTGATGGCTACCTCGCTAGCTGGCACCAAATTGCACAATGAGACCTTCGAACTCAGATCCCTCACTTGAGTGACTCCCACACTTTTCCTCTACCTGTGGGCCACTCTGTAGGACAACGGGACACTCACTATTTTTGTGTTCTGAGCAATAAAAGTATTATTAACCGCTGGTAGCATTTGGCTTATACAGTCATCAATTCATGGGGGATCTGTTCTGGACCACCCCACCCCCCGTGAATTGGAAAAATCACTGAAATTGGGGTACAATTGATTTCAGTGGCTGTGCAGCCCTGCACGCACACCATTTTGCACACTCCCCGCTTGCCATCTGTCAGTAATCAAGACTGCAGATCCCAAGCCTGCAAATAGGGAGGGATGACTATAGTTTTTAAAAATTACTCAAGTGACCACACGTTGAACCAAAACAAAAGAAAGCTTTATTTACAAGATAGTTGGTTACAGTATCTCTCTTCTGGTGGATTCAAAGTTGAAAAGGTGTTTATGTGTTTAAACAGTTACAGTTTCACATATCACTTTTGACTAAACTCTGAACTTTAAAACTTTGTTGCTACCTTATGCTTTTTCCAGTCACACCAATTCACTTTCAACACTTGACCTCTTTTTAGGGCAACTTGGGTACTCAAAACCCCTTCCCACTGCCCCTTTTCAGCAATATATCTCAGCCACCTTGGATGTTAAAACCTCTCAGGGTCTAATAAACTTATAACTAACTCAAATCTCTATCTCTGTCTGCTCCCTATCCAATTCCCTATCTACCTCATACACACTCCACTCTTCCTATTTATACTTGCTCTTGGGAGTAGCACTCATCTTTTCTTGGCTAAGATTCCATTGGCTGTTGCCAGACTCACTTGGACATTAGATTGGATGTTGTCAGCACTCCTTTCCTCCACAGATGACTTTCGAATTTCTTCCAGGAGTTCCACTGATGATCATCCCAGATCGTCATCCTCTGTCAAGCGTGTCACTTGCTGAAGTTATAAGGCTATAAAATACACCTTTAGTTTGGGGATAGAAAATCCCCTTTTGTGCCCATACAGTGAGATTTTCCAAACTCTTGATCACTTACCACTGTTAAGAACATTTCTGAAAAGCTCTTGCCAGTTTTTGAATTGTTGTTTCCCAAGGGGCCATTTGGAAACACCTGAAAAACAAATAGAAATCCAATTTAAAACAAAACCTTTTAACCCAATTTAAAATGCCAAATGAGTGTGGAAAGAATTGTAAACTTTTGTATCCTACATGTGTATCTAAAGTGATACCATACATTCTTGGTAAAGCTGCAGCAGTGGCTTTAGTGGGGCAGTTGAAGTGGAAACTACACTATCACAATTCTCCCAGCTGTGGTTTGTCACAAGCTTCATAAGGCAATGGAAGAGTGTCTTCTGTCTCTCTGGTTGCTACATCTAGTCCATATTTAGAAATAAGCAGAATTTATTAGAAGACAACTGTTTTCTGTGCTACAGTTGTCATTCCCAAGCAAATAGGAATTCTGTGGGTAAAAACTGTGATATGTGGAAAGAAATTGCAATTTACCCTCACAATTGATTGACTGATTGATTGAAATTTTATTTCTATACCACCGTTCCCACGATCACGGCGGTTTACAGACAATACAAATACAATACAATACAGATTAAAAAGAAAACAAATTTAACAATGAAAAATACCCCAAATAAAACCAAACATAACTATACATCATTAAAATCCATCATAAAATCAGTTAAAAATTAATAATCAATCTAAAAATACAATACAATAATCCTGTGAGGTAAATCAGCTTGTTAGAGAGAGAATGGTCCAGTGTTACTCAGTGAGTTTTGTTGCTCAATCATGATTAAAACCTGGATATATTTCTCTAACATGATAGCGAATAAATGCCTGGTTGCTCCTGAGGTATATATAATAAGAGCAGAGTCAGTATGCCTCTAAATATCAGTTGCTGGGAATAACAGTAGGAAGACATCATTGTCTTTACATCCAACTTGGCCATAGGTTTACAATTAAGTGGTACATGGGAAAGGGATGATGGAAAGGATATCTCTTTGGCCTTTTATCCAGCATGGTTTTTCTGATCTTGAAAAGAGTGTAAGAATGGTGGAGCTAGATCAGAACAATCTCAAAAATGTCTTGACTCGGTTATGCGTTCAGGAAAAACAGGCCATTTGTGCATATTTTTATGTATTTTCATACACTTTCAGGATTTTCCGTAGCTGCAGTAATGTCAAAGAGTTCTACTGGGAGTGAACATTTTTTA
Organism: Sceloporus undulatus; assembly: GCF_019175285.1. NCBI lineage: Eukaryota > Metazoa > Chordata > Lepidosauria > Squamata > Phrynosomatidae > Sceloporus > Sceloporus undulatus. The sequence goes on along the minus strand of NC_056522.1, from coordinate 292,968,089 downwards.
AAAAGGTCCTTTACACACCCTATTAGTGTGATTATCTTTTTGAATTGTGAATATCTAGAAGACAGCTTTCAGCTGCTACCACATCTCAAAGCCTTCAACATGTGTTATTATCAAGCTTTGCAAAGACCAGCAGGGTGGCATTAATCATGGTTTATAGGCAGCAGTAGTAACTTTGCAGGTTCCATACTACATAGTTCCTGCAATTTTTCTTTTCATCTTAGAATATAATCATAACTGGCTGGCTGGCCTTGGTGTTTTCACTAAGTGTTTTCACCAAGTTTTTGACTTTCTCATTTCTTTGGATCTTTTGACACAACTCTGAGATGGGAAAGGAAAGTATTTAATAGGAGATTAACCAATGTTTTCCCTGAAGTTCCTCCTTTCATAGAATCATAGAGTTGGAAGAGAACCCAAAGGCCATCCAGTCCAACCCCCTGCCATGCAGGAATACACAATCAAAGCACCACCGAAAGATGGCCATCCAGCCTGTTTAAAGACCTCCAAAAAAGGAGAGTCCACCATTCAATGAGGGAGCGTCTTCCACTGTCAAACAGCTTTTACTGTCAGGAAGTTCTTCCTAATGTTGAGGTGGAATCTCTTTTCCTTTAGTTTGAATCCATTGCTCCATGTTCTGCTCTCTGGAGCAGCAGAAAACAAGCTTGCTCCCTCCTCAATATGAGACCCCTTCAAATACTTAAACAACATTAAACAAGGCTATATTGTTCCACTCAACCATGCAAACCCACTGGGTAACCTTGGGCAAATCACACTCTGTCAGCCTCATAGGAATGCAAAGGCAAACCCCCTCTGAACAAATCTTGCCAAGAAAACTCCTGTGATAAGATCGCCTTAGGGTCGCCATAAGTCAGAAATGACATGAAGGCACATGGCGTTGCTGGGGTAGGTTGCAATATAGGGTGGCATCAAGGACATTTCTAGGGGGGTGCGGACTGCACAAGGTGACATCTTAGGGGGTCTGCTTGCTGGTGTATACTATTGAGTCTCATTGCAGTAGACTGGGACTCCTGGAGACTGACAGTCCTGAGAAGGACCCTGTACATCTGCTGCAAGCACCAAGGATGCCAGCTAGGACATTGTTGGCATGCCATGAACTCTTGGAGGACTCTCCTATTTCCTTATAGTGCCTGAACCCCTTCGAGAATTGGGAACAAGGCAGGTAGACTAAAACAACCCAGGATGCAGACAGTCCTTTTGGGTGGTTCACCAGCCAGTGGGGTCAAGTAGACTAGAGACTTTCTCTTCCACAGTGGTCTGATCTATTCCTGTGGGACACTTGGCCTGGTGGCTCCAAGTCTAGGGGTGACAGCATGCGTTGACTTGGGGTAACACTAAGCCCAGTAGTGCTTGTGTCACCCCAAGTCAACTCATGCACTTTCCCTAGTACAGTATACTAGTTATATTTTCAGAGTGGAAGAAATAGGAAAGCATGGCACTGTGATAAAACTTAAGCACATATTGTTATTGGTTTTTAATAGTTAGGTAATTTTAAGGGCGGATATTTTGCATACACACACACTATTTTAACTGTTGTAAGCTGCTTTGATTGTTTTAACAAAAAGTGGGATATAAATAAAAGTTTTATTATTTATTATTATTACATAAATCACATATGGGAAACCCACAAACAGGTCTGGAGTACAGTGATCCCGTTCCGGACCCCGCCATGTAAGGCAAGTTCTGCCTATGCTCAAGTCCCATTGAGGATAATGGGGCTCATGTACGTGGCGGCATGGCAGCGCAAGCACCATTCAGCTTATGCTGGAAACCGTGTAAAAGGCACCCATGTATGATGTGGGCGCACTATTCAACATCTATAACATTGGAAAATTCCTTTATTGGACTACAACTCTTTGGAGGAGGGATTGTGGGGAAAATTCTGGAAATTATCGTCTGAAAAAGAAATGCTGCCAAGTTCTGTATTTGCTGGCCATGGGCAGACAACCAACCTACCCCATTTACCATTTGGTCAACAGTATGCTTGTTTCAAAACAGGATCATCCAAAGTTCATCATGCCAGTGGCTAGAGAACAGAGCCAGTATGTGTTGCTAGCTTTAGAATATTTGATTTGCCAGAAGGATTTGTTCTGCTGGTGACTATCATTTCTATATATATGTTTGGGGAAGCCAACAGCTGCCCAGTAAAAGTTATTTAAGGAATACGTTATTGTAACATATAGTAGAGGGAATATGTTCACTCTCTCCACATGTGATACTTAATACTATGTGTCTCCATGTAGAAGCTAGTAGTCTTGGAATGTGTCTGTCACTGAAGGACTGAAGCCAAGCATTCCTTTCATGATTCTTTCCCATTATTTGAACTGCCTGTGAAGAAGCAACAAATGCCTGGCCAATCCACATCCTGCTTTAGGAGGGTATTAAGCCACTTAATTTGTTCTTTTGACATGAAGAAGGAGGAAGCCATAACTCATTTTCTGAGACTCTGTGGAATTAATATTTTTAAAAGACCACTATTTTGATCAATGTATGTTTTCACCCAGGGGCCATGTTTTCACATGTACGGTATGCTGTGTAGGAGGAGGAAACAGATATATTGTTGGAGAATGTAGTATTACCACCATCAAATTTCTTCTAGTTATGGCTCAGATGGAAATCTGAAATCATTTATATTTTGCAACTTAATCTGATTACTGCCCCCACCTCCAAAAAACTTTACCAGTATCCTAACTCCAGTATACCAGTTTATTCCATTAGCTAGAAAATTGCCTTTGTGCCTGGAGGACTGGGATGCAGGTGTTACCCCTAGTTTAACAAGAGAAATAATCTTAACCAGGTACAATTTGAGGTCCTCACTGGAGTATCAAAATATTTGCCTCTCATTCTTTCTGCTTTCCTTTTATCCCCAGTATCATTGATTGTGGCCTGCTCTGTTATGATATTACAAATGAGTTAATGGATTTTGTATGAGTGGGATTGTTCCTACTATTTATTGATACCAACATGTCCTCTGGCTCCATAATCCCAGATAGCAGCATATTTGGCATGTTTAAAAATGGATCTCTGCATTTGTACAGTTCTTTGTGCAAAGGTTACTTCATACTTTGGGGTGATCCCACTTCATGGCTGTCTGGAGCAATCCTGCTTTGTCTTTACATGTTTACTGAATATTCAGACAAGCCAAATGTCTCAAGAAATGGCAGATTTCATTTCTGTGCTTGTTGCTTTTATTTCTGAAATCCAAACATTTGTCAAGTTCTAGTGTGGTTTTCATTTCATGATGGCAGGCCTTCAAGCATCAGATTTGTTTGTGTATTTGGGTGTTTGTGAGATTTGAAATCACATGGGATCCCTGAGATCTTGGAAGAGACCCTTCTCTTGCAGATATATATGGGCCTGTCCTGTATAGATTTCCAGAAAATCTGGGTCCTCTGGGTGGTGGTGAGAAATGGCCCAGCAGGGGCAGCATCCATGACTTTTTCAGGGGAAAATGTCCCAGTAACTACAATGCCATGTTGAAGGAGCTGAGTAAGAAAAAGATCTGGTTGCTTTAAGAAAAGAGAATATGCTTTGAGAATTATTTGCATTAAATTAGAGAGCACTGGATATATTTGCACTATAGGTGCAGATTGTATGCGGCATCTTCAAAATGTTTCAGCAGAAACAGACAGATTTTATTCACTGCATGTATAATAAATGAGGATTTTCTTTTATATTTTATTTACATTTGATTTGACTTGCACATGTGCATGACTTATTAACCCAGCCAAGCATGCATTCATGCATAAACTGTGATACGGCTTCCATATTTGAAATAATCAAACTGTTAAAGATTACCCATCATTTTGAGAAATGCTGTCAGGCCAGTTGTCTCCTTTTGAAATGGTGGTGACCTTCTCCAGCTGTCTCTGGAGGAATGGCTCAGAAGAAGAATTCAGTTGGATGGCTCAGTGTTGCACACATTTGTTTTGATTGGGCAACCCCAGCTCTAGGCCATTTGATTTAGTTGCAACAAGTGCTCTGAGAATAACTGGACCAGGTGCCTTTACACCAGGTTTTGTTTTGCTTTGTTTCCAATCACACTTTCTGTTCACTTTTTAGCAAATGAAAAAATTGAAGACATCAATGGCTGTCCAAAGAACAGATCTCAAATGGTAAGTGAAAAATTAAACCCATCTACACTGGATTTTCTGAAACTGTGAAGGCTAGGCATACTTATGAAGAAATAAGTTTCTTTAAGTTCTGTTCGACTTACCTTAAGTTCTGTTGGACTTACATTTGGGTTGAGAGTGAAAACATTATGACATTTAATAGCTAATCAACATTTTTTTACTGCTCAGTCCTGCAATATTTTTTTTAAAATACATATTCTTTTATATCAAAAAAGAAAGGAAATCAGTACTCTACTATGATATTTGACTGATAACCTGCTATTTACTCTTTGTGACTGGACCTCAGATTTAGTCCTCACAGAAACTTTCTAGGGTTCATGGAAATTCAGAGTATTCATGCAAGTGTATTGAAACCAGAGTTTTTAATAGTAAATGGAATTTTGAGAATCGTACTGGGAAGAATACAGACTTCTAGTGTATGTGTATTTGCATGTGATACATATGTAAAATAGGTATCATATTTTGTAGGCTTTAAATCAGTTGTCTTACTGTGAAATTCATGTCATACACTATAAAGTGGAGGAGCAGCTAAAAATATTGGCAGCACATCAAAACCAAAGCTCCTTATTGTAAATGTTGGTTTTAAAGGTGTTTTGGTCCTTCTGCTTTTTTTTGAAATGAAGGTATTACCTTTTAAATTATGGCATGAATGTTATCTGTCCCCCCTGCATCAGAACAGGGATGTTTATGTTGGTTTTAGGTGTAGTAAATAGGGGGGGGGGATCATGGGATGTGTATGTAAGAAGCTTTAATCAGAATAAGGTTTCGAATAAGATGATCCGTTTTTTGATGAGGGGATGAAGTAGCTCAGCATATTGAGCCTAATTGCAATTTAAGGCAGATTTCAGGACTGTAAATATCCCTATGTTGAAATGTTAAAAGTAACAGTGATTTCATTTTAGCATATACATTTGCAGCTTAATCCTTGCTGTGTGAAAAACAGTACTAGCAAATAAAGAGCTGTTTTAAAGAATAACAATGTGAATGGACAAATAGAAGAAGTAAAGAACATGGTTCCACAGGCATAAACTAATTATAAAATAATTAGCTGCAATTTCATAAATTATAATTATTTTTGACCTCATGACATGAGTGATGCTATGGCCTACAGGGATGGAGATGGCTCTCCTCCCTTCGCGATTGCACACCACTGGCTTAAACTATGGATTTAGATTAATTGCCATTAGAGTTCATAATAAGATGAACTGGTTAAAGAAGAACCAAATAAGAACCAAAATAAAAACCTTTAGCCTAACTGACATGGGCCACCTTTAGCTAGCTTCATCTGGTTTAGTGGCAGGGACATTCTGATGTAGCAGTACTTTGCCACAGTGATTCAGGTTCCAGTAACATCCCAGATCTAGATGTGGCGTTGTCCTTAAAAACTCCAGCTTGTGGATTGATGGCTTCACCTTGCACAGAATTCAGTACCTACAATTCTGACTGGTGCACCCCAGTGGAACCATATTGCCCCATTCCCTAAGGAGGCTCTCTTATTTGCTCCCTGGTTGACTTCAAAGTATTAATTATCACCTTTAAAACTCTAGATAGCTTGAGGCTGAAATACCAGGTGCAACAGCTTCTTTAATATCTTCAGCTCTCTAGATTTACAACAGAGGGAACCTTCTTTGTTGTGGACTTTGGTTCCTAAGTGTTAAAAATAAATGCCATTTCTTACTTCCTCTTCATGATCATAACAAAGGAGGAGAGGCAATAACTAAATTTAAGACCACAGTCTTACATTTGGACCAGCATAGAAAATAGGAAATGAAGAATAGTGGAACCCAAAGACAGAAGATGAAGGCGGGTTCCAGAACACCAAAAAGTATGTGCTCGGCACGTACTAGGGTTAGAAAGGGGCGTCCTTTCCAGACGCCCCAAACCTAGTACGTGCTGAGCACGTACAAAATGGTGGCGCCCATTCTACATGGACGCCACCATTTTGACATAGCGTAGGCTTAGCGTCCACACATCGCTGCACGGAAATGATGCCGCAAGTGCACTATTGGTGCCTTGCGGCATCATTTCCGCACAGCAAAAAAGAACCCGCTTTTTGCGGGTTCTTTTTGCTGCGGTAGGGAATCACGTGGTTTGTCTGCTGCAGTTCCCTGACACAGCAAACACCAGCGCCGGCAGACTGCCCTTTTGGGCAGTCTGTAAAGCACCTGAGATACAGCTAAAAGGACCTGAAGAAGCAGTGGATCATCCAAACAACAATATCGGGTAGATGGGAAGAAATGCAGCCTTAACAAACAAACCACAAAGTTATCTTATAATTAGAGAAGGAAATAACTGTGGTGACTGTGGTGCTTGCAGTGAAATATTGAATCTAAAGAGTGTACAGAGCTGGGCTTAGACATTCAAAAGAAAGTACCATTCATTTCTCTGCATTCTAAAAATTGTCCTGTGCAATTCTGCATAGAATAATTTCCCCAAATAGTTGGGTATACTATATGCAAATACCCAGAAAAACCTGTCCCAAATTTTCTGTGTTAAACTGTTAGGAAACCCTCGCTGCCCCTGAGAAACAAATTATAATGAATATTGTCTACATTCCTAATTTCAACCAATGGCTTGATAAGGGTATAGCCATTCCAGAGGCTGAGTTGTTTGGGACAAAAGAGTTCCTTAGGTGTGCAAATCCCAAGCCATATAGAATGTTAAAAGTAATAAACCATCACTTTGAATTAATTATAACAGAAACAAGTGGAGATAGAATAGCAGTGGAGGTGCATATCCCCCCCCCAAAATGAACCTCTCTCAACAATCTAGCACTTTATCCAGAATCAGGTGTAGTAAGATTGCAACTGTATATGCATTTGTATGCTTCTCAAGATTCTGTTTAACTCAGCTGAAGTAGGTCCTAGATAAAAACATGACTGGTCCAGTACATAACTTCCAGGATGTCCGGAGCGGCAGCAGTGTTTTTTCCTCCACAGGGAAGCCACAGCTGCCAAACCACGGGAGAGTGCGGGGCGGATTGTATGGGGAGAGGCGTTCCCTCATGTAACACGGGCCCAAGCCATGTAGGGCTTTATAGGTGATAACTAACACTTTGTATTGAGCCCAGAAGCTAATAGGCAGCCAGTGGAGAGATCTTAATACCGGTGTAACATAATCGGATCTAGAAGTTCCGGCGACCAATCTGGCTGCAGCATTTTGAACTAACTGAAGCAGGCAGGCATCCAGAGGAGAGGTGCCATCCTTAGTCACTGTGTCAGTCGGAGACATGGAGAGACAGATCTGGGTGTCATCAGCGTACTAATAACACCGAGCTCCATGCTTCCGGATGATCTCTCCCAGCGGTTTCATGTAAATGTTGAAAAGCATGGGGGACAGAATGGTGCCTTGAGGGATGCCCGATGTTAGCTCTCTTTTACGAGAGCTGCTGTTCCCCAGCCTCACCATCTGGAATCTTCCCGAGAGGTAGGAACGGAGTCACTGGAGTGCAGTGCCCCCGATACCCAACTCTCTCAGGCGTTCCAGAAGGATACCATGGTCGATGGTATCGAAAGCCGCTGTGATGTCCAAGAGCACCAGTAGGGACACACTACCCCTGTCGATACTCAGACGGAGATCATCGACTAAGGCGACCATGGCAGTCTCAACTCCGTGTCCCGCTCTGAAGCCAGTTTGAAATGGGTCCAGATAATCGGCTTCATCCAAGACAGCTTGGAGTTAAAAGGCGACTGCCCTCTCAGTCACCTTGCCCAAAAATGGTAATAAGGAGACCGGTCTATAACTACTCATCTGCAAGGGGTCCAGAGATGTTTTTTTCAAAATTGGTTTTACTATGGCCTGTTTTAAGGCAGATGGGAATGTCCCCTCTCGGAGTGAAGTATTAATTATAACGAGTAGTGAGGATTTTATTACTTCTCCTCCCTGAATGGTCAACCACGAAGGGCAAGGGTCGAGAGGACAAGTCGTCCTTTTTACGCAACCAAGGAGCTTGTCCATGTCCTCCGTATTCACAAACTCCAGAATAACCTTGCTTCCAGAGGCACTGGAAGCCTCTTCATATGACTCTGTCAGAAAACCGGCAACAAGATCAGCTCTTATCTGAGAGATTTTATCAGCAAAAAAGTCATTGAAAGCGTCACAGCAGGCTCTAGTTGGTTCTAGTAAAGGGTTCAGGGCGGCCAGCAATTGAGTTAATTCCCTAACCACCCTGAACTGGGCGAGACTTTGCCAATGCAATCGGTGCAGCACAGAATGAATTCTTTGCTGCATCGATTGCCACTCCATAGGAACGTAACATGTTCTCATGGAGTGTCTTGTCAGATATGCACTGGTGTTTCCGCCAGTAGCGTTCTAGTTGTTGCGCAGCCCGCTTCATCTGGTGTAGCTGTAATGTATACCAAGATCTTCTATTTGGAGCGAGCTGGTAAGGACACTCGGGAGTGATACTGTCTATTACCCCTTATTTTGCTAACATGCCATTTGCACAAAAAATGGTTTTGCACAGAAGCATTGTTTTGTGTGGAACTACGTATATTTAGTGCAAAAATATTTTCTGTACAGAAACTTCTGTTTTACACAAAACAAAATTTAATAAAACATCCTGAAATTTATGGTTTAAAAACAAGCCCTCGTGGCAGTTGCCCATTTTCTTCTGATAATGTCTTGCTGAGGGCATGAACATTTGTGAGTATTATTTGCATTAACCTGTCTTGTGGCACCTTATAGAGTCTAAACTAGACAATCATATTTAGTATGCATAATTTTTGGTGAGCCAGCGTGCATTATCAGATTGGTTCCTGAATACTTGCACCATAATATATGTGTTAATCCACAAATGTGCTACAGGACTCTTGGTTGCTTTTGTTGTCACAAAGTCAGGCAATTTACTTAAACTGAAGTAAATTTAAAGTAATTTCCCAATAGTATATGGTAGAGATGGGTTATGATCAGATAAGGGGACACTCCATTGTGAAATTCAGGGGTGAGCAGCCTCCCTCTCACACTACAAACTATCCCTACTGTTTGCCACCGTTCAGGGATGTAGCCAAGGGGGGGGGGTTCCTTGGGGTCCAGACCCCTCCTTCCATTAGATAAAATGAATGGTGCGTTCTGTCGCGCCGCTGCACCCAAGCCCCATTATAACGGTGGCACTTAGTCTGGACCACCACCCCTTCCCAAAATCCTGGCTACGTCCCCGCACTGTTGCAACAGAGCAGTAACAACATAGTTCTCTGGGTCCATTTTCCCTATAATGTCTTATAGTGTAAGTGTAAGCAGTAAAGCATGGATGGACACTCCAGAGAGCTCTATCTCCTGCCATTGAAAATGTTCATACAGCAGCAAATGCCACAACAGAGGTAGTGGCAGCTCACAGTGCCCAGTGGGTAGGTAGCACCAGTTAGAAGCCAGCTGGCTATGGTTGCACTTGTCATGAATCTCAGCCCAGCCCATTGAGCCACATACCCTTTCCACGCTGTGGTGGAATGAACCCAGATACTGCCTTGGAGTGTTATGGAATCTCCTTCTTTGAAAGTTTTTAAGCAGAGACTGGATGGTCATCTGTCAGGAATGCTTTGATGGTGTATTCCTGCATGGCTGAGGGTTGAACTGGATGGTCTTTGTGGTTTGTTCCAACTCTATTATTCTATGAATACATCCTGCTGAAGGATTGCAACCCAGACTCTCCAGCACGTTCAGCCAGACTTTCCTAGCCCCTACTCTGTATTTTTAATATTATATGATTATTCCACTATTGCATTTAAACTCAGCTTGCATTTTTACACTAGACATTGACATTCTCCATTTTCTTGGAAGCTATGCTTTTTAATCTCCAGTTTAAATAATGTCTTCACATTGAACAGATAGGGAAAAGATTCTGGCAGTATGTCCATGAAAGGGAGTGAAAGAAGATTATTTTCCCCCAGAGAGCAGCACATAAACAAAAAAAGAAACTGAAATAAAACTGGCAGGGATGGATAAGATTGGCTTTCAGTAGCTGTTCCATATTTCTGAGCTTTCCCCCCCTGGAAATTTAATAATCTCTATGATTATGGGCATTTCATAAGAAAGGAGAAACCTCAAGTCCTCCAGAAATTCCTCTAGAGTTTTCAAAGTAGAATGAGAAGAGGGGCTGAGAATTAAACAAGAGTACCTTGGAAACTGTAGTTCAGTTTATCCAGCTGGAATAGTAAGAACCTTGGTAAAATACAAATCTTATGATGTCTAAGGATGGGGCCATGATACTTATAGTGCTATCAAGTTGAAATAATTGTGTAATAGAGGCACACCTATCATTTGGTTGAAATGTGAGTTAATCAGCATCATGGCAAATTCAGTGTGTCAGTATGGTAGTACATGGTACAGTCTAAACAAAGATAATTGTCTTTGGTTACAGAAACAGTAGAACAAGATATCTTATCTTTTTTTTAAACACTGCTATAGAGACCTGCTGTGGTGTAGTAGTTTAAGCACTGAAGTATAACTTTGGAGGCCAGGGTTCGGATCCCCACTGGGTAACTTTGGGCAACTCATACTCTCTCATCCTCAGAGGATGGCAATGGCAACCCCCCTCTGAAGAAACTTGCCAAGAAAAACCCATGGCTGCCTTAGTTGCCATAAACTGGAGATGACTTGAAGGCACAACAGCAACAATATAACCCAGATTCTTCATGTGGTATGACAGTTCTGATAGTACAGCCATTACACTCCTCCAGGCATACATTAGCTATATAAATGGAAGGGGAAAACACTGTGTACACTCTGCATAAATAACCAATGATGTGCTGTGTATACATTCATACTAAGTTGAATATTCATTACAGAAATCAACCCACTGCACCAACCCAATACTCATTGTCTAAGGGGTCACAAGCTATAGACATGTGTTTTGTTCATTGAGATGAGTGTCATCTGCAAATAAAGTAATGCTTTCCATAGTCCCCATTCATTTCTATGAGGGTTATGGAGAATAGCATCCTGCCAGATTGGGCTGAAGCAGTTGTATTTAGCTTTACTATTACTTTACTGTAAGAATTATATATTAATAATGCCTTGGATGGCACTTTTATGTCAGATCATGATGCAAGCTTATAGAACTAAAAAAATACACATTACAGAGATGGTGACTATTTTAAAGTTAGAGAAATTGATTTTTATAATGCAGTCGGCCCTTCTTATACACGGATTTCTTATACATGGATTCAAGCATACACGGTTTGAAAATGTTCAAAAAAAGTATAAATTTCAAATATCAAACCTTGATTTTCCATTTTTTATTAGGGACACCATTTTGCTATGTCATTATATTTAATGGGACTTGAGTATACACGGATTTTGTTATACACGGGGGGATCTTGGAACCAAACCCCAGCGTATAACAAGGGTCCACTGTAGCAGGCAAAAAAAATCTAATTGTCACTGGTTATCTTGAATGTTTTGCTCTGCTTGTAGTTACGCATCTGTATGGATATGCAATATATAGATTAGAACTGTGTTGAAATTAAAAATAATGTAATGATTCTGGCCACCTTTAAGCTACTTCTGATGCTGCTTCTGTCAATGTGTGGAAAAAACATGGTTTCAGTACACATCTCATCTTTTCTTCCGGTGTTGTGCTATAAAGTTACCCTCTGCAACAAGAGGAATAGCAGGTTTGTTGAAAAGCAGAACTGGCTGCCAGATTTGTTCAAAGATAAAAGAAAACACAGAATCTCCTCTTGGCAAATCAACAAACTGTCTTGTGTTTGTTTTGGACTGTGTGCTGGCTTGGCTTGGATAGAAATCTAAGAAATGTCACTAACTTTGTTGTAAACAAAGTAAGTTTTAAGTCTAGATTTTCCCAACTGGGATCTGATTCACACATTACATGTTTCCAAAGCTTAGAAAAGTTACTTTTCTGGTCAACAACTGGCTAAAAGTGACCTTGCTGGCTGTGGGATTCTGCAGATTGAGGTTTTATTATTTTATTATTTTTATTTTATTTACGTTATTTATACCCCGCCCTTCAGCCCTAATGGCTCTCAGAGAGGCTTACAATTATTATTTTTAATTAGATGGTTCCCTGCCCTCAGGCTTACAATCTACAAGACACGACACAAAAGGAGAAGGGAATGGTGGTGGGAAAGGGGATGAAGTCCAGTGGTTCTTCTATTCCTCTGATGCCTGGACCAAGGCAGATGGACTAGAGGGAGGGCTCTTCTTCTTCAGGCTAGCCCTGGTGGAGCTGGGCCAGCCTGTTCACTCCCTCCCAGGCTGAAGGATGACAGTTATGGAGGGAGGAGCCTCTATCTTCAGGCTAGCTCTGGTGGAGCTGGGCCAGCCTATTCTCTCCCTCGCAGGCCGAAGGATGACAGTTATGGAGGGAGGAGCCTCTATCTTCAGGCTAGCCCTGATGGAGCTGGGCCAGCCTATTCTCTCCCTCACAGGCTGAAGGATGACAGTTATGGAGGGAGGAGCCTCTATCTTCAGATATCTTCTCTATCTTTATAAAAAAAGTTTCCAAGATCTGCATATTTCTTTCTGTACATGCATACTATAGGGTAGATTCACATATCTGCATTCTTTCAAGAGTATATAATGTCAAGCTTTATGACATCAATCTCATCTTTAGTCGGATCATGAACTGTGACTAAGAGGATGAGTAGAGAAGTCTCTGCTTCCACGGGTGCTGTTAAATAATTTTAATCTTGCATTCACTGCTTTAGACAGCCATGTGTATTACATTAGTTATGAAACCAACAATTAACATTGTCCCATACCTCAGCATGCTAAGATTTGATGCTTTGACCTTGGCCAACCTTGATTAAACTGGGTGGGTGGGTGGGAATTGCCCTGAGCATATATAGTTTTGAATTTTAACGATGTCATCTTCATAACAGGAATGAATGGGAGTTTGCTTCTGATGACTTTACATTTGCTTCACATTGACTTCATTCTGTTGTAGAAAAAGAGAGCATGTTTGTAAAGTAAAAATAAGAACTTATGAGAACTGACATGCTGTTGGCCACCTTGTTTATAGTATTTTTTGTTAACAAAGAAGAAATCAAAGGATGCTGTGAAATGCAACCCCAGTCCCAATGGACCTTGATGGACCAGCTCTGTTTGTCATTGTTCCCATCATCTAATTCTGACTGGGGGATCACTTGGTGCTCCTTTGCTCTGCATTGTCCAGCCCTAGACCTGGTCTGTCTTGGAGCCATCATTGTTCAAAAATTTTATCAGTGACCTAGATGATGTGGTAGAGGAAATCCTTATCAAGTCCAACCCAGGCTCTGAGATCCTCAGGGGAGGTCCTTCTCTTCTCATTTAGGTCACAAATCCAAAAGCACATGAATAAAATGGGGAATACTTGGCTTTGCATGTGAAAATAATTTGGTGATTATTGAGTACCATACCTAGCAGTGGGATATTACAGCAAGGAAGGCAAATAATATTTTGGCCTGCATTAATAGTACTGTACAGTGGGCCCTCGGTATCCATGGGGGGAGTGTTTCAGATCTCCCTGCAGATACAAAAATCCACATTGTCCTCAATGGTGGCATGGCAATGCGGCTGTGCCACCATTGGGTACAATGGGAGTTCACCTCATATATCCTCCCTCCCTCCCTGCTTTCACCTGTGGTGACAGGTGGCAAGAGACCTCTACCGCTGCAGCTTCCTCCACTGCTGCAGCTTCCTCTGCCGCCATGACTTCCTCCCGCTTCTTCCTTCCTCTTCCTCCATGGCTTCCTCTTGCTTCCTCTTGCCTCTTCCTTTTCCACATTGACTTCCTGCCACCTCTTCTTCTTCCTCCTCCTCCTCCCCCTCCACAATGTGCACTTGCCATCCGCAGATGCATAAATCTGCGGATGGCAAGTCTGCAGATATGGAGGGCCCACTGTACCATAGTTTCCAAAGCTTCATTGCACTGCAGAAATAATGAAACTTGACACCACTTTAAATACTGTACCACTGCTCTGTGCTATGGAATCCTGGGATTTGTAGTTGAACCAGAACTCCCTGACAGAGAAGGCAAAATATCTCACAAAACTGCAGATCTCAAAATTTCATGGTATTCAGCCACGGCAGTTAAAGTGGTGTCAAACTGCATTATTTCTGCAGTGCAGGTGTAACCTAAATCAAGAGAAGTAATAGTCCCACTGGAGTACTGCATTCATTTCTGGATGCCTCATTTTAAGAAAAATATAGAGAAGTTTGTGTGGGTTTGGAGAATTACAACGAGAATGATAAGAGGGAACAGGGCATGTTCAGCCTGGTGAACAGAAAACTGAAAGGTGATTGCACTCCTTAAATGTCTAATGGACTGTCACAGAGAAGAATGTGCAGGTTTGCTCTCTGCTGCGCCAGTGGGTAGGTCTAGGTCTAATGATTTTAAATTACAAGAGGGCAGATTTCAGTTGAACATTGGAAAGAACTTGTCAGTCGTGAGAGTGGTTTGATAATGGAACCAATTACCTAGTGAGGTGTTGGGGTCGCCTTTTCTAGATGTCTTCAAAAAGAGGCTGGACAGCTGCTACATGATGCCCTAGCTGAAGTTCTTGCATTGAGTGGAGGCTTGGATTTAATGGCCTATGGGGGCCCTTTCCAACTCTGTGAATCTGCAGTTATGTGACTCTGCAACTCAGCTTGAAGTTAGGTCACCTGGAGTAGTCTTGGCCTGAGTGCCACATAAGATAGCAGGACATAGCTGGACATTTTCCACGACCGTACCTTCTTTGTAGCATCCTGATTGATGGAAACTGTCAATAGAAACTTAAACTTTAGGGACCAGGCTTTGAGATTCATTTTGGCACATCTGAGTCATATTATCTGTTATAAATTGCACATGAAGTGGCCTAATAGGGGGTTGGGGTTTTTTTTAGCCGTAGAAACATTTTAGAAAATAATTGTGAAACAACCTGCTGACCAGTGTTGTACTGGCTGTTTCAACGACTTTTATTGGGTATCATTTATTAAAAAGTAAATATATTTAACAGATACTTTGGGCACATATACCTGAGGCTGTTATGTCAACAGTACTGTTTAATGGTGTATATAGTTTTCATTGCCACTGTTTACATGAAATGTTGTTGTGTTTCCTTGAGGCAGCAGTTCAGGTCCCTCTCACCCCATCCGTGGATAATTTACATGAACTTGTCCTGCTAGGTATTCCTAGGAAAATGATACCATGACAACTGCCACAACAGATGGTATTTTGCCTGTCTCTAAGATACAGAGCAAACATTCACTGATGCCCTGCCCTTTTGTGATTTGTAAAAATATTTGGGGACTCTACTCAAATGTTATGAAGTAAAACAGGATCTCAAGAAGAAATGTGATGCTAACAGTTAGGTTGTGCTCATTGAGAGAGGTACAAAAATAGAATTCAAGAGGACAATGGATATCATGGGCTTTATATAAAGGATGCTACAATTAATGCCAAAACTTGAATTAACATTGATGATCTTTTAAACCCAACCTTCAATTGAAATGTGAATCAAGATGTAGTAAATATTTTCAGTGCAACGTTTCCCATAGTACCCACTGGTACAGTTTCTTGCAAATTGTCTGCATGATGTCTGTTTATTAGTTAAACAATTAATAAATAGTTGCTAGCAAGGCCTATGAATTCGGCCTCCTATACAAAATGCCCTGCATGAACTGAGGCCAGATCTGGTCAGAATTTAGAGTGTATTTGGTGGTGCTGGAGAAGAGTGCTGAGGATTCCATGGACAGCCAAAAGGACAAACAAATGGGTCCTAGAGCAGCTCAAGCCAGAAATATCCCTAGAAACCAAGATGACAAGACTTAGACTATCATACTTTGGACACATCATGAGAAGGCATGATGGAAAAAACAGTAATGTTAGGAAAGGTGGAGGGAAATAGAAAAAGAGGAAGGCCACATGCTAGATGGATGGACTTTACTAAAGAGACAATGGTGCTTTCTGCATCGCCATTTGGGACATCCTCCGGACGTCCCATTTTAAAAAAGGGGCGTCTCTTATAGACGCCCTGGGCCTAGTACGGACTCCGTCCGTACAAGATGGCGCCGGCCCTTCTACACGGCCGGCGCCATCTTTGCATATCGGACGCTGAGCGTCCGTACGCGTCGCGCCGCTTGTGACGTAGCGAGCGCGCCCCTGGCGCCTCGCTACGTCACAAACGCGACGGAAAAAGAAGCTCCATTTTGGAGCTTCTTTTTCGGTCCGCACGGGAGTCGGGCCGTGTGAAGGCTCTGGCTCCCCCGCGGACCTACTGGCAGCGGCGGTCTGTACCCCGCCAATGAATATGAGTTTGTAGGAGCTGGGCAGAGCAGTAGAGGACAGGGTGGCTTGGAGATGTCTCATCCATAGGGTTGCCATGGGTTGAGATTGCCACAAAGGCAGTTAACAACAACAACAAAGATTTCAGGGCCTGCAGAAAGGCAGGATGGGATCAAACCTGGAGAGGCAGTCCAAGGGAGTTCATGATTCAAAAGAAGGATCAGTGGGCAAAGTGAAGATAAACACTGTGATGAAATCAAAGGAAGGAATGGGATCAGGAACATGTGATCTTCACATGACAATTCCACTAAACAGATTTTATTATCTGTGATGTCGCAGTAGTGCATAGATCAACCTTATTTAGCCTAGAATTTTGGAGCATGATTCCATCTTAACCTCTCAAGGCTTCCTGATTCTGAGCCATCCCTGATTATTATAAATCTACTTTCTCTGACCTAAGTCCTAAGGTCACATTCTGAGCTTTTGGAATGACAAAGGAAGAATTGATATGTCCAAGTGCATTAGCTAGGTTCAGAGTGCAAGAGGTTAAGTTTTATGTTTCACAGAGAACTGGAGGTTACAATTACATAGGTCCAAAACACGTGGGTTTTGGGCTGATCTGGGGGCATGGCGTACAGGAGCGCATAAAAAGTGTTCCTTGCCAGCGCCCCATTCAGGACCATGGCATCTCATCACCGTGGTCCTGCACCAAATGGAGAACGACTGGGGCTGGAGTGGCCAGAGGCTGCTCCAAGCTGCCAAGCTGCTTGACCTCATAGTTATCTCTAGTCAAAATACTCTTGGGAGTATGGAATCATACAGTCCTTTGTTTTCTGTTGGACTATAATTCCCAGCATCCCTCATCACTGACTTTGCAATGGCTGCTAAGAGTTAGTTCAACAACTTTTTGAAAGGCATCAAGATTCCCAGGACTGCTGAAGGAAATACTGGGTATACTGCTGTTCATTTATAGTTCCCTATTCCCCTGTGATTATATTGTTTGGATCATGTCATTATTTTGGACATATATAGGCGGGTTACAGATGGCCCTCTAGGGGCCGTTTTCCCGCCGCCGCCATTCGCTGCGGAGGGAAGCCCCAGCAGCCAGACCGCGAGGCTTCCCTCCACAGCGAAAAAGGAGCACCGAAATGGCGCTCCTTTTCAAAACGCGGAAGTGGCGCCGCGAGGGGCGGAGCGCGCCCTCGCGGCATCACTTTTGCCACGACACGTCTGAATGCACAGCGTCCAAGACATCAAAATGGCGGCGCCCATAAGGATGGGTGCCGCCATTTACGACGCGCTCCGCGCGTGTTGGGGCCAGGGCAGGTTAGGAAGGAGCAACTCTTCCTAACCCTAGGACGCCCCTTTGTAACCCTAGCATGCACGGAGGACGTTGGACGTGGCGGTGTGTAACCTGCCATAGAGTCCTTCCTCTGTTTTCACGGAGGATCTGTTCCAGACCACCACCACCCGCAAAAATGGAAAACCACACATATTCAAGCTCTTTTGGCTTGAATGGAGGCATGCTCCCACGGGGTTGTACAGGCCGCACCACGGGCACACACACCAACCACAGGTGCGCGCCCCATTTTAACTCCCTCCATTCACCCCTGCGGATAATCAAGGGGCGCAGATCCCAAGTCCGTGAGAACAGAGGGAGGACTGTATATTTAATTTCTGGATTTTCTGGACTCTTTACTCTCAATATTTCTGATGGTTATACTCTGGTATCTGAGATGACTGAATTGATTCAACAGAGTGTCTTAATTTTCAATGTGATATAAATAATGGTAGTACTGAGGGCCAAGAAGAGGCTTCACAAACCATACTTAGAGATTTCTTTTTTCTGTTGCGATTAGTGATATTTGCCAGATGTCCTTACTAAGCTAGAAAGATTTTACTACTTGTGCTTTTCTCAGTGCACATCTTTATTGGCTGCTATTATAAGCCTGTGAGCACATCTTAAGAAGGCTAGTTTTCTATTAAATTGTATTTGACCAAATATAGTTTTGGGTCTAGCCAACAACAAAACATATATTCAATGGCAATATTTTGTCATTTTATTGTCAAATATCATCCCTTGCGTGGTAAAGTTAAAATCCGTGTGTGAGTATGCAAACACATGCATGTGTGCATGCACATGCATACACGTAAATGTACAAAATATACACTTGAACTTTTTGAGGGTAAAGCATGAATATTTAGTTAAATATTTTCTGTAGATTATCAGAGGAAATTTGACCCCAACTGCAGCCAGAGAAACCTTTCTTTATTGGATAATTAATATTTGTTTTCTGATCTCATACTATCAAACTTGGCTTAGTTTCCTGTGTCCAAAGCCTTTACTATCTGTAGAGTTCTTTGTGAGGGTATATAAGTGTATTTATCAGATAAATAAATAACTAGCACAACTGGATTGGATTTGGGTAGATTCTTTACTTGACGGATGGATTCTTTACCTGTTTCAATGTGAAGTTTTTTTAATGGGGGTGAGAGTATTTTTATACACGCGTAAGGATAAAATCGACTTTATTTTCTTCATCCTTTTCTACATCCCATTTTAATTAATGAAAACAACATTTGAATATCAACATGCAGCAATAACCCACTGCATAAAAGAAAACAGAAATGAGACTTTTTGCATTAAGATTACTGAAAAAATATGCTAAACAAACAAACATAGGTATTTCTATCACTTTCCAATAAGGAAATGGGTAACTTATCTTGTGGCTATCATGAAGATTCTCCCAAAATCCCATGTAGTCCATTTCATAATTCTTCTGGTTCCATTTATCTCAGATGTAAAGGAGGCCCATGTGAGAAACAGCAGTCATTCTGAGTAATCAGCTGCTATTCACAACATCTAGAGAATTATGTGAGTAAACATGCTCTAGATTCCAGCTGAGGTTTCTAGTTTCCTTTCTTGAATTCTACTGGCTGTTTGGCTGGGAATTTCTGCCAGCTGTCTCACTTGAGTAAATGTGAAACTTTTTCACATCAAACAAACATGGTGCCCCTGTTTTATTTTCAGCGAACAGTAACAAAAAAACACTGGTAGGTTATATTTAATTCCATTCTTGTAGTGGTATTTTTTGGGTGGGAGTAAAAATAGCACACAATTCTATGGGAAACCACATTTTAAAAAGAGGGAGTTATCTATGCTATGAAATCCACCTCTAAAATAAGAGTTCTGTAGTTGTGCTTAAGATCACTTTCGTGTACTTTATGGTCCCAGTAATAACCGTAAAATATAAGGATTGGTAACCTTGGTCAACTTACTGTTACAAGGGTGTGAACCTTATTTGGTATGCTGATCCAGACATGTAGAAGCCATTATCTATATACTGGTCAGGGCATGTCATGTTGAATAAAGGCCCAGACAGGCTGCCCCAAAAGGGCAGGCTGGTGGCGGCCTGTTTCCCTCTGGAAGAATGCCTCTGCCGCCAAACTGCACAGCAGCCCTCCAGAGTAAAAAGAACCCGGAAAAACTGGGTTCTTTTTCCATCACTGGGTGGATGTATATGCTGCACGTCACTTACGTCAAGATGGCGGCACCCGTGTGGATGGGACGCCACCATGATGCTGCCGCTGTGCTGTGCTAGGGTTAGGGACCGTGCCGTTGGTGCGTGGTCCCTAACCCTAGAATCGGCGTCAGCACAGCACTTCGGGACCATCTGTCCCAGGCCCATGTGAGGGACCCTCTGTACCTGGAGGAATACAATGGTATGTGCCCAAACCAATGGAACAAAATCAGTCTGGGGCATGAAGGGTCAAAGAGAGGCTGTGAATTTCTGACCACCCCATCCCTCAAACAATAACAACAACAACAATCTCACAGCCCCTTTACATTTCATTCTTTTATAGAGGTTAACAAATATATAGCTCTTCGGGTATTTTCTTGGCTTTTTGCTAGGACCTGTCTATTTCCTACTGCCACAACTTTATTCATATTTTATCGTAACCATATTTTTCTACAAAGGAGAAAAAACTGCAACTTAAAATGTCATATTATATTATTATCTTTATTGAAAAGGTCTATTTTGACCTTAAATACTCAGTTTGAGAGGAATCCGCCCTCAAGTCTCAAAAGCAATCTTTTTCTGCCTTATAAAATTTCTGTGAGTGACCCTGTGTATAAATATGTATCCCATCCAATGTAGGAGGATTGATTCAAATGTCTACATAACAAGTTGCTATCACATGTACAGTCAAATGAAATAAAAAATATGATTGTGATTGCATTTTCTTTTATCTCTCTTTTTTCCTTGTATTTAAGATTGAAAACATAGATGCATGCCTGAGTTTCTTGGCTGCCAAAGGAATAAACATACAGGGACTGTCTGCAGAAGGTGAGTCTCTCTTGATAGAGTGTCACTTCCCATAGGTGATATATCTATCTACTTCCATTTGCATGCTTTCAAACTGCTGTGTTGGCAGAAGCTGGGACTAGTGACAGGAGCTCACCCCATCATGCAGCACTTCGGCCTTGAACTGCCAACATGCTACTCTTGCAGTCAAAAGAGTCAGCATCATAACCACTTGAGCCACTACACCTTATAGTTAACAACAAAAAGTCCCTGCTCTGTGAAATTTAAAATCTAAGATTAACCACAGGGGAAGAAGGAGGAAGAACTGAATATGTTTAAGCAAAGAGGGGGACAATATATACCTAGTTCATGCATACTTAGTTTTAGGAGCAGGACAAAGGAAGTGTGTGTGTGTTCAGACACCTGCTGGCTTATGGTGACACATGAATTTCATAGGGTTTTCTTAGGCAAGAAATATTAAGAGGTGGTTTTGTTAGTTCCTTCCTCTGAAATAAAGCCTACAGCATCTAGTATTTGTTGATGGTCTCCAATCCAAGAAGCTGTAACAACAGTTTAAATATAGATTTAAAGCAAAGGAAACAGTATAAATGTTTTCTAGGGCACATCCAGGAATAAGGCAGTGAGGTCTTTTCATTATTGATGACAGCGATGGAGAAGTAATGATCATAGACCATTCAATATCAAAATGTGGCAGCAACTGGGACTGCCTTTGAAAAACATCCAGAAACTTCAGTTGGCACAAAGATCTGCAACCAGATCTTGAGATCCTCAAGAGAGGCCTTTCTCTCAATTCCATCCCGTTCAAAATAATGACTGATGAAGATGTGAGATAGGTCTTTCTCTCAACAGCTGTCCCAGGCCAGGCATGAGCAAATGGACCCCAAAATGTAACTCTTAAAACTCCTAACAAACCCCAGATTCCTCCCCAAATGTTTGAATAAGTTTTCTGCTCCCGAAAACACTTGAACTGGACCAAAACAGCTGGATTCAAATGCAGTGGTTTTGTACTCATACCTCTTCAAGCCCCTCACATATACAAAAATCTTGGTAAATATTGATTAGATATGTTGTATGACTTCTAGTCATGTCAAGCATACCAGTGCAGCCTGCTGGAGGAATTGCAGGAGTAAAATATAAATGCCTCCTGCAACCTCCACAGGTCTGGACCTCTCTTCTTAGGGAAGCCAGAATGGTCCCCTCCTTGCAGGCAAAGACCCCTTTTTTTAAAAGAAAAAATGTTTGGCAAGCTTATTCTGGGATTTCTGTTTTTTAAAAACAGGTTTTAAAAAGTTGTTGTAGTATATTAATTATACTACTTTTAAGTTGCTTTTAAACATTTTATTGTGTTTTAAATTATTTTAATGGCGTTAATAGTTTGATTTTTATGCTAATCTTTTGTATGTTTTAAGGCTATTTTATTTATATTATTTCATTTTTAAATTAATTTATACCCTGCCTTTTTGCAAGACTGGCATTCAAAGAGACGTGCATAGTAAAATAAATACTATATAGTTAAAACATGCAAGGTCAACAACAGTAACAACAGTGAACAACAGCATACAAGAGATCAATAGCAACAACAATGTTGTCTATGCCTGTTGTTAGGTCAGTAATAAAATTCTCATTTTCAAATTTTCATTGGCGTTGAAAAATAGTTATGTGCTCCTCTGGGTGGTGAGTTGATATTTTACTTTCAGTTCCATGTTTGTAAGAGAAAACCGGTATAACCCACCTCAGTAAATGACATTCAAATTACTGCCAATTGTTCTACTGTATACCTCCTTCACAATACTCAGCGACTGGATTTGCACATACAGGTGAGACTGTTTTCTTCTTGGTCATTTGTCTGGCAGACAGCTTCCGTGAGCTTGGCTATGCTGCAAGCTGTGCAGTTTTACTTGTGAATAAGGTAGCTTAGTTACCTTGACAGCAAAGACTGCGGATCTTTAGTTTGTTCCACAATGCTGATTAAGTATCACAGTGAATTTGAGAACACATTTATACATGTCAGCTGTCAGAATGCTTAAATGGAAGCTCAACATGTCTGCAAAGTCCTCTAATCTAAAATAGGAAAGATTTTTCTTTTTCCACTAGTAGATTACCAGCAAACAAAATCCCCTGTTCTAAGCATTAAAGCACCTTGCACTGGGGGAATCCCAGGTTCTTATGTCAATGGGATAATTATACTGTGTTTCTAAATGTCTTCCACTCTTAGACTGATTATGTTCATGTCAGGTATAAGAATGCTATATGGCAGACAAAGATCTATAGGATATAATAAATAATAATAATAAAATTTATTTATATACCGCTATTCCATGGATCATAGTGGTTTACAGCATAATAAAAACAATTTAAAAACACAATATACAATAAAATAGCAATATAAAACCAACAGTACAATTACAAGGCTGACAGGATGGAAAAAACGTCACATTCAGGGGGAGAAAAATAACACCAACGTTCATGGGGGGAATGCCTGACGAAAAAGGTAAGTCTTCAAGTTTTTCTTGAAAACATCAAGGGAAGTGGACATGCGGAGCTCATTAGGGAGTGCGTTCCAGAGTCTCGGGGCTGAGACAGAATAAGCCCTCCTCGTGACAGCGTAGCGGACATCTGGAACCATCAACAGATGTCTTTCTCCTGATCTAAGAGTGCGGGGCAGACTATATGGGGAGAGGCGGTCCTCCAAGTACCCTGGGCCCAAGCCATATAGGGCTTTATAGGTGATAACCAACACCTTGTCTTCGGCCCGGAAGCGAATAGGCAGCCAATGGAGATCTTTCAGAACAGGTGTTATATGGCTGGCCCTGGAACAACCAGTGACCAGCCTTGCTGCCATATTCTGCACTAACTGAAGCTTCCGAGATTGGTACAAGGGTTGCCCCATGTAAAGCGCATTACAGAAATCTAGTCGAGAGGTTACCAGAGCATGTACAACGGTTTCAAGGTCTCCCCGGTCCAAGAAGGGTCGCAGTTGGCGTATCAGCCGAAGCTGATAACAGGTGCTCCTAACCGTTGCATCCACCTGAGATGTAAGGTGGAGCGACGAGTCAAGGAGCACCCCCCAAACTGCGAACCGAGTCCTTCACAGGGAGCGTGACCCCATTCAGGACAGGTGGAAAAACTTTCTTACCTGGACCAGGAGAACCTATCACCAGTACTTCCGTTTTCTCTGGATTCACACTGAGTCTGTTTTCCCTCATCCAACCCATTACCGACTCCAAGCAGGCATCAAGAGGAGAGATACCATCCTTAGTTACTGCATCAGTCGGAGACATAGAGAAGACTATTTGGGTGTCATCAGTCATTAGTTACTGCATCAGTCGGAGACATAGAGAAGACTATTTGGGTGTCATCAGTCGGAGACATAGAGAAGACTATTTGGGTGTCATGTCTCCGGATGATCTCTCTCAGCGGCTTCATGTAAATGTTAAATAGCATAGGGGACAAAATCGCTCCCTGAGGGACCCCAGATGTAAGGGCCCTCTTGTCGGAACGACAGTCCCCCAGCTCCACCATCTGGAATCTGCCCGAGAGGTAGGAACGGAACCACTGCAAAGCAGAGCCCCCGATACCTAACTCTCTCAGGCGATCCAGAAGGATACCATGGTCGATGGTATCGAAGGCCGCTGAGATGTCCAAAAGCACTAACAGGGACACGCTTCCCCCGTCCATGCCCAGACGGAGATCATCAACTAAGGCGACCATGGCAGTCTCAACTCCATAGCCCGCTCGGAAGCCGGTTTGAAATGGGTCGAGATAATCCGTTTCATCCAGGAGTCCCTGAAGCTGAAAGGCAACTGCCCTCTCGATCACCTTCCCTAAAAATGGCAGCAGCGAGACAGGCCGATAATTATTCCGAATTAAGGGGTCAAGGGAGGGCTTTTTTAATAGAGGTTTTACTATGGCCGTCTTTAATGCAGATGGAAATTGCCCATCCCTGAAAGATGTATTGATAATTCGGTGTAACATACTAGTCACAACCGTTCCCCCTTGAGCTGTCAGCCATGAAGGACAGGGATCGAGAGAGCAAGTCGTTTTCCTAACACTTTGCAGAATCCTGTCCACATCCTCGGTACAGACAGACTCAAAGTGATTCAGTTTAACCAAGTCCATGGAAGCTCTGGACACCTCTACTCTAGATTCTGAACTAATGCTGGCATCAAGATCAGCCCTTATCCGAGAGATTTTATCCGCAAAGAAGTTGTTAAATTCGTCACAACAGGCTTTAGATGGTTCCAGAATAGGGTTCGGGGCAGGGGGTAGCCGAGTAAGCTCCCTCACTACCCTGAACAGCTCTGCTGGACGGGACTCTGCGGACGCGATACGTGCAGAGAAGAAAGAATGCTTGATTCTTGACTCTAAACACTATGATTCTTGACTCTAAACACTGGAGTCTAGCAATTGATTTCTGTTTCCCCTCCCCCTTTGAATGGGATATAAAAGTTAACCTGTGTTAGGATGAGAGAGGGCTTTGAATTAAGTGCACACATTTCCTAACATGGTTAAAAATGTAGTGATTCACACCTGATATGTTGATTTGAAATGACATTAAAACCTGTGAGCCCCCCCCCCCCCATTTTTGAATAATGAAGGCATATTTTCACATGGTTCTTCCTTTTGCCTCAGCCCCGGGCTTCTTAGTTAGATTACTGTGTGGCTTCATTTTCCTCCCAATCAAGATTTGAGTGATTTGCATCTTAGACCAAAAAAAAAAAGTTTTTTATAAAAGAAAAAAGAAAAAAACAGAGATAAGGGGAATTGAGGCAACCAAGACAAAAGGAACTTCACAGCATGGAAGCTTCCAAACACCAGACTGAAAGAAGAAACTCTCCCTGCCTTCAAAACCAGAACATCTGGCAGTATTTTGTTTTCAGTGTGTGTTTTTTTTAAATACCCTTTTTGTGGCCAAAATTGAAATGACTACATTATATACTCTCACTGTTGAGATGTTGTGTGTATGTATTTAAACAGCACATGGGACAGAAGGGAGCAGTAAGAGGAAGTAATTCAGACTGCACTAATTGCAGATCACAAAGAAGTAGATGTGCCCTTTATGTACAAAGTCCAGTGGCAAGGCGCCAGGTGAATTACCTCAGTTCATCTCCTGAGATAAGAGAACAAGAAATACATCTGTGGGGCTTCTTTGAAGCATAGTTTATGGCTTACTTTTAAAGAGCTAAAACCAGCACTCAACAAACGGCAGTAATATTTTGCCTTTCTATTTACACAGTTTGGGCTTAATTTTGGAAAAAATAAACTGTAATTCTGAAGGTTTGGGTCACCAAGGCATGGACTGTATTGGAACTTAAGTAGCACATTGATTATATTCTAACTACAACATGTTAAAGGGGATTGGCACAACCTTTACAGTGCTGAAAGGGTGCCTGGTTCATATCAACTAGCCCTCGCTGTGTTGTTATACATGTTGGCCTTGCTGTCTCTCAGACAGATGTTTGGAAGTTGTCATATGTGAAGCTCATGGAGCTTCTGCATATAAGGAGAATTTCTGATTCACCCTGTATACACTGGGCTGCTTTGGCATAACTGCCAAATGCAGGTAGCTAGTTTGCTAAGTGCTGAGACTCCCTAACTCCCTTATGCTCCCAATGTGGCCTGTCATTCTGTATTGCTACTGCTCTGCTCACCAGACCTTGTCTGCAGTGCATAAATGTGTGTGTGTACCATTTCGGAGGGTATTAGATGTGTATATGTTTGAGATGGCCTATAGTCAATTATCACCACATTCTGTCTAAAAAATAGAGATGACAAGCCTCTTTTGTATTTTTGGCTCTTCAGAGGACTAATGTTTAATTTATTTAATGAGTAATGTTTTAATGAACTTTGGTAGAAATTGCAGGGAAAGACTATTGAAGTAAATGTCTTTTTCACAATTACTTTACAGAAATCAGGAATGGGAATTTAAAGGCCATCTTAGGCCTTTTCTTCAGTCTATCACGGTACAAGCAACAGCAGCAGCAGCCTCCAAAACAGCATTCACAGCACCACTCATCCCAGCCACCAGCCACATCTCCCCAGCAAGTAGGATCGCCATCCCATTGCCAGGTTGGACTCCAAGAACAGCAACTGCAACAGCAACTGCAACAACAGCAGCAGCAGCAACAGTCCCAACAACCAGTGCCAGCTTCTCCCCATTCCCAGTGCCAACAACCTCAGCAACCACCACACATTCAGCTAAAAGCACAACCAGAAATGCAGTCCAGGTCTGTTGTCTTCTGTAATTTGTTCTTCCTGCTTAAATGTTATATGTTTCACAGTGCCAAAATAGCTTCTTACATTGACATTTTTTTATTAGAAATACATGGATGTAGCAAATAGGCCATCTGATCTTTTCAAACTAGGAATCATTAGAAAATCATGTTGCCTTTTATAATCATGCCATCAGATGGAGATGGAGCAAAATGTAATAGTCTGAGAATAGATATTAGAAATACAATAGTCACTCTGAACAGCTGTTATGTGGTAAAGTAGGAGTAAAGACAAATAAATCCAGTCTCTGAAGGCACCATGGTGGCCTTGGTAACTGGATTGTGTGGTAGAAGGAACTCTGCATGCAAGGGCCCCATATACATAGTGCTCCTGCTAGGGATGTGAGTATAGATGCCTGTTTCTTAAACACAGTTGGGTCTGCGCTGTGCTGCAGCCACAGACATATATGTATGCAAAGGGATCTTGTAGCACCTTTGAGACTAACTGAAAGAAAGAAGTTGGTAGCATTAAGAGCATCACAGACCTGTTATTGCTCAATCTCTGGTGCTGAACTCCACTAGTCGGAATAGACTAGAAAGCTGGGCCAAAGCTATCAAAATGAACTTCAACAGGGAGAAATGTAAGGTATTGCACTTAGGGCGGAAAAATGAAATGCAGAGCTATAGGATGGGGGACACCTGGCTGAACGAGACTAAGGAGATTACTGCACAGGTCCTCCTGGGTCCGTTCTCAGAACGGAGCGGAAGGAGCAGGAACGAGTGCGGAACGAGTGGGGGACGGATTTTACCGCACACACCAGTCCCTCATTCGTTCCGTTCCCCCTCTCTTCCATTCTCAATCTGTTCCAGAGGGGGCAATTTTTGAGAACTGTTCAGAACAGTTCTCAAAAGTGTTCCCTCTGGAATGGAATGGGAACAGAAGAGAGGGGGAATGGAACGAATGAGGGACTGGAGTGTGCGGTAAAATCCGTCCCCCACTTGTTCCGTTTCCTGCCGGGCCGTTCTGAGAACGGCCCACAAGCCCAGTGCGGTAAGCTTCTATATGTGAAAGAGATCTAGGAGTCCAAGTAGATCACAAGATGAACATGAGTCAACAGTGTGATGCGGCAGCTAAAAAGGCCAATGCAATTTTAGGCTGCATTGATAAAAGTATAGTGTCTAGACCAAGGGAAGTAATAGTGCCACTCTACTCTGTTTTAGTGAGACTCCACCTGGAATATTGTGTCTAGTTCTGGGCACCACAATTCAAAAAGGACATTGAGAAACTTAGAGCGTGTCCAAATGAGAGTGACTAAAATGGTGAAGGGTCTGGAAACCATGCCCTATGAGGAAAGACTCAGGGAGCTGGGGATGTTTAGCCTAGAGAAGAGAAGGTTAAGAGGTGATATGATAGCCCCGATTAAATATTTGAAGGGATGTCATATTGAGGAGGGAGCCAGCTTGTTTTCTGCTGCTCTAGAGACTAGGAAGTTTATTGCACCAGGGTTAAAACGTTCCCTGGTGTGTTCTAACGTGCCCGCGCAGGGGTGCGCACGGAACGTGACAGGAACGCGATTGGGCCAAGAACCCCATTTTACCATACACTGGAACGCCGCCTTTGCCGCCAGGCGTTCCAATCGCGTTCCCATTGAGTTCCAGAGAGCGCCATTTCTGGGGATGCTTAGTTCCCAGAAATAGCACCCTCTGGAACGCAACAGGAATGCGATTGGAACACCCAGCAGCAAAGGCGGCGTTCCAGTGTACGGTAAAATGGGGTTCTTGGCCCAATCGCGTTCCTGTCATGTTCTGTGCGTGCCCCCGCATGGGCATGTTAGAACGCACCGGGGAACATTTTAACCCCGGTGCGATAAACTTCTAGGACTTGGAACAATGGAACAAGCTCCAGGAAAACAGATTCTACCTCAACATTAGGAGGAATTTCCTGACAGTAAGGGCTGTTCGACTGTGGAACACATTCCCTCGGAGTGTAGTGGTGTCTTCTTCCTTGGAGGTCATTAAGCAGAGGCTGGATGACCATCTGTTGGGGATGGTTTGATTGTGATTTCCTGCATGGCACGGAGTTGGACTGGATGGCCCTTGTGGTCTCTTCCAACTCTGATTCTATGATTCTGTCTAAGACATTGGATACCGACTGCTCAGGGGCTGCACACTAGTTAGCATTTCAGAATCTCATTCGTTATTGGAATTGCCCAATCAAATTGCTCTACCAACTAAGAAAGGCATGCTAACTATGTGACCCTTAAGCAATCATTGTCCAACTTCTTAGAGGAACAAGGGGCATTCACCTACCCAAGACTGAATAATAACAGGTCTGGGATGAAGTGACTTAGTGGTTAAGACACCAGTTCTGAGGATCGGAAGATCAGAAGGTTGGCAGTTCAAGGCCTGAGTGCTGCATGATGGGGTGAGCTCCTCTCACTAATCCCAGCTTCTGCCAACCTAGCAGTTCGAAAGCAAGCAAATGCAAGTAGATAAACAGGTACCACTTTGGTGGAAAGGTAACAACATTTGGTGCAGTCATGCTGGCCCCATGACCACCTGATTTGTCTTCGGACAACACTGGCTCTTCGGCTTAGAAACAGAGATGAGCACTGCCCCCTATAGTTGGTTATGACTAGACATACATGTCAAGGGACTACCTATGCCTCTGATGCCCTTAATGCTACCAATGACTAACTTTTTCAGTTAGTCTCAAAGGTGCTACATGATCCCTCTACATACTGATTTTCCAGAATAACATGACTATGTCTTTGAAGTCATAAATGTATCATAGCATCAAACAATACAAGATACGGGAAATGCATGGCTATGCGAGATATAGGTATATCCCAGTGTTCTCTTTGGTGAACTTGGGGACAAATTGCCCTAAGGAAGAAATGCTGGACTTGCCTTGGGTGAAAAAAGTTATATTGTCTCCCTCCCCCCCCCCTCCCGCATAGCCCTGGTACTTCACACTTATATCTCCCCCCAGCAGACTGCTGCTAGCTTTTCTGAGGTGAGCAGGAAGACAGGATACAGTACCTGTCTTTTCCTCAGCAGCTGTGGTGTGATGACAGTGGAGAAAAGGTCTGAACACTTCTCAATACCTGTTGGGAAATCTCCTTTCCTGCATCACTTATATTTGGTTCTCATATACAGCAATTTTGTGAAAGCATTCATTTCCTCATTCTCATATGCTCAGTCAGTAAACAGGTTGTCCTTTTTGGGGGGTGGGTGGGCTAGATCTAATGCTATGTTTGTGATAGTAGCATGAATTTCTTAGGTTCCTTTTTTCTCTGTAGCTGTCTGTAGCAATGAAAATTTCTCTGCAGCTGTCTGTAGCAATGTAAATATGCTCCAAAAGCTTTCCTAGCCCTTCTGGAATGGGCTTTTAGGGTTCACAGGGGGTTGGATAAAGGAAGGAGCACGATCCCTTCTTTGCACTTGTGGAATTTCCAGTCATACTGTTGGATTCTGGCCGTTGGTGTAATTGTGAATGAGAACAGTGATTGTCAGATCTTTACCTTATCTCTTTTGAGTTATCATACTGAGTTTTGGTGACATGTGCTATGGTAGGCTCATTGGGAATAGATTCCCCCCATTCCCTCTGCAGTATGCTCACTCAAAACATGTTTTCGTTCATAAAATCTTAATTAAAAGTCTTTAATTGTACTATTCTTTTAAGCTACTGTGAGTCCCAAGGTTGATTAAAAAGTAGGATATACCACCACCAGCAGAAATTAGAGATGTATATGAAGCTTATTATTATGATCATCCCCATAAACCATAAACATTCTGAAGTTATATTATAGTTTTGTAACACAGTGGTACCAATGGATTTTCACTGCTTTTTAAAAATAAAATTATAAATATTTTTTCATTTTTTTTCCAAGGTGAGTATTACAAATATTTATCTATAAATAAATAAATAGTAAAGCCTGATTACTCTATCATTTTTCTAATGGTAAGAGCCTCCAAAGCAATAATTCCATCACATTTGCATGGTGAAACTTCCATTGGAATGTGCCCTCATGTGGTGAAATCTTGTATTTATTCTAACAACAAAATTCAATGGAAAGCAGCAGTCTTCAAGCTGGAGTTTGTTCAGCTATACAGTACCTGGAAATGCCAAGGACTGAATCTGGCACTGTCTGTATGCAACTTATGTTTCTACTGCAGACCTAAAATTCTTCCCAAAACAACTTCTCCAGCCTGCCATATCAGGAAGATCACTGAAATGTGCTTCTTGGTGTGGTGAATATAAGATTGTACTCTCTGGAAATTGTACTATTTCACTAATGCAAATATAGTCTGAAAAACATTTTTGTGTGAAGTTTCTTAAGAACTTATTCTTATGAGCGTGAAATAAATTTGCATGTATATTCTGCCTCTGTCACTATTGCTGCTTTGATAAACCCAAATTATGAATGAGAAAATATTTTTTCTCTTCTGAAACATCTGGCTGAATCTCTTTTCAAAAATCTTTGTCCTCTTGATGGGCTCATGTGTGAATGTTTCTTCTTTACTCACTTGCATCTTCCACTTTTTCTTTCTTTCTTGTTGTACAGTGCATCACCCAGGGACTCATCTCAATGCAAAATCATCCGATTCACTCTTGGTCAGAAAAAGACTTCTAGGTTAGCGTTTCTTCCTCTAATGCAAAGCATGGATACCCCTCCTTGCAAGAATCCCAGTTTGCATGTTTAGGGCTCAGCTTACCAATGCTTACCTCTGCTTACCTCTTGAGTTCAAACTGTTTTAACAGTTACCAAAGTAGAGTGAACTCTCATTTAGTGTTGTTCTTTTGTATGTATGTATATATGTAGGTATTTTTTAGACTTATACCACACCCTCTCATGAAGATTCAGGGTGTTTTACAGCTGTATCTGTTACTCCTTATTCTGCATCTGTTACTCCTTTCCTGTAAAGCCCTCTGATTATGAATAATGTCTATTACTAGTTTGGGGATGTCAAGAGCTTGGAAATGTCTTTAAAAAAAAAAAAGGCTCCCAAAATCCTGTACCCAGCACAGCCATTGCCACATGGGGAATTCTGGAATCAGACATTCAACCTTTTCCAAACAGACAGTTCGTGGTAATTGGTAGAAGTGACCTGGAATAAAATTTGGAATCATTTTTAATAATAGCAAATTATCAACCTTCAGACATGAATTCTATGAAGGTGGCATCATTCATGTAGCTGCTGTTGCTATTTATCACAATGTGTGTTGTTCTATGGAATGAGGATGTTAGCACGAAGCAGAGCACACTGCACATGCCCATCCACAATGTCAGACAAAGTGCTGACTTTGACATTGTGGTGACTTGCACATATGAACTCATAAAACTTATGTGTGAGCAACTGCTTCTACACAGCCTTCCATATGAGGATCGCTTTACAAATGAGGTTCTTGGAGGTCTGTGTGTAACACATATGTTCTTCACCCATTCACATGTCCATGCCAGTATGTGGACATAATGGAACAGGGCCAGGAACATGTCTGATGGCAATGGTGGGACCAGCAGTGCAGTTTGCTGTACAAGGCTGTGTCTACCATTAGGGAGAGTTAGGCACCATGTTTAAGTAGCAGAGGGGGGGGGGGGGGGGGGGAGGAGATGGGAACCTCTTCATCTTACTTTTTCCTGTGAACTCTCCAGTGTACACCTTCATTGAAGGACAGAGTTGTGATGCCACACAACCTTCATGCCCCCCCCCCATACTTGGCTGTTTAATCTGGTGTGATGGGGGAGTCTCCCCCGCTACAAATGTTGAAGTAATATTTGGCTGTTATTTTAACTGGTTTCTGTACATGGAATGAGGAAGAATCACCAACTTATACTTTGCCTTAAGGAGCAGAATGTCTTGGGTTGACACTACTTCTCTATGGTAATCATTTGGTGCTCGGCTCATATGGTTCATGTTCGAAGTGGGCTTTATATTACTGTGAATTTTTCATTTGGAAAATAATAACGTTTGGGAATGTCCCCTTGTGACCCCGTGAATTTCACAGCATTTTCTCAGGCAAGGAATGCTCAGAGACAGTGTGGTGCAGTGGAGTAGGACTCTGAAGTATGACTCTGAAGACAAGAATTCTAATCCCTACAGCCATGGAAACCAGCTGCATGGTCTTGGGCAAGTTACACTCTCTCAGCCTCAGAAGTAGGAAAAAGCAATCACCCTATGAAAAAATCTTGTCAAGAAAACCTGGTGGTAGGGTCACCATAAAACAGAAATTTGCACACAGCAAATTACTATTTATTTTTTATTCTTCTAAACTCTAATTTATTTGTTCATGGATAGCAAAAGATACTGCATCACTTGCTGAATCACAGTAGTATAGAGGTCACCTTTGTTCCAGCTTCCTCAGGTGTCCTGCAACAGGGAATACCGTATATACTCGACTATAAGTCGACCTCATATATAAGTTGAGGGCAGGTTTTGGGGCCAGAATTATGGATTTTGATATGACCCATGGATAAGTCGAGGGTAAAACTTAGCAGCATGTAACAAAGGGTGTAAAGGACAAAGCAAAGCAAAATAATGCTAAAGATCTTTAAAAATTTTGACAGTCATAACCGTTTGTGCTCATCCTAAAGGCTGGATGGATGAGATAGTAGAGGGACTTAATGCTTCTTTTAGGTGCTCTGAAAAGAGATTAAGCTCCAAGGCATGGTTCCCTTTTTGATAAGAGTTATAGTATAGTATTTACATTAACCCATGGATAAGTCGGCCCAGGTTTTTTGGGTCAATTTTTTGGTTAAAATTTCTAGACTTATACATGAGTATATACAGTATATAATCTCCTAAGAATGAATAATAGGTGCTTCACTCTTAAATTCCATGCAAAGTCACAGTTGATGTGCATTCTGACACCTACAACCATCCCACCATAATGCTTAAAAAGGCTCCCTAATCTCTGTTAATATCTGTGATGTTTCTCATAGATTTTCTTGAGATGAACTTAACGCTTCCCATTGTGTCACATGTACTGTACTTCATTAGAAATGCCTATGTTGCTCTGTATTATATAAATCAAAAATGGTTTGCCCATTTTTCAGTTTCATACAGGGAAGAAGGACTGATGAAGAATTGCTCCTCTCCTTCAGGGACTTTTCAGTCTTGTTTCATCTCACTTATGTACATTTTCAGTGTATCCTTACTGACACCTATCTCGGCTCTTGGGAAACAGACCAAGTCTACTAAGGCTCATGGTACAACTTCTTTTGCACTGTTAGTCTCAAAAGTGCTGCAAGATCCCTTTGCATACTACCTAAGCTATGTATACTAGTACAGTAGATTTATGTTCAGATTTAGAGCCAGCCTGGGCACAATACTGAAAATGTGCAATAGGCTCCTAGGAGGAACCTATTGGGAAAGGAGTAGTTGCAGTTTTGGGTTCTTTATTGAGAATTTTGTTGTGGATTGACAAAGCTGACAGATATAAAAATGTTTATTAGCATGGATGCTGTCCATGAAGTTGATTTTTTCACAACATTTTGATGAGGCAATCCATGAAGATCTCCTGGAGGAAAACACTTGTGCAGCTCCAGTTTACTTCAGTGGAATTTGCCCAGTTTTTTTGTCAAATAGTTAGTTCCCTTTGCCCAGATCGTTGAGTCCCCTCTCCCCAATTCTTTTCACAATGTAAGAAAGCATTTGTACACCCAGCCCCCTGGTATGATTTTATTTCCCTCACTTCAGTGTTTATCTTCCACCAAAAACCACCTAGCAGGTGCTGTGGAATTCTGAAGAAACTTTGAACTGAAAATAATACAACACACCCTTCCTGTAGCATAAACCTAAGCTTTGATGTGGCTTTCTGGTTGAGCTGCATACCTCTTTGTTCACTCCACTTCAGCTTCTGCTGTTGCTTACTGTTATTACTATTATTTTTGTTATTTTTCTTATTTTTGAGTTATATTCCATACTTCCTTTTTGAGTTATATTCCATCCAAATAATGGATATCTAAAATCATATACTGAGAATATGTTAAATCATAAATACCCAATTTGAGCTGAAATACACACACAAAAAGAAAAACATATAGTAATGAATGAGATATCATATGCTTATTTTCCAAAAAAGTTACATAAACAGATGTTTTTAAACTGTTTCCTAAATACAAGAATGCAAGGGTTAGACAGATCTCTAATGGGAGTTCTGTAGCTGTGATTCCATCACTGAGAAAATCATGGCACTTGTGGGATTCCTGCAAGACACAATACTATGGTTTAAGGACATAAATATTTTTAATATCATTCTTGCATTTATGAGAATGAACAATTTAAATATTTTGCTTCACTGGGCATATTTCCTTTTTCAGGGGAAGGGACAAAGATTAGAATTTTCTCCTTTGAACTCTGAATGATGGAGTTCTTTGAGTCTTCAGTCTTCAAAAAACAAAACTATGCTTATCATATACTGTACCTATATGGGGACTTTCAAGACTTTCATTTTATTTTCATCGACATTATTTTTCTCTACTACAGATGCACAGCTGATCTTTTCTTTTGCTTGAAATGAAATATCTGAATTTTATAATTCCTGTGTATTGTCTGAGTTTTATCACATCACTGCCAGTCTTCTTAGACTCTCTATATCTGGGTTCTACTATTGGAAGAAAATCTAAAGCTTCCTATTGCATATCAGGAACAGAAGTAGGAGAGGTAATGTCAAGTACCAAGAGAGCTGCAGTAAAGGAGAAGGATTAGAACAAATATACTGTGCCTCTTCCTAGACCGTGGTGGACAATCTATGGCTCTAAGGGCCTATTTGGGGTTAGACCCTGCCCTCAAGAGACCATGAAGCTGATAAATTCATGTTTCTACCAAAGTAACTTCTAAGTAGGAAAGAAAAAGGGAAAGGAGAAGGAGTGGGCCCATCTTCTTTTAAACTCTGGGCCCTGTCCACCATTTGCTTAAGCCCAATGAATCCACTGTGGTCATGTGGTCTTTGAGGTGTGTGACACTCAACAGAAAAAGGGTTGCCTGCTCCTGTTGTAGGCAATTATCGAACACTACACTGTTGGAGCTGCTTCATCCACCATGAAGTTTACATGGAAGTCATTGCCCTATCAATGTCGGGTCTCTCACAACAATATGAAACCTTTTTTTAAAATCTTCTTTAGCTATCCTTCCCAGTTCCTCCTCTTTGAGGCTGTGTGTATGTATTTGTGATTATTGCTGCACTTTTCCTTTTAATGTTATTCCCTTGTTTTCCTCTTTACAAATATTTGAGAACTGAGGGATTTATATTTAAGGAAACAAGAAATCAAGCCTTATATAATTCTACATATAAGTGTTCTGTGGTAATGGGGAATAAAACATATTGTTGTGCTCAAACATGCCAGCTGTATGCTTTATAAGCATGTGCATGCATCTGCTAAAGCTTATGTGTTTCTTCTCCCCATTGCATCCCTTTCCCCGTTAATCTTTGAATTTGTTGTGAGGAAAGCATTGGTAACTGTCTTTTCTTCCTCTCTCTAATGGTGCAGTAGGAGTAACAAAGGTTTGTAATGCTGCTAATCAGACGGTAATTCTGTCAACAGGAAACTACATACTAACAAAAGGTGTAATTGGTTTTAGCCTGTTGGTTTTATGGATTAATTGAATCACTTTTGAATTCTCCATCAAGTAATTAAAAAAGGAAACAAGCTCTTTTAATTCTTGAGAACACATGTAAATCACTTGCTATTTTACATTAAGGGCACTAGTCAATTGCATTTCTGTGCAAGTCATTGTAAGATTAGTATGATGGTTGATGCAAGAAGATGCTATCTCCAAGATGAGCTTCTTTGATTTTTAAGTCAGAATGAAAAGCATGATACAGTGAATACAACAAAATACTGAGGTATTTAACCACATTTTAATCTTAAATATATTTATTAAGGACTAAGCTTTATTAAATTCAAGAAGACTTACTTAAGAGTAGAAATACTTCAGATTATTCTGAATTATCTAGAGCCCTGTATCTCAATTCTGCAATGTGGCTTTTTGGGGTGGAATATAAATCTAGTGTTAGTTCAAAGACTAGCAATGCTCCTAAAGTTCAAAGACTAGCTCATGCTCCTAAAGTTTTTCAAGGTTTCATGACACAAGCTTACAATTCATGTAAGTATACATGTCAGTAGCTTTGTAGAAGGTTTTGATCTCCTCTAAACTGCCTTTAGAATGTCATTTGCCTTGTTCCTGAAGCATAGTCATCCTGGATTAATATTTAGCAATTTTTAAGCCATGATCAGTTAGTTTTGGAGTGAAGTATACTCTGACAAACTCTTGCTTCATTCTTTTTACCTTGAAAACAGACTTCCAGGTCCAACAACGAGGGTTTCAGCTGCAGGCAGCGAAGCAAAAACTCGTGGTCCAGTTAGTGCCAACAATCGGCGCAGTCAGAGCTTTAACAACTATGATAAATCTAAACCCACAAGCCCACCACCCCTTCTATCAAATAGCAATGATAAAGGTAAGTGAGTTGAACATACAGTATTCTGACTGATGTATTGCAAATATAAGTAAAATGGAAGCAATTTTAAGCATAGGGTTACCTTTCTTACTGAAACTGAAATAACTTCAGTGTGCTTAATTATGGCTTGTGATCATAGGTCCATATACAGTAGTATTTAGTCTAATAAACTGTACGTGTACTGGCATCCTTCAGGTTTCAGATGTTCCTGTCTAATTTGTTTCCTAGATTTTCCATAAGAAAAAAGATAACAGAAAATATGCTACATTTAAAATTTTGGAAATTAATTTCAACTGAACATGTAGATATTTGATATCTGTACTGATATTTTATATTTATTACACGCAGTGGGAGGGAACAGCAGGGACTTTGCTAATGTTTAGAGAGCAGAGGAAAGATAATCTCCAATAAACAGGAAATCTTGGTCCCACTAAGTGGATTTGGCAAGTAATAAATGGCCACTTTCTCATCCTTTCCGTACTAGAAGTGTGCCATCCTCCTTCTATACAGATTAGAACAAAGCATTATTTTTGCTCTGTTTTCTGCCCATAGCCCACTATGGCTCTTTTCCTTCCAAATTATGCTTCCCAGAAGCCTCCCCCTGTTTTCTCCCAAAAGTTTGCAACAGGAAACATGTTTGGAATCCCATGAGAGAAAGCAGCTTTAGGAAGGATTTGAAGATAAAGAAACTGACTCTGAGATGGGACAAGCACTTTCTCACTCCATCCCTACACTGTGTCTGTCCTTCATTCCTGTTGTCCCCTGTTGTTAGAAAACAGGACTCTGAAGAGTGAGATATATGCACATGAGGTTGAAGCCAAGCTCCTATGGTAAAAGAAGAAGAAAGAGTGCTGCTGTTTTCTAAATTATTTTTCATAGGTGACATTTAAGAGGCTTCAAAAAAATTCTTCCTACATTTTGGCATTGATTATGAATTCTATCTCATCCGTTGATCTGTGCTGTTTCTAGAGAAAAATATAAATGAAGCATTGACTGTTATGTGTACAGGATTTACTGTTTGAAACCATCTGGCTACAAACACAAAATGTATATTCTTGGTTCATCATAACTGAAGCAAATCTCTTTGATATTCTGCAGCCTTTCTCATCAGCATATATATATGTGCACAGATCATTTGAATGAAAAGCCTAGGACCTGAGCATCCATGTAATTTTTGCTTTGTTGTTTAGAAGGCATCATCAGCCCTAGTTTTGATTAAGAGAAATAGAAAAAAATAATCAGTTGAGGTGTTTTAGTTTGATAAATAAGCCTGTTGCCTCCTATTCTCTCCTCTCCCTTACTATCCATTGCAAGGATGAAGGGTACTGAATGTACATGATTTAAATTTAATTTCAAGGATCATTGCATACAAGCTTGATAAATGGAAATATGCAGGCATTTTATGTATGTTACAGAAAAGTGAACATTTATCATGAGTGCAAATGGATAGAAAGCCAATGTGTTATTTTTTTTTTACACAAGAAGATCATGTCACCACCCTCCTTTGTTTGAAATGTTTTCATTTTTGCTATAATTAATGACTTTATAATAGCAATCACCAGTTTAGGCATTATGTTTTGAAGTGGATTGTTGCACTTCTTGGCCTATTCAAGGTGGTTGTTTTTTAAATGGTCAAGCAACCGAATGTAGCTCTAATTACAACATAGGCTTACAAAGAAGATGATGAAGCATTCAAGCTTGCAATTTCTGCTGTCATCTGCTCATCTCTGTAATTAAAATCTCATAATTCACATCTGAATTGTCACTGACACTTAGCTGTTGCTTATCTAAATGTACCCCCTGCCTTCTTTCTGTTATAAGTGAGCCTGTGAATGAACTTCAGCATAAGAAACATCTGCCCCCTGGACAAGGCCATTACTGAACTTGTCATAATTACTTGAGACATTTCTATGCAATCCAAGCAAACATGCAATATTTTTGCAGAAGATTTCTATTCATCATTGTTACCTTACTTCCTCAGGTTTAAGCCTGCTTGCATTTGTTATCCTCATTGAAAGGAAGGATAAGTGGCACAATGGTTAAATGCCAGTACTGTAGCCATTCACTCACAAACCACAAGATTGTGAGTTCATTTCCAGCCAGGGGCTCAGGGTTGACTCAGCCTGGCATCCTTCCAAGGTTGCTAAAATGCATACCCAGCTTGTTGGGGAAAATTAGCTTACGCATTGTAAACCACTTAGGGAGTGCTTAAGTGCACTGATAAGCAGTATAGACATTTATTTATTTACAGTATTTATACCCCACCCTTCAGCCCTAAAGGCTTGCAGAGCTGCTTACAATTATTATTATTTTTAATTAGACAGTTCCCCACCCTATGGCTTACAATCTAAAAAGACACAACAAAAAAGGAGAAGGGAATGATGGTGGGGAAGGGATCAGGCCCAGCAGTTCTTCTTTCCCTCTGAGGCCTAGACCAAGGCAGATGGACTGCAGGGAGGACTCTTCTTCTTAGTTTAGACCAGGCCTGATGGAACTGGACCTGCATCTCTCCCTCCATGGCCTGATGGCACCAGATGAACTGGAGGGGGGGGGGGGGGCTCTGTTTCTTGGAAGACAGAGGTCCAAGTAGCAGTAAAACCAGCACCTTCTTCTTACACCTGGCCCCAATAATCACTATGACCCTCCCATTCTCTCTGCTGGGCTGTTTTACAGCAGAGCCCTGTCAGGTCCTGGTTTTATAGCCCTAGCAGGCAAAGCAGCTGTGAGTGATGGCAAACACAGCACCTACTGAGTCAAGGCCTCAGTCCTGAAAAGAGAAGAATCCATTTTGAAAGTAGAGATCCAAATGTACAGAAATGTGCTTGATATTGCCATACTGCTATTGCTATTTTTCAATATGGATTGCTATTTGGATAAGTCATCAGTTGTTCTAATCCATAATCAGCAACCAGAGGTATATTCCTGTGAAACTGATTTTTCTTAAATAGATTGAATTTGTAGAAGGAAAATACCTTGCAAAGTGTTCTATCAAGGTTCAAACTTATACAAACTTCTAGGTTTTGTTGTTGTTTTTTATACTATTTCAAAAAAAAATTCTGCAATGTGTAATCATCATCATGGCCATCCCCTGCCTGTTCGGATGTATTTATTCATTTGCTTAACTGCATTGTTTAGTTACCTTGGTTTGATTCTGGCCCTTATACTGACATGGCCTTAAGAAGTGCTAAATCAGTTTTAGTAGCCTTTTATAAAAATCTACAACAGAGGAATAGTAATTTTGTTTGAAATTCCTGTCTTCATTAGAAAAAACTAACATGAAAATAATCCTGCAGGTGGCAGCAGAAAACTTGGAATAAGATCAAAACAAGTATTTCTACATCACTAAAAGTTAAATGCAAATATAATTTGTATACTTCATTTTATAAAAAGTGAGGTGGGCTAACCATTGTTCTATTACATACTATAATTTCCAAGAATTTGTTAGCCACCCATTTCATACAAATGGATAATGAAGTTGGTCAACTTTGCAGTTTGACTGTGCTAATTTACACACACACACACAATGAATTGAAAATTGCATAGAATATCTGGAGCTCTAGTACTCTTCACACAACACTGAGGAAAGACATGGTTTAAGCATTCTGAGGACAACATAGCCATTGTTTTAACAAATGAAAAGTTACACAGTCCAGTCCAAATTAAACTGAAAGAGATGCATTCAGGCCTAAAACAGTTCTAGATCCAGCTAGATAGACTCATTGGTTCAATAGCTGACTAGAATCAACATTATATAAATCTTATTGATTCAGATAACAAAACTGAGGCTATCATACTGGACATATTGTGAGATGGCATCACTTGCTGAAAAATAAATTGTTTATTTTATTTTATTTTGGAAAAGTGGTTTGAGCATTTAACTACAACTCTGGAGACCAGGATTTGATTCCCCACTCAGCCATGAAACCGACTGGGCAACCTTGATCAAGTCACATGCTCTCAGCCTCAATGGAAAACAACGGCAAACCTTCTCTGGACATATCTTGTCAAGAAACCCCCATGACAGGTTCACATTAGGGTCACCATAAGTCAGAAAAGTCTTGAAGGCACACAACACACAGAAGGCAATAGGAAAAGTAAGAGAAAACACTATAGGTGGATTGATGCAACACATTGCCTGTGCATTCCCTTGCCTGTCTGCACAGTGACTGATGAATCTAATGGTATGCTGGTGATACATTGCTGTTGTGTAACCTCAAGGATTTTCCCAATTGTGTTGCCCCCAAGGCCTTGGCAAGATTTGTTCAGACGGGGTTTGCCTTTGCCTTCCCCTGGGCTGAGAGTGTAGTCCAGTGCTCAAATCACTACTTCATGCTGGCTCTCACTACACCCCCCCCCAACACACACACACATTAGCTCTACCATAGGCGGGCAGCTTCTGGTTATCTGAAGAAGGTCACTTCTGCTTGCTGATCCCATCAGGCCAGCCCTTATCATTTCTCTAAAATCTGATTCTTTACAAAAAGCAATTTACCAGTTTCCTAGCAGAATGCAGCAAGTGTTTCTTGCTCTCTGATCTTACCTACTTGAATCCTTCCCTGGTTACCAGTCTCTTCTTGAGCTAGCACTTGTTAACAATCTTGTGCTAGGATTTCTATGTACATATTATAGGTAAACTGCCTGTAAGAGCTCCAGTGCAATGAGATGGAAAGGCATAGCAATGCCTCCCTTTCTGCTGTCTGAATACTCCATTCAGCCTTTCCAAACTGCCATAGCAAGTGTAACCAAAATTGTGACCCTGTGCAGTTACAAAAGCAAGAATTAAATTGTAAGTGAGATCTTGGTCAGGGAAACATCTTAGCAAGTAAAAGTATTCATAAAGGCTTTTGTTAGTTCACATAAAGTTTAATTTTAGTTACAAGTTTTAGATTTTAGCCTGCAAAAGTAATCCAAGGTAATTAGGCACAAAACAACAGTCTAAGTACCAATTTAACTACAGTAATTATCCCTAGATCAATTCTTTCCTCTAATACACAGTGATCACCTGGAGGAGAAAACTGTTCATGCCAGCCCATTGCATATTTTGTTCCCTATACTATACTATATCCACCAATGAAAGACAGTTTTACATATTTCCTTGTGCATATAGTTGTGAGGAGAAAGTGAGAAGGAGACCAGGTGCATTACTTTAGGCAGACTGAAGAGAAAATAAGATATACGGTATTTACTCGACTATAAGTCAACCTCATGTATAACTCAAGGGCAAATTTAGGGGCCAAAATTATGGATATTGATATGACTCATGGATAAGTTAAGGGTAAAACTGAAGGGCATGTAACAAAAGATGTAAAGGATGAAGCAAAGAAAAAAAAACTACCAAAGAACTTAAAAAATTCTGGCAGGCATTACTATTTGTGCTCATCCTAAAGGCTGGATGGATGAATGAGTAAAGGGGTTCGGTGCTTCTTTTAGGTGCTCTGAGGAGGCATTAAGCTCTCACCTTTCAACAGGCAATGATTCTTTTTTGTTAAGAGTAAAGTTCAGCACTTACATTAACTTGTGGATAAGTTGACTCAGGTTTTTGGGGTCAATATTTTGACTAAAATTCTAGACTTGTACACAAGTATATACAGTAAATGTAACATGAAGAAAGGAAGAAACAGATTACAGTGCGCTCGCGTCATACTCAGGTGTGTTTTATGCAGCTTCTGGCATACACTGGAAGCCATGCCAGAAGGGAGCTGCATGCTGGAAGAAAACAAGGGTGTGTAATCCCATGGCATGTGCCCTGTGCACCACTGTTGCACCACCACAGGCACAGCTTGAGCATCCACGTTTTTTCCCTTACATGAGGGGGTCTGGAATGGATTCCCCGCATAAGGGAAGGGACGACTGTACAACCTATTGCATTTTGACTATAAGATTTACTTCATCTAACCTGCTTAGCTAATTTGTGTATGCATTGAAGTAGGGATGTAGTTTGTTGTTAATTTCATTTTCAAAAGAAGCAACAGGTGATTTCAGAAATTTTATTCCCTCTGTGAGAAACTCTGTAAAGTTTTCAAAGACTATTTGTAATTTAGGACTTATTGTGCAAAATTTGTACATTTTTTGGCATAGAGAACAGTGTTTTCAGCATAGAAAATGCTACAAAAATGCTGCTTTCTGTACCAAAAATGTGCAAATTATGTGCACAATAAGTCCTGAATGTTAAGGATTGTCATCAATCCAGAATTGACCTCGTCAGAATTTCTAACACTTGAGAAACATTTTTTCAATCATTTTTTTGAATATTTTCTACTATTAGATCCTTCCCTGAATTGGAAAATGCCTTTGAATGCTTATATGAAGTTTTGGACAATACGTGACTAATTTTACCCAGGAAGACTTTTGGCATTGTTAAGTGTAAACAAACTTATTGTGTTCAGTATTTATGAGAGAAATGCATAATTGTGGAGACAGATATCCCTACTGGCTTCTCTTGTGCTCTGTATGCATTAATGTGATTTGCCAATGAGAACTCCCATATACTTTAATTGATCTTGAAAAGCCAGTGACCCTTTCTGGACAAACTGCAAAATCATCAGTAAAATTGATTATTTGACTGTGCCAAATTCAGTAGCACTTGAATCCAAGTATGTTAGCTGGACAAGGGAGGGGAGTGGGGGTGGGAGTGGGAAATTATCTGCAACTGAAAGGGATTAATCACAGTTTGCCTAACTGTCAAAACTAAATAGAGGTTTTGAGGTAGAGATCATT
Organism: Sceloporus undulatus; assembly: GCF_019175285.1. Taxonomy (NCBI): domain Eukaryota; kingdom Metazoa; phylum Chordata; class Lepidosauria; order Squamata; family Phrynosomatidae; genus Sceloporus; species Sceloporus undulatus. The sequence goes on along the minus strand of NC_056522.1, from coordinate 292,924,020 downwards.
TTTGCTGTCAGTGAACGCTGTTTGCACGCATGCAGAAGAAAGTCAGCAAGAACTGTACAGAGTGAAATATTTTGGCTCACCCACCTCAAAGCAGTAAGTGAAATATTTTTACCTACAACTGTGATGAAAACTTTCCTGCTCAATGTACTTGAAAGTTTGTGCACATGTTAGTTTGATATTTCTGGAGGCTTATTTCTGGAGACTTCTGGAGTTTATTGTTCTAAAACTTTGTCACACATCTTTTGTTGTTAATGGGTTCGTGCTGATTGTAGTTTTTTTGCTTTGGAATATTGTTGATTGTATTATTTTTTATGCATTTGATTTGTAAAGTATCAGGGGTATAATTTTTTTAAAATATTGCAAACCAGTCAAAGCACAAGACAACAAAATCATGCCAGGTGAAGTGAAAGCATGTTGTGTGTTTTTGATCAATGTGCAGTTTGTCTGTTGAACCTGCTCCTGGGTTTTTGTCTAGTAAAACGTATTTGTGCAGCAACTTCAGTGAGTGTACATATCAGCACTGCAGGCATGTTTTTATGTCTTCATCTGCCAAGAAACTGTCTGAGGTGCTACATCCCATTGGGCGCTAAGCAAGTTTGACATTATCATTGTCAGAAGTTGATAGTTGCTCAGCCAAAAGAAAAGAAAAGGAAAAAGAAAGGAAAAGAAAAGAAAAGAAACCCTGTGTAAGCTCCTAATCTTGAAAAGTGGCTTGCTTCTCAATACAGTAGAATTAATAGTGTTTTTGGTGTTTGTTTATTTTTAATTATTAAGTTTTATCAAATAACAAACTTATAAACAATAGAAATAACAGACCTTGGGAATGAGCAAAAAGGATTTCCACCCAAAATACATACTTTTGAAGTTGTAAAAAGATCCAAAAAGGGAAATCATAGATTTAAAAAAAAATCAGTGGAACAACTGTGGTGAAAAATTCAATGACATTTCTTAGGGGATGTTTTTCACAACTCATTTATACTGGAACACATTAACATCCGCTACCACCCCCATAACTTATCTGAAGGACATATATAAATTTTAGACAGAGCAATGTGCTTCTTCTTATTTTAAATAGTTGTTCTGTAGAACTACAAAAAAATTGTGTAGAGTATCCTAACTAACCAAATACTGTACTTTATTTACATCGAACCAATGTGATTTAAGTGAGCCATGACTGCCTTGTACCATTGATTTCTATTAGACTAAAGTATAACTAGATTGACCGAGAAGTATCTAAGAGATGGTCTCTAAGTTATACTGTTACTCTAAGTTATACTGTTTTAGAGATCCTTTAACTGTGGATTCTTGCACTGACAACAGATTGGACTTAATGACCTTAGGGGTCACCTCCAACTCTTTATCATTCAAAGATTGATCTGGTTCAGTTATAACTGGGTTGCATTATAAAAGTTATTTTTCTTGGCCAGTGGGTTTGTGCAAAAAGGTGTTACATCTTCAGATTTAGTTTATATTTTGCCATGTATAAGAAAAATATAAAAGATTACTCAGTTGAAACTATTAATTGCCCATTCATATCACTGAACTGTCTTAAGGCAGATTTGTTTTACATTAATAGAAGTAAAATAAAAATTACAGTGTGCCAGCACCATACTCTGGCTTGCCTTACACAGATTTGAGCTTACGTGTAAGGCAAGAAATGGCGGACAAAATGGTAATGTGCCAACATAGAAAATCAACCATACGTGGTTTTTCCCATATGCAGGGGATCCGGAATGGATCGCCCACATATAGGAAGGGGCCACTGTAATGGGTTATGTGGCATGTCTATCTAGACCAGTTATGTCGATGGATTTTATTACATTGAACTGTAAATGTATATTTCTTTTTGACACCAGCTAATACTTAACAACATTAAAAGGATGTTAGAAAGTCTGGTTTCAATGATACAGGAGCCATTTTATGACTTTTTAGCCGGGGGAGGGGGGGAATCAAATTCTGAACAATGTTCAAATTTCACAAATCCTTCCAGTATCAAAGACAATTAGATTCAAAGTGGTTTAGCCATCTTATGTAAAATTAGAACAGAAAATGAAAAGGATATAACTGTTATTCTCCCCCCCCCCCAAAAAAAAGTCTCACAAAACCTTACACTTAGAAATTTTGGGATAATTGGCACTGTTTTCCCCCCCTATAAGATCACAGTTTGAAAGATTTCTTACTAATTTCTTAATGATTTACCTTCTTCTTTGCCTTAGCCCAGCAAATATGTAGCTTCCAAACAACTGTAGTAAAATGAATTATTTTTCAGAAGACATATGCTTCCCTAGTGGCTAGTTCCTTTGCATATTACTCTTCAACATTAGCTAGCCTGGGGACAGTTAATGTTTGAGAAGAAATTCTGCTGGTAGCATGAATGAATTCGGAACTAGATGTTGAAATATCTGTTGAGTTGGAGATGACCGTTTTCTCCCCCCCCCCCTCCCCCCAACCATAAGGAATGCAGCAATTGAAACAGGAATGTTCATGTTGCATATTTTTTCATAATTTGTTAGTATTAATACTAATTGTTGCAACTGTTATACTGTGATTATTTAATGTAACATTTTAACTATGTCTGGAGCACGGTTGACTTATCTGAGTCAGTCTTGACAGCTTGTTTATATTGGGGATTTGCCACAGGGCACAGTAAATCCAGAGGCCCAATGCAGTTAGCGGACAAGATAGAAATATAGAGTAAATCACTCTGTTATATCTTACATTTCTTTTAATAGGCATTTCTTTTGGCATTTTGAAATATGACCAGATCTCTTATTTAAACACAAAGGAGCTAAAGTTTCAATAGCAACTGGAATAGTGGGAGATTTTGCCATTCTTGGTATAAATGTCTTCAATGTCTATTTTATTTATAAAATAAGATTATATTAAAAGAATGATGTTCAGCAGCCAAACCAGGCAAGAAATGTAACCAGTTTAATTCTATCCAAGTTTACTCTTATATTTTCAATCCCTCTAAAAGACCATAAAAGTGATTTTAAAATGAAATGTTTTGAATGGTGCGGGTTGAACACAGAATTGCACTGAAGGATTTCGTGATTCCTAGATAGATGTTCTCTCAGGTAAAAAGATAGATTATTTGAGTTTTTTCCACTTTCATAGGACCCCTACATGCAGAGAATGTGGCTGGCCCACTGTACATATTTCTTTTCTGTCCAAAATATGGACATGACATGGCATTTTGTCCATCAGAAATGTGGGGGAGGGGGACGTATGCACACATGCACATGCACACACAGTATTTCTTGGAGGAGGATTTTAACTCTCCAGATATTCTGATTTTCATTTTTCATAATCCCTGATAGTTGACCATGCTGGTTAGGGCTTCTGGGAATTGAATCCAAAAAATTTTGGAGAGCAAAAGGTCTCCCAATTAATGTATAGTCAATGCTTAGCTTTTCTCAACATGCAACATTCATCTGGTGTGTATGTCTGCAATACATATGCAGTATAATTGTATAATACACCCAGACTTGGCCTGGTGCCTTTGAAGGCAACGACTGGTACTAAATGCAAGTAGATTTTCTTTTGTCTAGTCCTTTATTGCTAGTTGAACTGTGCCAGACATACAGCTATGGAAGGAAACTGAAATATTTTTAAATTAGTCAGACAAATGAATAGACATCAGTGGTGCCAGATTATTTCAGCATCCCTCAAGGTGCTTTTCTGTCTCCGCTCTTGACTACAAAGGAAGGTAACCTGATATCCATGAACCAATAAAATGTTTGTCTTTGGAAATTTTGCAGATGTAGTCATACTGTGAACCTACTTAAGGAATGAATAGATACTGGCCTGATAGTACTGATTAAAATTACAGTCCTTTCCCAGAGGTTGTTAGTATGGATAATAGCCCACAGTGTGGATTATAGCATACTTAGCTTGCAATAAATATGAATAAAGTGGGAAACCACCCTTTGCTCACATGCTCTTCCCCTGAAGACTACTTTCCTCATAAGCTTGTTTTCTGCTGCTCCAGAGACTAGGACCCGGAGCAATGGATGCAAGCTCCAGGAAAAGAGATTCCACCTCAACATTAGGTGGAACTTCCTGACAGTAAGGGCTGTTCGACAGTGGAACACACTTCCTTGGAGTGTAGTGGAGTCTCCTTCCTTGGAGGTCTTCAAACAGAGGCTGGATGGCCATCTGTCGGGGATGCTTTGATTTGGATTTCCTGCATGGCAGGGGGTTGGACTGGATGGCCCTTGTGGTCTCTTTCAACTCTACGATTCTATGAATTATTTTGAAGAATATTCAAAACCAGCACAAGAGTAAACTTCACTTGAGTTTAAAACCTCCAGCAATAAAAAAAAAAATGGATAACACAAGTTCATGGATGAATTGGGCACTCATCTGGTTAGAGATCTGGCCATTTTCAGATTTCACAATACAATCTGAGTGCCTGGAGCTGTGAAGAGAGGATTCGGAAGTACTGTTTTGAGCTCATCTCTCTTTGGGATAGACATAGGAATCCTTTGAAACATGAGATATTTTGGGTAGAAATCATTATATACAATGGTGTATTAAAATGGTGTCCTTTATATAAAATGGAAAAATCAGAGTTTGCTTATGGGAATTTTTTTTATTTAATATTTTGAAGCTGTGGATGGTTGAATCTGTGAATGCAGACTGTACTATTTTTGTGAAGTCAAAGGCTTTCATGGCCGGCATCTTCTCTGAAGATACCAGCTACAGATGCTGGCAAAACGTCAAGAATAAACTGTTCTAGAACATGGCCACATAGCCTGAAAAAACCACAAAAAACTATATGCATCCCACCTTTCCCACAATAATGAGACTCAAGGGGGGGGGGGGGGTAACAACATATTAAAAAACAATGCTGAACAAGAAAAGAAATGGACCTTACATGACAGAATAAATGTTTTAAAAATTACTGTATAAGAGACTCTATTTATGTTATTCTTGAACAAAGAAAGGTGTCATATCTGTAGGCATCTGTTTGATTTTATACCTGATCTTGGGCAAAGATACTTTTTGGAGGTCAAAAAAACAACTTTTCCACACTTTTTGTGTGTGTTTTTGGGCTATGTAGCCATATTTGAGAAGAGTTTATTTCTGACATCTTGCCAGCAACTGTGGCTGGCATCTTCAGAGAATAATTTTTAGTTTCCCTTCTGCCTTTCATTTGCTTGCTAAACCTCTGTATAACGATTTCACCAAAGTCTTCAGTCTAAGGAGAAGCTAATATCTGTATTCCTACACCAAGAGTGAGCAATTGTGAAAAGCTAGGGGGCCACTTCAGCTTCCTAGGAGAACATGGAGGCTCATGCCCCTATCCCCCATAAAATTACCCTTATGGGAATATAAGGACATTTTAACCGTATTTGAGGTTTCAAATCACTTCTTTCCTGAGCCTAATATGGCCTGGGTTTGGTGCACAAAATGTGGTAGGAATGTACCATTCACTCCCAATGGTCATTTTTAGGACCAAAAAATTCCTTTACTTCTTTTTTCTACAAATCCCTAGGTTGTTGAAGGATTGGAAATGGCTTCCATACATCCTAGAATACATCTGGGGGAATTCTGGAGCAATGTTGAATGTGTATATATATGTGTGTGCCCCCAGGACACAAAAACATCCCTGGGGCCACATGTGGCCCATAACTCACATTTTGCCCACCATGTCCTAGGCTGAGTCTACACCAGCAAAATAATCCAGCTTAAGTGTGCAGTATTCTGCCCCGGTTACTCTGACTCAGACAGTATTGATAGTCACATTCCCCCTCCAAATTTGAATCTGTAGAAAAGGATGTTTCTTCCTGTGTCTGAATCATGCTAGATTCTACCAGATTTCTACTCCTACTAGATTTAGACCTAAACTTGGAAAGATCATTGTAAAAAGTTATCAGCCAAGAGGCATCCCCACCTGTTGGCAGCTGTCATGGTTACAGTTTTTAAACGGTATTTTTTAATTACTCAAAAAGTAAGTTAATTAATTGGGCAATCAATGTAGGTCATCCTATTCAAATGATACAATGGAAGAGAGTATGGAATAAAGGATTGAAACATACAGCTTCCCAAAACCTTGAACAAAACTAGTATAAAATATATTACAGATGGCACCTAACCCCTGACAAATTAGGAAAATACATAAAAATCTAGATAACAAATGTTGGAAGTGTACTGAATCACTTGCTACTTATTGCTAAAAACTATTGGAAAATGATTAACGAAATAAATAATGAAATATTAGATATAAAAATAGAACTAAAACCTGAATACAGTATTATCTCCTAGGAATGTCAGAAGCCGAATGGGAAAATTTTTATTCCACCTAATAACAACAGCTAGGATTACCTTTGCCCAAATGTGGAAAGACATACCTCAAAAAGAGGATTGGATGTTAAAATTATATGACATGATTGAAGTAGACAAACTAATGCTGCACTTGAGAGACAATACTGTACACTAGATTAAGTTAACTGTGGCCCTGTACAGACAGGCCAAAATAAAGCTGCTTCAGGTCACTTTGGAGGTATGTTGTTTAAATGATGTATGTGTCCTAAGAGTCCAGAAGCTGCACCAAAGCAATGCTCCAGTACTGAGAACTGGAGTGTGGCTTTGGTGTGGCTTCCAGACTCTTAGGACACATACATCATGAACTTTATTGCACTGGGGTAAAACCGTTCCCCAGTGCGTTCTAACGGGCACGAGCGGGTTCATGCACGGAATGTGATGAGAACCAGATGGGGCCCAGAACACGACTTTACCACAAGGGGAACGCCGCCGCCGCGCGTTACCATCGCGTTCCAATGGGTTCCAGAGGGCGCCATTTCTGGGAACGCTTTGAAACAGTTCCCAGAAATGGCGCCCTCTGGAACCTGATTGGAACGCGATGGGAATGCGTGGCAGCGGTAGCGGCGTTCCCTGTGGGGTAAAGTCGCGTTCTGGGCCCCATCCGGTTCTCATCACGTTCCGTGCACGGCCCCGCTTGTGCCCGTTAGAACGCACTGGGGAACGGTTCTACCCCAGTGCGATAAAGTTCCATTTAAACAGCATACCTCCAAAGTGACCAGAAGCAGCTTTATTTTGGCCTGTCTGTATGGGCCCAAAGATTGGGGGAAAGTTATTTAATTTCTGAGAACACAATGAGGAGAAAGAGCAGTTATAAGTCTGATGTAAACTTTAGATATAAGATATGATAGAGAGAAAATTTAAAAATTGAACTATTAGGGGTTTAATGGGAATGTAGGAATTGTTAGGAAATAGTAGGAAGGAATAATAACAGGGTATATGGAATTAAGTTCAGGAAGAAAAAGAAAGTCAATAAGTATAACAAAAGACTGTATCAAAAGTGAGGAATTTGATAGGAGAGGATGGAGAGGGTGTTTGTTACAAAGACTAAAATAAAAGAATGGATGATTCTACAGCTCCGGGTTGCAGTCATCTATCGCCCTCCTGGTTCTGCCACCCAGTTCCTATCTGACTTTGAATCATGGCTGACATTCTTCCTTTCAGATTCAGTCCCCACTTTGATCCTAGGTGACTTTAATATCCACGTTGATGATTCCAATAACCCTACAACATCTCGCTTTAACTCTCTCCTGGCTTCTTTTGGCCTCCAACCACACTCCAACTCTTCAACTCATTCTCTTGGTCACTGTCTTGACCTAGTTCTTGCTGCAAACTGCGCCATTTCTGACTACCTGGCACTTGACTTTCCACTATCTGACCATCATTTAATCTCCTTTGCTCTCACTTATACTCCTCCTCCTCGCCATACTATTCAACGTCTTTTTCATGATCTTCAATCTGTTGACTCTAACCATCTTGGTCTGACCCTGGATTCATTTCTCTCTTCCCTAAATCTCGGGGATTCTGCTGATTCAGCTATGTCTTTATTTAACTCCACTCTTTCCTCAACTCTCGACCATTTTGCCCCTGTCTCTGTCCGCACTTCTTCCTCTAAGACTAGACCTCAGCCCTGGCTTACCCCCAACATTAAGTTTCTCCGGTCCTGCTCTCGAGCGGCCGAACGTCTTTGGAGAAAGTCCAAAGAGTGGGCTGATTTTATCCATTTCAAATTTGTTCTTTCTTCCTTCTCACGCGCCCTCTCTATGGCAAAACAGAATTATTACAAATCATTGATCTCTGCCAATGAGAGGTGCCCGCAGTGTTTGTTCTCCACCTTCAACACTTTGCTTAAACCTCCCTCTCCTCCTGTCTCTTCATCTTTCTCTCCTAATGACTTTGCTAACTATTTCATCTCTAAGATTACCACTATTCGCTCTGAGATAGTCCCTCCTGATTCTTCTTCTGCTCTTAATCTTCTATCGCCTTCGCCTAACACATTTTCTGTCTTTCCTCCTGCCTCTTTGGATGAACTCTCTACACTTCTGAATTCTTCCAAACCTGCTACCTGTCCTCTTGATCCTATTCCTACTCGTCTTCTAATCTCTATAGCTCCCTCCTTTCTGCCTTCGCTTCTCCATATCTTCAATCTCTCTCTCTCTACAGGCTCCTTCCCGTTGGACTTCAAACATGCTCTCATTTCCCCAAGTCTGAAAAAACCTTCTCTTGACCCCTCCTCTCTGTCTAGCTATCGTCCGATTTCTCTTCTCCCCTTTCTTTCTAAGGTTTTGGAACGGGTTGTCTATTCGCGCTGTCTTGAGTTTCTTGAAGCCAACTCCATTCTCGATCCCTTTCAGTCTGGTTTCCGCCCAAGGCATTCTACAGAGACAGCTCTCACTAAGATCTCGAATGACCTTTTACAGGCCAAGGCTAATGGCCTTTACTCTGTTCTCATTCTTCTCGATTTGTCTGCAGCCTTTGACACTGTTGATCACTGTCTCCTAATTGACATACTTTCTGACCTTGGGTTCTCAGACTCTGTTCTCGACTGGTTTAGATCTTACTTGTCTGGCAGATCTTTTGCAGTAGTTGCAGGGGGTCTGACTTCTTCTCCTGTTCCCTTATCTGTTGGAGTTCCCCAGGGCTCTGTTCTGGGTCCCCTTCTGTTTTCTCTCTACACACTGTCCTTAGCAAAACTCATCAGCTCTTTTGGTTTTTCCTACCATCTGTATGCCGATGACACCCAGCTGTATCTTACTGCTCCTGACCTTTCTCCAAGGCTTGAACAGCAAGTCTCATCTTGCCTTACAGCTGTCTCACAGTGGATGCGCCATCGGCGTTTGAAGCTCAACATGTCCAAGACGGAGCTTCTTGTCTTTCCTCCTAAGCCCAACCTTCAACAGTCCTTTTCTGTCTCTGTGGACAACATTTCCATTTAACCAGTCCAGCAAGCCCACAGTCTTGGCTTTATCTTTGACTCTTCTCTGTCGTGTATCCCTCAGATCCAGACCACAGCCAAGGCTTGTAGATTCTTTTTGTACAATATTGCCAAAATCTGACCATATCTCTCCGCCTCTACTGCCAAGATCCTGGTCCATGCCCTAGTAATCTCACGACTTGATTACTGTAATGTCCTCCTGGTTGGGCTTCCTTTTTCTCACCTCCGTCCTTTAATCTCTGTCCAGCATTCAGCTGCACGCATTATCACTTCCTCCCACCGCTCTGACCACATCTCTCCTGTGTTGGCATTCCTTCACTGGCTCCCTCTCCCTTTCCGCATTCAGTATAAGCTCCTGCTGTCGATATTCAAAGCCCTCCATGGACTGGCCCCTCCTTACTTATCAGACCTTCTTTCTCCTCACCTTCCCATCAGGGCCCTCCGTTCTGGTAGTCAAGGGTTCCTGTCTCAGCCCAGGATTTCCTCTGCCCCATCTCGGATTCGCCCCTTTTCACTTGCTGCCCCTCACTCCTGGAACCTTCTTCCTCCACAAGCAAGAGCCATCACTTCATTAACCAGCTTCAAAACGGAGTTGAAAACCATCCTATTCAGAGAAGCCTTCCCAGGCATTGCATAATTGTCGCTTACTATCTGATGTTCTGTTGTTGGCTGTTTATCGATCCATTCCTGTATTGCTATGTACTGTATATGCACTATCCTACTTGTGAGTATGTATTTTCCCTGGATAATGATTAACCTTCCATTTTGAAGCCAAGCCCTCCCTTCAGTCCATCTGCCTTGGTCCAGGCCTCGGAGGTTGAGAGGAACTGCTGGACCTCTTACCCTTTCCCATCACCACTCCCTTCTCCTTCTGTGTCATGTCTTTTTAGATTGTAAGCCTGAGGGCAGGGGACCGTCTAACTAAAAGGATTGCATGTACAGCGCTGTGTAAATTTACAGCGCTTCATAAATAAAGGTTAATAATAATAATAATGGACAGGTAGAAGTAAATGGAATTTAGATAGTTAAGAATGGGGAAAATAAGAGGGTAAGGTATGTAGACAAGGGTAAGGGTAAGTAGGAATAGAAGGTATGTGTAGGTGAAGGTGAAGAAGAAGGTGTTGAAATAAGAAAATGGGGAAGATGTAAGAAAGGTTGAGAGATGAAGAGGAGAGAAGTGAAGAAGGGAAAGAAGTGTGTGGATAAATAGGAAGGATAATGGAAAGTATATAAGGATAACAAGGGTAAAGGAAGAAAAAGTGAATGGAAGAGGGCTGAGAAAAGAAAAGAAAGCAAGTTTTTTAAGTTAGTTTTTTAATATAGTAGTGAATGTTTTAAACTGTGGTTATGGAAAGAAAATAAAAATTATTGCAGAAAAAAAAGTTAGTGAATTAATTAATTTGAAAATGTGAATGACAGAAGCGGTGGCCTGTGGTATAAAATACACATTTCTTCACTCTGTACAGTTGCCATATCAGCACTTACAACAAAGCATGAATCAACAGCAGAAGGCAAAGAACAACCCAGCACTCAAAATATCTCATAATCCTCCATCATTTAGTTGAAGGTACACTTCCATAACTGAAGACACCTCCATAACTGGAGAAGTAACTTTTAAAGTTACAGTTAGCAAAGGGAGTGACGTGATTCTTCATTAAGTTACAATATTCATTTCATTTCATTTGTTTGCCACCTTTCTCCCAGAAGAGACCCAAGGCAGCTCACAAATAAAAATATTTTTTAAAATTACAATAAAATTTAAAACAATTAAAATCCTCTAAAAACAGTATAAAATAACATAAAATATTCAAAAGTTAAAAGGACTAAAACACATATACTCCATAAAAACCACCTTGGCATGATTATATATTGAATGCTTGCTTAAATAAAAACATCTTAGCTTGCCAACAAAAGGTAAACGGAGAGGAGGCTAACCTAGCTTCCCATGGCAAGGCATACAATAATGTAATTGTTGTTATATAATTTGTTACTGTGGGAGAAAAATTAACTTCAGAGTAACTAGGTATTAGTTACTAGTTGTTTCCATGCTCTGATTAATACTCATAACAATGAATATGGTGTAGTGTAATGCTACTCAAAGTGGTGGTCAATGGATCAGTGGCAATCCATGACCCATTGACAGTCCATGGAGTGTTTAAAAAAAAAAGAAGAAGCAACAGTTGTAGCCAATAGATATAGATATGGCACCCAGTACATTAAGGGAGGGAAATGCCAATCCTCCACATTAGATAGCATCAGATAGCATTAAAAACACTTGTGCTGTAAGCATCCTGACATCCCCTAATGCATTTTATTTATGCAGCTATAGTTCAAACACTGAGTTTGTACTTTTCTAAGTCAATAAATTGAAGGCACAGTTTACCTAGATTTGCATTCTGAAAATATCTGGTGTTTAATCTCCTCAGTGACTCCGCTTAAAACTATGTCCTTAGAACTATTTTGGTTACTTCCAACAATGCTATGTAGATGACAGTAACCATAAGAAAGCAGTTTGTGTTTAGACTCAACTTCATAGTGATGGGAAATTGCATATATTTTCTCCAGCATTTATTATAGTGCAAGTTCTGAAACATTTTACAGAACAATTTAAACCATACGCATCTTCCCATTGCAAGTGGTTAGGCTTGCATTCACAGTCAAGATATAAGAGGAACTGATGAAATCCAACCTAACCGTATTACAGTGTGTATTGGCATTAAAACAGGACCACCAACATCTTTGTAACAGAAACATGGGGAATTAAATAAACTCCAGGTCCAGGACTTGTCTTTGAGAAGAGAGAGAAAAACTGGTTATTTAGCCAAACTGTATTTGAATTTCAACACATTTCACTTGTTGAGGATTAAAGTCAATAAAGGCTCTTACAGAAAGAAAACTGCCTCAGGGAAAAAGACAGATGGGTATTAACTCATCATAAAATAAGTTGAGTGTTCAGTTTCAAATGAAGCATCTTGAGAAAATAAATCATTTTTAAGATGCACCACTGAAGTAGGACCAATACTATTTACCAGAATAAGCAATGAATGCTAGCTGAAGAAATGTTGGCAAGTAAGGATGGGTTGTCTTCACACATATACTTTCTTCAGTGTCTTCAGAAACTGGCAATTGAAAATGACCAAGAATGATCCACCTGCAAATTTGTAGAGTTTATGAGTTCTAAATCCCTCTGAGGAGACATGGGGAAAGAGATGCAGTGTAATCAGGAGTTATTCACATATAACAGGATTAAGGATTATGGTATGATTAATTTTTGATTCAAGAGCCAACATGTGGTGACAGTGATTGATAACTGTAAATGTTAAGCATTATAGCTGTTAGTTGAAAATGACAAGAAAAGCCATCAGAAAAAAAGAGGTTTTCAGTAGATAGACCTTGTTAAAGGTAGTTGTTCTCTCATGTTCCTATAAGCATAAAAAAGGTCTGACTCTACTAGTAAAAAGCATAAATAGCTGACCATAGAATTAGTTTATAGCAACTGAGAGTGCAGATGGTGCTTTTGCAACAATGTTTGTTTACACATATTTTTATCTGGACATATGCAAGCATGTATTGTCTTTAAAAAGGTAAAAAAAAGAAAAAGAAAAAAGGATTTCTGAGATAGCAAGGGTCTCAGTCAAAAGAGCAGCTGCTAGTGCAGCAATCAAATTTAGGCCGGGCTACTAGACAAGGGCCAGAATCCCTTTGGCTGGCATAGATGGGACCACAACTGCAGAGATAAAATGGCAGCTGCTGCCATGATGATGCAGGGTGGAGACAGAAGATAGCATAGGATGCTGTCTCTGTCATGACAGAAAGCTACTTTGCCAGCTGCTCAGGAGTCAGCAGTGCAGCTGTGATGGAGTCAGTGCTACTTCAAAACAGTGTCTTACACTGGTGTAATAGAGCAATATGTCAGTGTAAATATCAAGAGAACTGCAGTTCTGTTCTAGTTCCTAAACTTTAAGCACACAAACAAACCCAAACCTAAAGCTATCCTTGTTATTGTGTGCCTTCAAGTTGTTTCTGGCAACCCTAAGGTGACTCTATCATGGGCTTTTCTTGGCACGATTTGTTCAGAGAAGTTTTACCATTGCCTTCCCCTGTGACTGAGAGTATGTGACTTGCCCAAAGTCACACAGTGATTTAATGGCTGAGCTGAGAATCAAACCCCAGTCACTAGAGTTTCAGTCCAACAGCTACCCTAGTTTTCTCTAAAAAGACCTTATTATAGCTGTGAAACTCTTGGAGCTACAGAGATCCCTGCCCTATACAAAACAGTTAAGTGCACATTTTCTTTTATTTAAATTATGGTTGCTTGAATTCTAGCAAAGAGCAAAGTGGCATAGTCATCTTTTTCAAGGAGGAAAGATGAACAAGCTATGCATATGTATACAATATTATCCTCCCATAATCTTTTTTTAAAAAAGTGGAACTTAGGGGCGAACTAGAACTTAGGGGTGAAATAGACGTGTGGAAGGGGCGGTTTGAAGCCACCCCTTCCGAAGACTGATTGGGACCATGGCGACCACATGCAAAAGAGTGGCAAAGAGCCGCTCCTTTTTCGGGCAGCAAAAAGCCGTTTTTGCTGCTAGTGCCATGACCAGAAGCCAGTTTCATGACACTCTGGTTGTGTGTGATTGGCTGGATGGTTTCTGGGCATCTTGGGGGTCTGCACATGTAAACACCGCACTTCCAAGCCACCTAGAAGGCAGCTTAACATGCTGGTCTGTTTCGAACCATAATGGGATAACTGAACTTGGGCTGCAGATAGTTAGAAAAGGTAAAGACTAGTATAGAAAAATGAGAACCAGTATGATTTAGTGTTTTGTGTGTTGGAATAAGACTCTGGCAGACCAGGGTTCAAATCCTACTCAGCCATGGAAATCTTCTTGGTGACCTGGGAATCAGCACTCTCTCAGCTTCAGAGGAACCAAAGAGAATTTCCCTTTGAACAAATCATGCCAAGAAACCCCATGATGGTTAAACCTTAGGACAGAAATTACTTGGAGGCAAAAAACAACAACACAGAAAAAGGACCACATTTATTCATATATAATGAAAATGAAAATGAAACTTGCCAGTATAATACAGATCTTACACTAAAGCCATGGTGCAAACATATCTGAAATACTTTGTGGAGTTCTGATAACAAGACTTTTAGGGATCTGAGAAAAAAGTGCAAAAAGGAGCAATCAAAATTATCAATAGAATGGAGCAATTCTCCAATAAGGACAGGTTACATTTGGTGAGGCTTGGCATAGAAAAAAAGATGAGTACGGGTGACACATGATACATGTAATTTAAAAAAAATTGGGGCTATCATGCATTTTAAAATGATAGCAGAACTTTTACTCTCGTATCACATGGAAAAGAATTGTGGAGTGTGAGAATAAGAGTTCACGATTTGGCACAGCTCATTATGGTGATTGTTTGAAGCAAGTATTAAGAGAAGTCAAGCTGAGAATATGTGAAAAAAAATAAACTAATGCTTTTTGCAGAATGCAGCTTTAGAAATCGGTCTACAAAATTTACCAGTGATACATTTAAGTCTTTTACATCAAGTCTCAAGTCGAGTCTCAGGTCCTTGCAAGATACTTTTAAGTCAAGTCTCAAGTGAAGTCACATGTCTGGGAGCCAATTTTAACAGGAAAAAAAAAGGTGGTGGTGTGTGTGTGTCCTACAGAGTTGGGAGACTGAAAGGAGGGATCCAGGTTGTTGAAGTAGATCAGAAGCACCAAGCAGAACTGGGGGAATTATTTCATTTGGGTTGGAGAAGAATCAGGAGGAATATAAGAACAAATGGGGAAAAGAGGTTAGACTTGAGGTGCGGTGGTGGTGGTTGACTTTTGCTCTGAAGTCTGTGAGAAATGCTTCCCTTGCTCTAGGGGTGAATCTTACCTGCTGCTTAGGAAAAGCTTTGGGAGGAGCCTTCCTCCTCAAGCTTGTTGTCAAACACATTTGCTGTGTTCCCCTCCAAGAAATGCTTCCTGCACTCTTGAGGGCAAGTTTTACCTGATTGCTTGAAATGCTTTAGAACACCCCTCCTCCGCGGCCAGCAGTTGATAACTAAAAAAATATGCCAGAACATTCTCCCAAAACGGGTCCCAAGGCAGCTCACAAGATAAAAACACTTTGGCGTGGTACATATTGCCCCTTTGGAACAGCCTGCATCTGCCCCTTTTAGCTCCGGGTTGGGGGCAGGGAAGCCTCACCAGCAGCTCTGCGGCCCCAATCTGGAGTTTTTCCAGGCCACAGAGAAGCGTGACACGGAAAAGGGGTGTCCTTGGGGCTTCATGCCCCTGGACACCTCAGGAGCCACAGCCATGGGAGAAAGGGGCCACCTGGCCCCTTTCTCCCCAATGGCGTTCTTGCAGCCGTTTGGTTGCTCCGCCCCAGGCAAACCTAATACATGGCCAGGCCAAAGCAAAGTGCTGGTCTGGATCGCTCCTTTAAAAACTTTACAACAAAACAGTTAAAATGGTATAAAATTAACATTTAAAACACACAATAGTTAACATGACTATTAAAACACATCCCATATAAAAGCCACCCTGTCATGACTTTTAAAAGCCTGTCTGAAATAAAATGTTTTTACTTACTGGCGAAAGGAAAGTAGGGAGGGGGCCAGCCTAGCCTCCTGTGGAAGGGAGTTCCAAAGGGTAGGAGCAGGCACCGAGAAGGGTCTCTCTCGTGTCTCAACCAAGCGAGCCCATGATGGTGGTTGGGACCAAGAGAAAGTCTTTTCCTGAAGATCTTAGGGCTTTAGCAGGTTTGTATGGTGAGATACGGTCTCTCAAATAGTCTGGACCTAAGCTGTATGGGGCTTAGTAGATACCAGCACTTTGAATTGTGCCTGGAAACAAACTGGTAACCAATGAAGCAGTTTCAACAAGGGAGCTATATGTTTTCAGTCAGCCTTCTAGCTGTGGCATTTTGAACTCAAGTTTCCAAACGTTTTTCAAACAGTTTCCAAAGGCAGCCTCATGCAGAATGCATTGCAGTGGTCCAAAAGGGATTTATTCAAGGCATGTGTCACCATAGCTAAGTCTGATGCTTCAAGGAACAGGTGAAGCTGACACACTATTAACACAGTATTAACTGTACAAATGCACTTTTTGTTTGTTAAAATAGTTCTATCCTGCCCTATATCAAACGTTCCTCTGGTAGCATGCAGGTAAAATCAATACTAACAGTTTTTAAAAATATAAAAGATTAAAAGTTATTTGAAGCAGAGAAACAGCTTAATAAATTAAAATAGGTTATAAAGACTAAAATAGTTTTAAAACCCTATAAGTAGCATCTGAAGTAAATTCATGGGGTTCAAAGGCTTTAATAGGTATTCGTGTTTTTACTTAGTACCTAAGTAAAACCAGCATTGGTGCCAATTGTGCTTCCAAAAACATTCCACAGTTGAGGTGCCATGGCTGAGAAGGCCCTCTCCTATATCCTAAAACAGTGTATTGACTTCACTGCTGGGACACAGAAGAGCCCCACTCCAGCAGACTCACTCTTCAGGCAGGCACATATAGGGATCGTGTGTTTTCCGTCCGTTGATGAGTTCTTGAAAAACTCTGGACACAAACCGATAAAAGTAAAAGGGAGTTGCTTTGTTGTTATTTTTGCATTTTATGTAATGAATTCAACATCTCTACCAGTCTGATCCAAACTATGAGGCATCTAGACTTGGATCGTCCTCTAACTCCTGGTTTAACATTTTCTAGGGGGGGGGGGGGGGGGATGAGTGGAACTTCAACAGAGACCATCCATTTAATAGTTTATGGTTAGTAATCCAGCACACTGGAAATCTTCTAGCAGTATTTCCTTTCAATAAAACAAGCATACACATCTGTTCTTTGAGTTTGAACATAATACTGTGAAATGACAAGAGAAATATGCTAGAAACCCAAATCTCTGCTAAGTTAAGGATGATGGGTGTTTCTGGGATTGTAAGACAAGTCTGGTACAGATCATACAAGTGACATTAACAGAGCCAAATCTTCAGTGAGCAGCAGAAAGTGAAGTCAAACAGCCTCTGTGTGGCTGCACCAGCTTGGGTTTCACAGAACTGTATTCATTAGTTCCAAACTGCTGCAAACATTTGCTGTCAGTCGCTGTTTATTTTTAAGTTCAAAAAAAGAGCGGGGGTGGGGGGAGGCTCACTATATGCCGTTTATAGCTAGAAAAATCCAAGACTGCAGGTAAAAGCCGTTAATCCCCAGCAAGCTTCTGGGCAGGCTAACCGTCAGGGATGACAAAAGTTAATTGGAAACATGAGCAACGTAACTGAAGACATATTTTCAGTAATTGGGATGTAATGTCTCCAGAAGAGAAAGTTTGCAAGGTTTAAGTTCAGGAAAGATGGTGCTCTCAGAAGGTGAGTAAGCAAGGGTGATTCTTAAACTCTCCTTCCCTCCTGTCCCCCCCCCCCCCCCAGTTTAGAAAATACAAAGAAATACCCTCAAACAGATTTTTTTAAAAATAGATTTCCTAGAGAGGCATTTTCAGCTAGCTTTTAATACTTCAGTCGCTTTGAATTATGAGATAAAGTTGTATTATGTACAGTTGCTGCTGGAATAGGGATATGATGAGTTTCAGTTTTCTGGATTTGGATTTGATCCAGTTTTTAAGGGAACTTGGAAACTTTTTATCCGAGGAATCTTTCGGTGAAGTTCTGGGTATTTTGTTTTGTTGCTTTGTCTTACATGTAAGAGTTTGACAAGAAGAAAAATTCAGCACAACTAATATTGTTGTAAAGTAGATTTATTTGTTTATTCCATGCGTATTTTAAGACCATATGTAAGAAATTTGAAGAAAAGTAGCTATGCAAAGCAAAACAAAAGAAGAGAACTTACACAATAATACTTAATTGCAAAAATTGCAAAATAGTAATACTGGCTGTAGGGATCAAATTTATACAATTAATAGCTTACTGACATCTTAATCATAAAGCTCAACAGCTTGGATCACATACAGGCACAAAATGTTCAGTAGATAATAGTTTTCCAGTGTTGCTTGACATTCATTTATCTTATGCCTTTGTTTGCATGTAATTTTTATTAGGTAGCTTCTAATAGATGTTTGTATTATTGGTAAGTATCTAGAAATAGAATAGATACTTCCAAGAAATAAGAAACAGATGGGCCTTGCCTCCATGCTTATAATAAATACAGCACAAAAAAAAAACCGGCTAACAGTTCTGTTAGTGGTCATACTATTGCTTTTTGGGGTGGGGGGGGGGGGGAGAGAGAAGGATAAATTTTATGTTGATAAAAATGCCCTAAATAGGGAAGTGTAAAAACAATGTCTCAGTTTTTCTTAACTGTGATTAAGTGCTAGCTCTTTGACTGTAAAAGTAAACTATGCCCATCTGAAGATTTCCCAGGGACAAAAACATTTCAGTCACCTTCTTCTTTTCTTCTCCACCCTTCAGAGCCAGCAGACAACCTAGCCTCCCAACCCACAGGAATGAATGAAAATGTGCCATCTTCAGTCCAAACTAGCAGCAGCCCCAATGCTGCCAATTGCAATAGCTCCTCTGCAATCCCCCAGCCCAACTCTGCTGTTAAGCCCTGGCGCAGCAAGTCACTGAGTGTGAAACACACTGCCATGTCTTCCACATTAACAGTAAAGCAGCAAGTCCAAGAGTCTCCAAAATCTGCTCCAGAGATGGCCAAAACAACTCCCAATGGTCAGAAATCCATGCTTGAAAAGCTGAAATTATTTAATACAAAAGGTGGTTCCAAAGCAGGAGGATCATCCCTTGAATGCCCAGGTTCTCGTGACACTAATTGTGAAAGATTAGAAACTCTCCCTAGTTTTGAAGAAACTGAAGAAATGGATGCTGCAAATCGGAATGCGAATAATCCAGGACCAATATCGAATAGCCCCAAAATTGCACTCAAGGGAATTGCACAAAGAACATTTAGCCGGGCACTGACCAATAAAAAAAGTTCCCCAAAGGGCAATGAGAAAGAAAAAGAGAAGCAGAAGGATAAAGAAAAGGACAAAAACAAAGACACTGCAAAGAGAACATCAGTAGCAGAAAAAACAGATCTCAAAGAGGAGCTGAAAGAAGAACAGACCCCACCAGCTACCACAGAGATGCCAAAAAAATCCTCCAAGATTGCAAGCTTTATTCCCAAAGGAGGGAAGCTAAACAGCACCAAGAAGGAGGCACCTGCACCTTCCCACAGTGGAATACCAAAACCAGGGATGAAAAACACCACAGGGAAATCCTCAAGTGCCCCAAGTTGTTCTGCAAAAGAAGGTGAGAGAAGCCGCAGTGGGAAGCTGGCATCAGGCCTCTCTCATCAGAAGCCCCAGCCCCAGTTAGATGGGAGGAATTCAAGTTCCACGTCAAGTTTGGCCTCATCTGAAGGGAGAGGAATAGGAGGAGCATCTGCTCTGAGTACTAGCAACAGCACCCAGGCTGTCAGTGGGCCAACAAGCAATACCACACAGACCACAGGAAGCAATACTGTGAGTGTTCAGCTACCTCACCCACAACAGCAATACAGCCACCCAAATACTGCCACAGTAGCACCATTTATGTACAGGTAGGACTAACTTTTCAAGCTTGATGTATCGAGGTTGTCCTTCTTAGCACAGTCAGCTTGTTCTAGGATAAGCTTATTTGCTAGGAAGGCTATGAAAAATAACATAGTAGGTTTGCTGACCATGTGTTTGTCTATAAATCAGAACAGAACCAGTAAGCAACAGCCTTTACTGGGCAGACTGGACAAGGTTCTCTCTCCTCTTCCTCTCTCCCCCTGTCTCTTCCTCTCTCTGTTTCATCTCATGTTAGCTGTCAAAAATAGCAAGGTATGTGAAGAGAAAATCTAGCTGTATATCTGTGGGCTAAAAATAATAAAATATTAAATGTGTAATGTCATGGTTTAATTACCTTCAAGCCAAATCTTTATAACAAGGGGCTGCTCTGATTACAAAATTAAAATGTATCTACAGTATAACTATTTTGTGTATATAATGATACTTCTTGAGCCAACATGTTGTAATGTGTTGCACTAGGACTCTGGCAGACCAGGATTCAAATCCCTAATCAGCCATGGAAACTCACTGGGAGACCTTGGGAACAAGTCACATTCTCTCAGCCTAAGAGGAAGGGAATGGCAAATTTTGTGCGGCCAAAAACCACCTATGATAGTTGGAGTTGACTTGAAGGCACATAACAGTGACACACAGTGATACTGGGGGGTGGGGTGGGGTGAAATTATTTTTCCTGGTTTAAATATATTTGAAAAATCAGATGACATAATCCAAAAGTGGTAAGCTAATCTGTTATCTTCTGCATTCCAAAGTCACCCTTAACCAGTCTTTTCCATTCAGCATCTTGAGAGAGTCTGAGCATTCTAAGCACATACATCTGGAAGGCATGAAGCTGTCTTGAAATGTAGATGGTTGGTTCTTTATCTAAATTTATACCCTGACTTTGTCTTTAAAAACTGGCAGTCAAGATAGCTACCAATATGAACAAATAAAATCAAAACATAACACAGAATAATTAAAATGCAATTAAATCAATAAAACAAAGCATCACACTTTTGTTTAAGA
The DNA here is from genome assembly GCF_019175285.1 of Sceloporus undulatus. Lineage (NCBI taxonomy): Eukaryota > Metazoa > Chordata > Lepidosauria > Squamata > Phrynosomatidae > Sceloporus > Sceloporus undulatus. The sequence goes on along the minus strand of NC_056522.1, from coordinate 292,903,187 downwards.
GCCTTTTTTTTAAAAAAAAGTAGAGACCTTACTAATTACTAAAGAACTCCTTGAATACATTTTCTTGTAGGTCAAAGGACAACAGGGGAAGGCTTAGCTAGCCTCCATTGATAGGGATTTCAGCTGTGACAATCATCTCTCACTTTACCACCAAACATGCATTTCAGGTGGTAAGATTGAGAGAAGGACCTCAAAGCCTAGGCAGCATGACAATAGCAAGCAATACCAAGTACATTTCTATATTGCTTATAAGTGCACTTAAACACTCCCTAAGCAGTTTGAAAAGTGTAAGATAATTGCTCCCAACAAGCTGGGTACTCATTTTGGTGACCTCAGAAGGATGCTCCTGGCTGGTATTGATCTCACAACCTTGTGGTTTGTGAGTGAGTGGCTGCAGTACAAGCATTTAACCACTGCACCACCAGGGGTCCTAACATGGGAAAATACAATAGTGGCATGGGAGAATACAATAGAATGAATGAAAAAAATGTATACGATGTAATCAAGATTTTGAAAATGTCACAAAAGGAGCAAGCATGGGTAATACATGGTGCAATTGGGGGAGCAATTAGTGCATAGCCCTGCTATGGAAAATGTGCATATGGCAAATCTGCCAACAGGAGTTACACCATGAGAGGCTAATTTGGCTGAAACCTTTGCTGAGCTGAAGTTTCATTCTCATACCATGGCATACATGGAACCTACATGCCATGGTTGTATGTGGACAACAAAATGTGGCTCCTAGTCCTATTTTTGAAGCCCTTAGACACCTTCACTAAAAAAAGACTTGGCTGATTTTCACATTATTTGTCACCTGGAAATTGTTCCAAACAACCTCAAACTACCCCTAAATAAAAAGGCTTGCTTTTCCTACTCTATAAGCCCCCAAAATAAAGCTAAAATTGCTCCAAATGAGAAGTGACATGATGTCATTTCCAGTTTAGTGGTGATGCTGCAATGTGGTCTAGTGAAATTGACCATGCCCTCCGCACTGTTTCCCATCCCTAGCATGGTGCATGAATTGGTCAGTACTCCTTTGAAACAATAATAAGAAGTAGGCTGTTGTCATAACTAGAGTTTGAATTTGAGTCTGACCTCATGCAAAGCATAGCCGGCACCCAGCAATTCTCAATGAAAGCTTAATTCATAATCTGCACTTACCTTATCTATTGATCCATTTTGTCCATAACTAGTTATCACTGATTCTTTACTGCCAATAAAGTATTAAGAATTTACCTTTTCGTCAGCTATGATGACCAGATTGTGGAAGCATGAGAGCTGCATTCCAAAATAGTAACTTTACCAAGTTCTGAGTCATAATCTTCATTCAGTCAAAACAGTATTGAAATACCATAGTAGAGGAATGTCATCTCCTTCTCCTGTGCAGATCGCATGAAGTACTGTATACACTAGGCCTTCTAGAAGAGCACCAATCACACGGGGAGGAGGTGGTGGTCTCAGTTTATGTCTAGATTTCACACCATTTTAAGCAGGAAAAGGTGTGTAAACTTGGCTTCTGTATAACTAGGCATTCAAGCAGAGGGGTGTATAGGTTCTCTGTGTTGTGGACCAGAGGGACAGGAGGGCTCAACCAAACCATTACAATGTTAGCTGAAGAAATGTATAAACAGGATTGAATGTGGAAGCCCCAGGTCTGCTCTCTTCTGAAGGTGGCCTTGGACCAATCTATATCACAAGTTTGTTGTGCATGGCTAAAACATTATCTCCTTTACAGCAAAAGTGGGGTATTTTACTTTTTAATAAGTAAAACAAATAGGTAACATAAACAGCCTGCATTTCATTTCAAAATATGAACTCTGTTATCAGGTGTGATGGCTGAACCTTGAACCGTTAACATAGGTTATTGAGCAGACTGATGACTTAATTTAAAACTGAAGATATTTGAAAGAACAGTCTAGGCTTACAAAGCCTGTATTTGACAGTGAATATTTCATATTTCTTACAGTTCAGTGATTGTTTCCATTTCTAGGACATAGCTCAACATGGGACTAATGAATTATGTAAAGTCAGTCTGCTAGTGTATCCTGGGGAGAAGACACAATGCTCGATGGCAAATGCTGTTGTATTGGTGCTGGAATTTCTTTTGGCATATGAATGACTACATTTTCTTTTCCCTGTCTTTCTGTTTTGCACTTAAGATCCCAGACAGACAATGAAGGGAATGTAACAGCTGAGTCCAGCACTGGAGGGGTGAGCACAAGCATGGATTCTGCTCCTTACACTAAAACTGGACAGCCTGTTCTAGAAGATCTTTCTGGTAAGACATTAGATCCATTGAATGTGTTGACTCTGTTAATGCAAGGAATAAAAGATGGGGTTAAGTGAGATTCTGTAGATAGCCCTCCCTTTCTATGTAATGGAAGGAGGCTTGAATACATGATAACTCTTGATGTTTCATTCTGATGACTCAAGACAGCCAAGTGTTTTCATTTTTAATGAGCAGATGTTAAGCATCCAGAAGTAGAGGCCTAAAAAATTAAGCATTCTTTCTTATATAGTAGTTTGCCTGGGGTTTATTTAAGTTCTTTTGTCAGATTTACTTGTTTTTCCTTGTGAACTCTAGCAAAATAATTTATAACTTATTTTGCAATAATGCCAGTTTATATTCTTATACATCCACTAAATCTCTTTCTCTCTCTCTCTTGCCTGAGTAAATACTGTGACATCAATTTTAAAATGTTCAAATTGCCAGGTTTTAATCATCTTATATTTGGCTCAGTTTGAACGCTTATGTATAAGACCTCACTACAAACTAATAGTGCATGTCTACCCTACCCTAAACTTTTGCAATGAGCACATCTGCAAGTGGAATTTTTTTTTTTTTTTTTTGCTCATCATCATATATACAGTAAAACATATATATTGAACATAGGCTATGATTCCATTGATGTACATTCTAACATTTAAGTGCTTGGGACTTTAGTATTAGTGTTAACAAATCGTTTAATATATTTGATCCATTAACATTTTAATGTTTGTGGATTTTTAGGAAAAAGAATTAGTCATTTAATTTGTTAATATGTCTAAATTTTACAATGTTATTTAAGATTACTAAAATAGCAAGGTTTAGATGCTTTCCTATACTATAATTACCAGCAGTAAAAGCTTTAAGCTATATATCCTGATATTTTTATACTCACACTTTGGTCTCTGGCCTTCCCCACCACTGGAATGCATCCCTGAGAACTTTCCTTAAATTGAGTTCAGCCCTTGCATAAAAGAGGTTCCCTACTCTGTATACATTGAGAGGAAAGAAATAACCACATAGTATGAATTTCCAGTGCATACCATCTAATACATCTACATTTAGGTTACCTGAAACATTATCACCTAATTAATTATTACCACCCTTTCCCTTTAAGTATAAAACAACCTGGATGAGGTCGTGCAAAGTCCCGTAAGCTTTCCTCCAAAAGCCAGAAAACATTTACTTTCCATCTTAACAACTACTGTTCGTGAAGTCTTCTCCTACAGTCTGAATGTTTTTTATCTGAATTTTTACACTTGAGAGCTGCATGACTCAGTAGACCTAGGTACATTCTGATGATCCGTATAGAGCCATGTAGAACCATTTAAAGGAAGTAGCACTTATAACTAAGACTGAATCTAACAGGCTAAATAATGCATCCTTACCTTGATCCCAGTCTTGATGGAACACAAAATGTTCCTCTCCTTCCAATGTGAAAATACTTCTTTTCTATGCCTGAGAGCTTTAAGACATTATTTTTTTTAAAAAACAACAACCCAACACCTTCAGTTTACTCCACTTTGGGGGGGGGGAGGATGGTTTTTTAAAATGTGTGGTTGACACACACCCCTAAATTGGGATTGCGGTGGAATCAGGTGTCAGGGAAGAGTGGGTCCAGGTTGGTAGATAGTCACCTAGGTCAGAGGATCACCTAGGTCACCTGAATGTTTCTGCTATGGAAGGATAGCTTCCATACAGGTAAAGCAGATAAGTGGCTTTGGGCAGCCTCTGGCTGCTCAAGCCATCAGTGAGCCCCAATCATTATGGAATCATGGCAACTGGATGTCATGGTCCCGAATGGACTGTAGCAAAGAGTAGCTTTTTGCCACTCCTTTTTTTGTTGGCTTTGGGCTGCCTTAGGCGGCCGTAATGTGGCTTCCACCTGATCCATGGGCAGGCGTCATCTGCACACCATGCCCCCAAAGTGGCTCGAAGCCGACACTTTTTGCCCATCTGCTTCAAGCCTTATTAGTATCAAGAGAAGGCAGTTTTATTATATCCCGCCTTTCTCCCAAAATATGGACTCAAGGCGGTGTTACATACATACCATTGCTCCCATTCACAGATGAGAATTTCACCTCCCCTTTTTGTACCAGTTTCACTTTATAGAAATGCAAAGGGGAAACAAAAGCTGTTTCAGTAAGTAAATATGCAAATACGTGCATGCATTGTGGGAATAACCCCCCCCCCCAAAGCATCCCCAGAGCTGCTGTGAATGTGTGGCCAGACACAAGCACACAGTAGAAATACACCTTTGCAACAATTTGTCTGTGTAGTGAGAGTCCCATCAGGCTTTCCAAACTGATTTCATCTTGGATTCAAACAGGTGGATGTGACCATAAAGGGGTCCATCTGAAACAGGGATACTACACAGTGGAGCTGGGATACAACCCTCATGTAGATTCAGCCTAAGTGGGGTTTTAGTACACTACAGCTTGGCAGAGAAGTTCTGTGTTGTCACTTCCTTGAATCTTTTTGGGGAATGGCAACTGAAAGATGGGAATTCTAGACTACTGGCAATACATTGTAGTCGACTACTGGCAATAATATTATCACATAGCTGTGATATCAAGTAACAAGCCTTGACACCGCTTTGGACAGTTTTCAGTCACTTTTATCTCATGCTGTTAGCAGTACAGTGGCTCCTTGATATCTGCTGGAGTTTGGTTCCAGGACCTCCATGGATAAAAAAAATCTGTGGATGCTCAAGTCCTATTAAATATAATGGCATAGCAAAATGGTATCCCTTATATAAAATATAAAATCAAGGTTTGCTATTTGGACTTTGGACTTTTTAAAAAATATTTTCAAGCTGTGGATGCTTGAATCTGAGGATAAAAAGTCCAGGATAAGGAGGGCCAACTGTACTTTTATAGGAGCTCTTTTCTAAATATCTTCAATCCACAAAATATTCTTTTTCATAGATTCTATCCATAGCAGATCATTTGATACATCATGTTAGTTAAGATAAAAAGGTGGAGATGTGCACTGACAATTATGTATTTAATACTCTCTTCCTGGAGAGTAATAAGACAATACTGAGCATCTTTCAGAAGACTTAGCATATTTGAACTTTGGGTACTGTAAAACTGGGATTTATTCTTATATTTCAATATGTAGTTCCTTATAGGGAGGTGAATCTTCACTTATTTTGGTTTGAATCTCCCTGTTATATGAGATTACAGGAAGTTTTGCACTTTTGATTTTTTTTTCCAGTTGGAAACTTTTCGGTGAAAAGTTCATGAAAATTTTTGAGCAAAATCCAACCATTTCTGCTGAAAATGTAACATTTTTAATGGGGTTTCTTGATTACCTTTAAAGCCCAATCTATCTTAAGGACCGCCTCCTTCCATATAATCCATCCCACACACTATTAAAAATAGGCTGTCTGCTACCACCCAGAGGACCTTTTTGGCAACTGCTCCCAGATTATGGAATGGCTTGCAGGATAAGATCTGTCACATTACCACCTTAAACAGCTTTAAAAATGCTGTTAAGATGGATGTCTTCTGGCATGCCTTTCCCGAATAGACTCTCGGTCACCAAAAAGGCCTAACCTGTTATACCGTGACTTCTGCTGCAGTTATATTTATTGCTGTTTCTTGTTTATTATTTTATGCTATCTTTTAAATGGTAAATTATTTAATTGTATTTTAAGGGGGGTGGGATTTTGGGATGCGGGAATACTCGCAAGGATTCACAAGCACATATAGAAACTCATATCTGCATGCCCAGTAGGGAAATGTATGCAGTTCCCTTACAGTGCATCAAGCCATCTTCTGGTCCAGGGTGTAATATTCAGCATGCTTAGCTCAGCACCTGTCCTCAGCCCCAAGACAGCTGTCAACCCTGAGTGTGCCATCATGGTGGTGGTGTACTGGTTGAGAAGGAAGCAACCAGGCAGGACCCAGCTATAGCCAGGGGAAGAGGAAGATCTTGCTATTCTGGATCTTCATTGAGTCACTGGAGATCCGAAATGTCAACATCATGTATCTTTCTTGACCACAGACTGAAGCTAGAATGAGTGCTGTCTGGTGATCTCTAGCCCAGTCCCCCCTCCCCCCGCCCCAGTAAGTAAACAACTATGACAGTGCCCCCTAGTAGGGTTGAATATTGCACAAGGAATAGTAAATAGATTCTTGTGCAAAAAGAATACTTATGTGAAGGTAATTCTAAGTTGGCATCTGTGTCACCAACAGAATTTCAGGTGTTTTGTTTCGTTTTGGACAATGTAGTTTGTGATCAAGCTACATTTGAATTTGGGAGAAAAATTAAGGGCGGAGGAATTCTTTAAAAAGTTAAAAAAAGAAAGGTACAATTTAACAGTATGAACAGTAGACCAGAAACAAAATATTGATTGGGGGGAGAGCGTAATGAAAGAAAATGAATAAGATTCATACAGATAATCCAGCAATGCTGTGGCAAACTCTCTTGTTTCATCCTGAGCTACCTTCCATAGGCAAAATGAAGTTGCATATTAATGTTTTAATCTTTTCTTACATTAATATCTACACAAAAATAGTTTTTCACTTTTAGCCTGTGATTCATTTTATGATAGTTGCTTTCAGTGTTTTAAAAACACATTCATATTCTTAGCATTTTAATAAAATGCTCAATTATTTAATCATTTTCAGTGCCAGAAATATTATTTATCTGCAATTGTTGAATGACAGTAGCTGAAATTATGCAACATTTCAGCTTCTAGTATATTAAAACACACACACACACACACACCTGTATTTTAAAAGTAAAGGAAGAATAAGAATGATTTAAGACCAGTGAGTCCTACAGCATCTTAAATACACTCCTCTCTCTGAACAGCTCAATCATTAAAGCTTACTGATTTGGTACAGCTACTCAGAGGTTTCTTTTTAATATCAAATTTCATGATAACAGATTCTTGGCTTATGAGCCTTCATTTTAGGCCCTCATAACAGTGAAGGTTGATCTGTTTCCTTCTGCAGCAGCCTACCTGAGAACTGATAGCATATTAAAAATGCAAAGCAATCATCTACTTCTTTGCTTTTAGTGCCAAGTGAGAAAATTTTGAGAAGAAGCAGAAGTAAATTACATGGTTTGTCAAATTAATCTATTAATACTTCCATAAGCCTCAAAAAGTTTTATTTTAAAAAATGAGTAAACACCTCTGTTAAAAAGGAACAGAGAAAAATCTGTTGCCTTGCAGTTATCAACACTTTTTAGTTGTCACCATTCTTGACTAGAAATGTTATTGCTCTTAACATATATTCCTGAAATACACTGAGCTTTTGCAAAGCAGCTAGTTCTGCTGAAATCTTTACATTTCTAATAAAAAGCAGAGTAGTCTAAAAGCTATGGCAGCTTCTTTGAATCCCTTATGGAAAAAGGTGGAGTATACATTAAATAAATACTCTCAAAATTAAAGTTACAAAATAGACAAGCAGTTTTAAAGTTTCACATAACTTTGGCCCGGTCCAGACGGGCACAATAGGACACCCTCGTCACGTGCGAGGGGCAGTGCTTCTAGATGCCCCTCGCACGTGATGAGGGTATCAAAATGGCCCCAAGGACACCCTTTTTCCAGGCCATGGGGAAGCAGCATTTAGCCGCTTCTCCGTGGCCTGGAAAAGCACCGGGTTGGAACCGTAGGGGCTGCCGGTGAGGCTGCCCTGCCTCCAACCCAGCAAGAAATGGGGTGGCTGCGGACTGCTCCTTTTCCACAGTCTGTACTGCGCCATAATTTAGTCTGTCATTTCAACATGATAATTCAGGAGGTTCTTGCAAAGCATGATTTCCTGCATGGCAGGGGGTTGGACTGGATGGCCCTTGAGGTCTCTTCCAACTCTATGATTCTATGTCTGCAAATTTATCTTCTAGCAAGACGTATGGACTATGATGGTACTTACTTATGTGTAAACATGCATAAGATTGTCCTTTACATATCATGTTGGACTAAAGTTCCTTGGGAAAAACCACAGTAGCTGTTCTCTCTTTGGAAAAGGAACTAATTAGAATATATGGATCCCATTTTTAGGAGATTAAAAACAGTAATCCTAAATAAAACTGGATGTCAGTTGTAAGGATGTTTCCACACTAATGTATTGATCTAGCATTGCCATCCTTACCCTACTGTTCTCCCATGTTTACTTGCTTTCAATACTGTCAAAATAGAGTTGAAGCTAACACAATATTGTATTCTAGATTTTTATACGATGTGTAGAATGTGTACCATCTGAATAATGAAAAACTTTTGTATTTTGGTGAACACTTCATGCTGATCATTCTGGGTTTTAAATATTCATCTGTAATACTAAAAGCTGTGCTTATGCTATTGTCATAAAGTGTTTAATAGACATTAAATGATTCTGAAGCTGTTCCCTTGTGTTCCACTAGCCGTTGGATTTAGGACATGAAAAGAAGGCTCTTTTTGTGTTGTCCATTGTCTGAAAGTTAATTTTTGTCTAAAAATTACATTCATTTCTAGGGGAAGATCCAGAAACCCGCCGGTTACGAACTGTCAAAAATATAGCTGACCTCCGACAAAACTTAGAGGAGACCATGTCTAGCCTACGAGGAACCCAGGTCTCTCACAGGTGAATTGCATGAATCACTTCTTTATTCATACAGAAGAACTGTGTATGCCTATCTTGCCTGTTCTTGACTCTGACCTGCCTGAGAAATGATTAAGAGCAATAATGGCAGACATTAACTGGACTAAGCATTCTTTGTACTTCATTCCTTTTTTTAAAAACTGACAGCTTAAAGTCTGTACATTTAAAGATATATTAGGGAGATTGATGAAGAGCAAGCTTTGGATAGTAGAAAGAGGCAGAGAGATCACTGTATAAAGAAGCTTAGCTTTAGAGAAATGCTTCTTAAATACATGAGGTGATGTTTGAATAGAAATGTGCAAAGGTTACCATTTAAAATGTTATTCAGGTTTATTTGTGAGAGACTTCAATACACTTTAACCAGATCTGTAATACTGTGTTTAAACAAGCAGTTGAACTACATTTGACCTACTTGATAAGGTGCATAACTTGAATTCCTACCTGGTCTTTGGATGAACAAAGTCTTATTATTTTATTAGTGATATAGCATGTACAATCTTTGAAAGTCAAGAGCATTTTGGCTGTCCCAGCAACATTTCAGAGATAAAACAAAAATTATGTTACACAGTAATTTCTAAATATTATAACATTTAGTGACACTGATAATATTCAAAATCTATTTTAAAATATTTTATGAGAAATACTGTATGCAATCATATTAATACACATGTAGGAAGAAGGGATATCTTACTCCCTCTGAGCTGTTTTTCGTTTCAGAATTCACATGGAAATAGATGTCCAAGGTGGACATTCTACAAGATTGTCACTTGAAGTTGTTTTTTTAACAGACAAAAAATTGTCAAAAGCACTCTCCAAAGATCTATGATTTTGTGTGTGTGTGTGCGCGTGTATTCTCTGTCTGTCTGTCTGTCTGTCTGAATGAATAAAAATAGAGCTGACTGCTGCTTTAATCAAACATTCAACAGGATGTGAATATGTTTTTTGGATCTGGATGTTTGGGTTTTGTGAGTAACCTTGATTCTCCATTGAAAAGCATTCATATAATCTTGGGACATATTTATATCTCGCAATGCACAGATAGTAATACTGGGCTCAGAAAATATCCCTGACCAAAGCCCACAGTGCTCCCCCCCAACACACAAATCTTCTTGGATGAGTGTTAAAGCAGATCTTGAATGCATGGCTTTTTTAAAAAAAATTTGAAATTTTTATTTCGCTTATAGCAATACAATTTACATAAACTTCATACAGTTTGCCAATCTCTTGATTTACAACAAAAGAATACTATAATCTTAGACTATCCCAATTCTTACACCTAATTGTCTGCTAGATTCCCTAGGGTCTCCTTTTATGTCATTATGACTTGGTTGATTCCATAATTGACTTCCCAAGTCTGTACCACTGGAAGCCATTCCTCGGTTACCTTTTCCAATGATCTGTTTCTTACCATACACGTTAATCTGTCCATTTCTCTCAACTCTTGTAATTTCAGCATCCAATCGTCCCAATTTGGAGGTTCTTCTCTTTTCCAGTTTTTAGCTAACACAATTCTTGCAGCAGTTGCTAAATATAATAAAATTCTCCAATATTTCTTTCTTATTTCCTTTCCAAATACCGTTGTCATGTTTAACAAATAATATTCTGGCAGCATCGTGATTTGTATTTTAAACATTTTTTATATAGTTAAGTGAACTTCCCCCCAAATTTTTTTGATCTTAGTGCACATCCACCACATATGAAAAAGTGATCCTGGTTCTTTGTTACATCGCCAACATTTTATATTTTGTAATTTATATATATGCTTTATTTTTACTGGGGTTAGGTACCATCTATTTGATATCTTCATGAAGTTCTCTTTCAAATCCTGTGATGCTGTAAAGCTGTGTGTTTCCCTCCATGCAGTTTGCCAATCCTGATATTTTATTGGGTGGCCTATATCCTGTGCCCATCTAATCATACCTTCCTTTATTACTTCTTCTTCCAACTCTCTTTCCAATAGCACACTATAAAGTTTTGAGATTTTCTTCTTTTCCGGTTTCCACCAGAGCTCATCTAAATGGTTACCTCTTAAATCTATCCGTTTATTTTTATTGTCTTCCTTAAATTTTCTATTTATCTGTATATATGTAAACCAATCTATATTTTCCCCTTCCTTTAAGAGTTCTTCCCTTTTTTTAATTTCTAGTCTTCCTTCTTTTCTCATTATTAACAGCTCCTTATATGTCAGCCATTTTCCGTCTTTATTGCTCTTGCTCTTTAGAGCTTCCTATACCGATGTCCATTTTAGAAATTTATTATAGTATTTCTTTTTAATTTTCTTCCATGTTTTCAATAGTATTTTCCTAATTAGATGTTTATTAAATTCCTCATATTTTGCCTGGTCTTCATACAATAAATATGTATGCCAACCCTGGCTTAGCCCTACTCCTTCCAGATCTAATAGATTTTTATTTTCCAGTTTTGTCCAGTCTTGAATCCATTTCAAGTTGCAGGCACACATGTACAATTTCAAATCTGGCAGTGCGTAGCCTCCTCTGTCTTTGCTATCTTTCAAAATATCCCATTTAATCCTTGATTTCCCCCCTTTCCAAATAAATTCCTTCAGGTCTTTTGTCCACTGCTCTAAAATCTTTTCTTCTGCGATTACTGGTAGGTTAGACAGCAAAAACATGATTTTCGGGAGTACAACCATTTTTATGAGAGAAATTCTTCCTAATATGGACAGATTTAATTTATTCCATTTGATCAAATCCTCCTGTATTTCTTTCCATCTCTTTTTATTGTTATCCTCAAAAAGGTTTGTATTATTATTTCCTAACCAGATTCCCAAATATTTAACCTTTTTTGCTTTCTTAAATCCTGTCTTTTCAACTAGTTCTTCTTCTTCTTTTCTCCCCGTATTTTTAAATATTAAATTCGTTTTTTCTTTATTTATTTTGAAACCTGAAAACATACCAAATTCTTCCAACTCTTCCATTAACCTCTCAATTCCCTTCCTGGGGTCTTCTAATATTATTGCCATATCATCGGCAAAAGCCAAAATCTTCCTTTCCTTTCCTCTCACTCTATTTCCTCTTATTTGATCGTTATTTTTCACTGTGTTTATCAATACTTCAGCCACCATGATAAACAGTAACGGTGATATGGGGCACCCTTGCCTTACTCCTTTATTAATTTTGAATTTCCCTGTAATGTTTCTATTGACCTTTAATTGAGCAGTTTGATTTCCATAAATCTGCTTAATGTTTCCAATAAATACTTCCCCTAGACCCATTCTCTCCAACACTTCGATCATAAATGCCCATCGTATGCTGTCGAATGGCTTCTTGGCGTCTACAAACAGTAATGCTAATTTCTTCTGTCTTTTGATGTTATAATATTCTAATATGTTAATTATTGTTCTGATATTATTCATTTGGTATCTACCAGGTAGAAATCCGTTTTGTTCCTCATTTATTACTTTTCCTAAGATGTTCTTCAATCTTTCCGCTAGTATCATTGTATAAATTTTGTAGTCTATATTTAATAAAGAGACTGGTCTATAGTTTTTAACCAATTGTTTATCTTTACCTTCTTTTGGGATTAATATGATGGTTGCATTTTCCCATGTTGTAGGTTTACTCTGTATAATTATGTCATTTAACATTTTACATAATGGCTCCACTAATTCATTCTTAAAAGTTTTATAGTATTTGGCCGTGAAACCATCCGGCCCAGGTGATTTCCCCTCTTTCAATTTTTTTATGGCTTCCAAAACTTCGTTCTTATTAATTGGTTTGTTTAAGTTTTCTTCTTGCTCCAATGTTATTCTCTTGATTTCCTTTTTATCCAAATATTCCCTCATATCCTTACCAAAATCTGGGTTTGTATTTTCTTCCTTATATAATTCTGAGTAAAATTCCATAAATGCCTTTTCTATGATATCTTGCTTGTTAGTTATTTCTCCTTTATATTTAGTCTCATCAATTATTTTATTTTTACTTTCTTTCTTTATTTTGATTGCCAAGCATCTACTTATTTTATTTGCGTTCTCAAAATGGTTTTGTTTTGCTTTTTTCAATTCATTTGCCATTATTTCTGTTGTTTTTGCTTTCAGTTGCCTTTGCAATAGCTTAATTTTATTTATAATTCCCCTATTTTTTGGGTTTTTCTTTAGTTCTTCTTCATTCTTTTTTAGTTCATTAATAATCAAATTCTGTTTCTCTTTATTTTTTCTCTTTATCTCACTTGCTTTCTTGATTAATATGCCCCTTACTACAGCCTTGCTTGTATCCCAAACTGTTTTCATCGGCATATTTTCTATGCAATTTTCTTTGAAAAACATCTTTATTTCCTCTTTTATTTTTATCACAAACAGTTCATCATTCAACAAATCTTCTTTCAATTTCCATTCATAGCTATCTTTAAATTGTCTCTGTACCCATATTTCTATTAAATTATGATCAGAATACGTTCTCGGTGAAATCTCCATTTTGTTAATCCTTGTTATAAGCTCTCTTGACACCAAGAATAGATCAATCCTAGAGTGGGACTGATGTCTGTCCGAAAAAAAAGTAAATCCCTCCTTGTCCCCATATAATTTTGTCCATACATCCGTCAAATCATTATTTTCCATCATTTCTATACAGCTTTTTGGTATTTTCCCTTGATTAACTTTGATCTTTTTACTTGATTTTCTATCCCTTTTTGGTTTTAGCACCCTGTTAAAGTCTCCTGCCACAATAATATTTTTCTTGTTATAACTTAAAAGTTTCTCGTTTAGCCTTTGAAAGAAGATAGCTTTCTTTTCTAGTGGCACATATATATTTAGGATTGTTATTTTCTCTCCCTGAACTGAAATTTCTACCATTATAAATCTTCCTTTCTCATCTTTAAACAGTTGTTTAACTTCGAATCTATTACTTATATATATGGCTACACCTCTTCTTCTCTTTTTTTTTGCACTTGAACAGAATACATTACCTAATCTTATATGATTTAAATATTTCGTATCTTTTTCCTTTATCTTCGTCTCCTATAAACATATTATATCCAGGTTGCTTTTCTCTAACAAATGTAAAATCTGTTTCCTTTTCTTTTCTGAGTTTAATCCTTTTACGTTCCAAGATCCAATTTTAATACTAAAAGTCAGTGTGTTAATGTTGTTATTGTTTATATTTATTTATCTGGAAACCTGCTGAGTGACCGTGGGCAATTCACACTCTTTCGGCCTCAGGGGAAGTCAATGGAAAAAGCCCTCTGAAAAAACTTTCTGAGAGAACCCTATGATAGGTTGCCCTAGGGTCGCCATAAGTCAGAAATGACTTGAAGGCAAACAACAACAACATACAACAAAAATTCCCCCAACCCACTTCCCCTCAGTCTAGGACTGAAAGCATTTTACGAAAATTAGATACAGCTTGAAAAACATTTTACAAAAAGTTAAACATATAATTAAACTATAAAAAATATTTTAAAAGAGTGATGTTGTGTAGTGGTTTAGTTGTTGGGCTAGGGCCCTGGAGACCAGGGTTGGAATGTCCACTTGGCCCAGGAAACCCACTGGGTGACCTTGGGAAAATCACACACTTTCAGGCTCACAGGACAAACCCCCCCTCTGAAAGACAACCCCCCTCTGAACAAGTCTTGCCAAGAAAGCCTCATTATAGTGCTTGGTCTCTTTTCAGGTGCAATGCTGAGTGCTGGTTGTGACCTATAAAGTCCTAAATGACACAGGCCCAGGATATCTACAAATATCTCCTTATATGAGCTTGCCCAAATTTTAAGGCAACCAAAGCTGTCTATGGGCCCAGACTGAAATTGATCTGTCTCATTCAAAAAGCTCAAGAACTGGTTGATTTTGGTACATTGTTTCAGTATCTTACCCAACATTTTGCGTGTTTTGGTGAACTTTTGGTATGCTGTATGTAACCAGGAAATAAATTTAAGTGCAAAACAAACCATAAATTGTTGTGGTTCAGTGGAGGGATGTTTTTGTTTCAAGTAAAAGCTTGAGGCTCAGTTCCCGATATCTCCAGCTAGGGTTGAAAAAAACTCCTGCCCGAAAACCTGGAGAATCAAAAACTGTAGAATGAGGTGGGCACATTCTGGAGAAAGAGATTGTATTGTCCTTTGAACTCACTAGGTGTGCAGCTTGGTCCACTTTGCCACATAGCTGATTTTAATGTGAAATTCACACTTCTGCAATTACCCTTTAAAACAAGGTGTGTGGAAAATGTGCAATTTGTTTTTGAGTCACATTGGAAATAAAAGTGTGACTTGCCCAGATATTTTGTAGTTATTTCCAACTTTTGCCTGGAATTTAACCAACTCTCAATATTTATTATGTCATCTTTTGTTGTTTCTAGCACACTGGAGACCACCTTTGATACCAATGTCACTACAGAGATAAGTGGACGTAGTATTCTCAGTTTGACGGGAAGGCCGACACCCTTATCTTGGAGACTTGGGCAGTCGAGTCCTCGACTTCAAGCAGGTGATGCTCCATCAGTAGGCAATGGATATCCTCCAAGAGCCAATGCCAGCCGGTTCATTAATGCAGAATCAGGGCGTTACATGTATTCAGCACCTTTGAGAAGACAGCTGGCATCTCGGGGCAGTAATGTTTGCCACATGGATATCTCAGACAAAGGAGGCGAGGAAATAGACCTTGAAGGCATCAACATGGATGCTACTGGTTATATGAGTGACGGAGATGTCCTTGGGAAAAATATAAGGACTGATGACATTACGAGTGGGTGAGTACATTAAATAGCCTTAGCATATATAAGCTTATATGCGTGCACACATGCACATTTACTTCTGGAACTTCAGATATGGCACCTTAATTTAGATGAGGACAATCCTCTGAATTCGATACCCATACCCACATATTCCTTAATGTCAACTGGATTCTTTTTTATCTTGCCTATTTTAGTGTCACCGAGAAAGGAGGAAAGTGAAAAGTTTGTTATTAAATCTACCTCTGATCAGATGAGAAATTCCATTGTGTACAAAAGAATGAATTGCTGCACTATGCTCTGTCACCAGAAATGTGATGTACAGTTCTATTATTGGTTTATGAAGAACATTTTCAAGCCTGATTTAAAAATCCAGACATGGTCAGATTAATACACAAGATGACGATTATGTGGGAGTATATTTAGTCTTGTACAGGATTTGATAGGAAACAGAGAAATATTTTGTCAAAAAATAATGTGGAAGTAGACCATCCAAAAGGAGGGGAAACAGAAGTATGATTCTTTTGATTCCCGAAATGATATCTTGGAATATCATTTCACTTCACTTTCACATAGGATGCAAAACATGTAGCCCTCCAGAATTTGTGGGACTGGAATTCGCATCAGCCCCATTACAGCCCTACCTTTGGGATAGCCAGCAGTGAGGAAAGATGGGACTTAACAGTTCCAACATGGAGGGCCATACTTCTGAAGGCCCCCCCTTTTTTTTCTAATTCAACCTCTTGTTTTAAATTTGGGTTCACCATGCATTGAATGTCACTTGCACCATTCTTGTTTTCCTCTGCCCTCTCAAACACAAAGTTGTTCTATCTTAAACTGTGGCATGAGCAGAAAATAGGTTCAAATGATATATACATTTGATGAAATAAATAGTGTAAGCATTTTGATGGATCAGATGAATGAAAAATACAAAATGGCAGAAATAGCATTACCAGCCAGTCTCATCTGAGGTCAGACTCCTTCCAGGCACTACATATTATCACAGTTAGATCAGGCTGGCTGTAGTACAAGTCCAACAGGTAACTTGTGCAAACTCTGATTTACATTCAGTATTTGAAACAAGCCTCATGCATTGCCAGAACAAATGTCTATGTGCCTATGTGAGATTTATTTCTGTTGAAATTGTCATGTAATTGCAGGTTGTGATGTCTGCCCATCACATATAAATATGAATTGCTACACATATAGCAAGGTAAAACATGCAGAACAGAGAATTAAATGTCCCTTCCTTAGCAGCATTATCCTTTTATAATCCCAGTCCCCATTACATATATAACCATATATGTCCACTAAACCATCTAGTTTGTCCCTTGAAAACTTTTTTCATTTGTTGCTGCTAATTTCATTTTTGTAGTCTCAAAAGCAGTTAGTAAAGTGAAAAGTTTAGGGAATTGTTAGTAAAAGAAGCTTCTTGTGCTGAATGTTTTAGCAAATTCATCACCTACTTCACCATGTTTCCACAAACAATGAAGTTTTTGATTTGCTTTTGCAATGCTTCTTATGCTAATATTTACAAGGCAAATTTACCTTAAGTTGAAACTGCACTTAGAATGTATTTTCCCCAAGAAGTTTTTTTTACAAGTTTTAAGTGTTTTTCTCAAATAATGGTTTCAGCCAAGACAGTATATGCAATTGCATGTTCTGTTTAATTACACAGTCATATTGTATAATGAGCTGAATAGGGTTGGATCTGGAAGATGTGGTCTTCACACCTGCCTCCCCACAGCAGCCCTTCCAGGTCCCTGAAAATGCTACATATTTTCAGGGGACCCTGCTGAATGGAATGAGAGAGTAGTTCCCAAATAAGGTAGAAAGAGAGTCTGCATACAGAGCTTTCTCTTCCCTTGGGGGCGGATCCTGAAGCCTAACCTATCTGGAGCCCAACCTATCAAAAGAAGTTGCATTTTTCCTTGGTAGGATCACTCCAGTGGTAGCAATCATATCTAGATGATCTGAAAACATTATGCTTATGTGTTTTCTTATCTGCAAACTATATATTCTAGAATATATTTGTTTCTTATATTGTATGCAATGCCTATTTAAATGTTGGGTAGCCAAATTCAATAAGTATTTACAGGAATAAGACTTCTACTAAAAACTATATAATATAAAAAAAAGCTTTAGGCGGGTTATAGACTGCCATTTCAGATGTCCTCAGGACGTCCCATTTTAAATAAGGGACGTCTCTTCTAGACGCTCCTTTCCCTATCACGGACTCAGTCCGTGACAAATGGCGGCGGCCGTTCCACACAGCCGCCATTTTTACGTCTTGGACGCATAGCGTCCAGATGGGTCGCGGCAGTTAAGACGTCGCAGGTGCACCATGGGCGCCTTGCGACGTCATAACAGCGCCGCAGGAAGAAGCTCCATTTTGGAGCTTCTTTTTTGCTCCGCGAGGGAGTCGCGTGGTTTGTATTCTGCGACTCCCTTGTGGAGCAAAGAACAGCGCCGGCAGACCGCCACAAAGCGGCGGTCTGTAAAACGCCTCTGATTCTCAGTTAATAGACTTGTCTGGACAGGTATAAATGGGAGCATAGTATGATTTTTGGAGAGTGCTACTTGCATAAAAATGTTACAAGTCTTTCCTTCAGTGACTTGTTTTGTTGACTGCAGAACTACAAACTTTCTTTCTGTTGTTCTGTATGTTTCACCATTGTAGAACTTGCTTTGAGGTATTGACGTGTCTGTCAGCCAACTTGGACATGATGAACCAGGCAATGGAGACAGGTAGTAAAGTAGCCTGATGAGCTAAAGTAATCATTTAGACTGATCATCTCTCCTGGGAGAAAACCAGGATGATAATAAACAAACAAACACAAATAAATAAATAAAAGCAAGTTGCTTTATGGCTACAGCACTGAACAACAATGAAAGCTGGAGGAATTTGTACTCTTTTATATAGATAATCTTTTTATATGTGAGGATAATTTTGCACATGCACTTGCAGAGCCATAGTGTGTATGCGTGCATGAGCACACATGCATGCACGCACATGCCTTCAAGTCAACTGTCAACTTAGAGCGACCCTATGTACTTAAAAAGGTTTTCTTAAGCAAGGGATACTCAGAGATGGTTTGCCATTGCACTCTTCTGAAATATATCCAACAGCACCAGGTATTCCTTGGCAGTCTCCATTCATGTACTAACCAGACCTGACCCTGGTTTGCTTCTAAGATCAGATGGATCTGGTGCCTTCAGGTATTTAGAGTGTACAAATGAGTATTTCTAATATTCTGCCTGTGTTGCATCAGTACAGTATTGCTTTTTGTTTGCTTGTAGCTCCATCTAGCGGTGGATAATTTCTTTAGAAAATTTGTGTTACTGGAAGGTAACAATAGTCTTAAACCCTAAACCCCCTAAAGGCACCAGATCCTATCTGATCTCGGAAGCTAAGCAGTGCCAACTGTAGTTAGAACTTGGATCGGAGACTGCCAATGACTGTCATGTACTGTAGGCTATATTTCAGAGGAAAGAACTGGCAAAACCACGTACATATGGATGTCTGTTGCCTAAGAAAACCCCATGAAGTAAATGTGGCTGTCATAAATTGACAGGTGACTTGAAGACGCATACATACTATATTTGAACTTCATGTAAGAGACTTAGGATAATTGGCAACAAAAAACAAATTAAAATCTTTAGAATCCATTTTTCTTATTTTCACACTGCATGCTGTTTCCTGTGGTGAGATTTCTTGCAGAGTAATTATAAACACTAAATCCAGCATGGTATTTGTTGAATTCTGATTCCTGAACTCTAGTTTCTACCCCTTTAATGTAGTAGTTCCCAAATGTTGACCCTACAGATATTTTGGATTTGGGGCTGCCCCTTTTACAGCCAGATGGGAGCCACAGCAACTGCACGCCGTGGCCCTGATCTGGCCTTTGCAGGGCGCAAAAAGGAACCAAAAAAAGGAGCTGCAGACCTCAACGTATTCAGAATAGTGTGTCATCAAAAATACTTTAGACACAGTGCTAGATGGAAATAGGGTTGATCTATATAATTTTAGTTTTCCATGTCACACCTATAAATTGGGGAGGAGGGACAGGCAGATGGCTTGCAAGATGCTGTGAGTTCCATCACCAGTTTTTGTGGCTCATGGAGCATCCCTCCCAATTTGAGCATAAAAACAGAATTGCAACCCTGGTAGCTCCCAAGAAATGTGATTTACCTTTACATTGTATCATATATACCCTGCTTTTTTAAAGTGCAAAGTAGGATGAGTGAAATCAGAAATCAACTTGTGTCCACTTCATTTTTCATGAGGAGGGGCTAGTATGCCCTGTGCAGAGCAAACTGGTCTCCAGACTGTTCAAAGTTGTTGCTCGCCTCTTTCTAGTATACAGCATATATTTGGAACTCTAGCTAACAGTTCTGCTCTAAGAATAAGGGCTTATACACGTGGCTGTTTCATTGCCTACATCTTGTAAAGAATACTCACGTTAATAACACAGCTTGCTGCATTCTGGTGCCCACCAAATGTATTGGGCTGCATGTCTCAGAAGCCTCCAGCTAGCATTCTGGGAGTTAGAGCCAGAAAGGCATGGAGTTGGGGGATACTTTCAGCACTTATCCTGTATGCACGTAAAGTGGTTTGCGAGCTACACATTACGATGCCATACCAGTTTATTGTGCTTTAGTAAACAGCCATTATACATAATTATAGAAAACAGTAAACAAAAGGAAAAATCAATACAATTGGAAATTTTCCTAATTAATCTTTAAAAGTAGAATAATTTTCCTCACCCCATTTAGACTTTATAGCACATACTTGTACAGCCTTGACAAGAAATTTTGATGGTCTAAATGATGCATACTTCTCTATATCGGACAACAAAAAACAAGTCTTTACAAGAGGTGGTCTTCCATTCAAGTGGTCAGTGAAGTGAACTTATTTGCTTATTTGAAAGGAAGATGTAACAAAATACCTGTGACCTAAAGGATTTGCATTTGCAAGCCTGGGGAAGTGGAAATGGAGAACTTACAACACTATTTTCTGAAATAGCCTCTATACATATCCCCAAGACAAAAGTTACTAGGTTATATTCTCTAGCTAATTGTTTATCTCTAACTAACTGTTCATCTCTTGAGCAACGAATTTAATTGTACTGGCTTGCCAGAATAATGTTTTTATAGCCTTGGCAATTTTTGTTTTATCATCTCTATTTTGTTTTGGCGCCAAATTTTAAAATTGTGATTTGTGGAATTGCAATGACTTGTAGCTTTTAGCAATAAAGTTCACTTCATTCAGTGACTTTAACAAAGGATAAATGTAGTTGTTTCTAAGATCATTGTAAACAGAGCATTCAAGCAATACATGAATTTTATATTATATTGACACAGATTCACATACTCCTTCTTTGGAACCCAATTGAAGCCTACCTTCATTTTAATATTTGGTAGATCTATCATGTATTTTGGAAGGGTTAAGTACAATGGAACAAAAGAAGCAAGCAAATTACTAGATTGGCAAGACTTCATCTGAGTCACCTGTGATTGCATCCTTGAATCGCTGAAGCATTAATGTTTTATTTTTAGCTCAATCAAAACCTTGAGTCAAAAGAAAAGAGGCAGAAAATCCCAAATTCATGGCAATGAGCTGCATTTTATGCTTCTATGAGTCTGGCCCCAGCTCTTCCAAAGTCATCAGAAGAAACCCTGATACTTGCTTAAAAATGATAGTTAAACATTTACAGTTTCAGAGAAATGATTCTACTCAGTTTATGATGTGCCTGGCAGGATAACTCCAAAGGTCTATCTTGCAGTAGTAGCTGGCCAAGTTAGACTTTCGCTGTTTCTCTCTCTGGCTATACACCTCATAGATTTACAGATTCTTTGTTATCCTTATCCACTGGCATACCTCTTTGTCTGTCAGATTATTGATTGAGTATGAAATTGTTGGTGCTCGAGGATGAAGAAATGTCATCATACTTGCTTAGAAGCATTTGACTCATGATTCTGTAGTTGAGACAGATCCTTGCACTGTTGATTTTTTACTTTCTAAGCAGAATATAAACTCATACTAGTGTTTTCCCCAAAAGGAAGTGAGCATTCAGTGTTGTGTTTTAGAGAGTGTATTGGATAAACTCCCAAAATGTGTTGTGTGACATAAACTGTTCTGCCTTAGGAATGGGGTGTTACCTTATGAAACAATACACACATTTAATAAAAAGGTGGACTGGTGTGTACAGTGTAAACAGATGTTTTGGTAACATCAGTTTCATGAGTCATGTGTCCATAATTCATAAAAGAAAAACGGGAAAGTGAAGTCTTCATTGTAACATAAATAATTTTGGTAGACCATACAATTAGATGACATAAAGAAAGCAATCTTCAGTGTGCTTAGAAATCTGATCATTCAGTTTATGACACATCCATGGAGTGTCGCACTTAAAGGGAAAGACCATACCTATAATTACATTGCCCACCAATGTGACAAACCTACATAAGTTTCAGATGCTGGATTCGAACAACAACAGAGAACCATCACCTGCATGCCTTTTCAGGAAATGACCAGAAAGATCTGTCAGGCCAGTGATGGAAACTGAGTATAGTAAAGCAAACCATTTCAGTGAGTTACACATATGTGTTTCTTGTCAGAAGCAGAGGGTTAATCTATGTCCCCAAGATGTTGTACGACTTTAGGTCCCATCAGTTAAAACAAATGGGGAGGGGGTTGTGGTTCAGCAGCATGTGGATTGTTACATATCACTAGCATACCGAAATATGTGTAGCACTTCTAAATACTGTATTAATTGTAATGGAAATGTTAAAAAGGGGTATAGCTATGGGGCAGAGACAAAATGAGGGTGCCTGTGTGTATGTTGTGTGCCTTCAAGTTGTTTCTGACTTATTGTGACCCTAGAGCAAACCTATCCTTGGGTTTTCTTGGCAAGATTTGATCAGAGGTACTACACCCTAAATTAAAATCCCTCCATGAAATTTTTCTTCAGCCTCCAAATTTCTAACACTGCAGAGATTGAGACATTGAAAATCATTCCACACCCAGCACTTTTTTTATATGCTGTTTTTCATTCCCTCCTCCTTTTCTTTGGATGCTTAACTGCATTTCTAAATGCTCAGCTGATGTTTTAACTTATTACAATGTTAGAAATTTGGGGAATGAAGGAAAATTTCACTCAGGGGGCAGAATTCTCATTTGGGAGCCAGTGTCCTCATTTTGCTCCTCCCCCAGCAACACCTTTTATATAGAGAGTGACTAGACAACAACAGTGGTGTGGCATGCGCTTCAGTACTCTTGTATGTTTTGAAAAGGTTGTACCACCCTCAGTAAACTGATGTTACTACTGTACCCGTCTTTTCCTTGCTTGACCCCTTCCCTCACTCACTGTCTAAGCTGAGAAAGTATGTATTCATCTTCTGCTAGAAATCTCATGAGACAAAAGGGTGGAATGAGATAAACTGGGCAGATAGAAGTTACACCCTAGCCTAGGAGAATTTCCAGAGGCATTTTGCAGTGATTTAAACAGAAAAGCAAAAGAACTTTCAAGATTAATGCAATGAACTTGGAACGTGGTTTCCACCACTGTGACGAGGGGCACTTTAAAAGTGAAAGGAAGGGCCAGGAGGAACACAGCTTGAGATAAGCCGTATAACAAATGTGCACAAATTGTTTGCCATGTAAAAGAATAACAGGAGACTAGAAAAGATGTTTACAGTTCAAATGCCCTTTTGTTAGCTGGCATGCGTTCCACTGTCATTTTCAGCATGTCAAGTATCTTTGTTTTTACTGGCAGCTAGATAGGAAAGGGAGCCAAAATATTTGTTTGAGCCAAAACAAATCCAGTGGCCAAGATAAGCCATTGCAGCCCTATATTCTCGAATCTTTCCCCAATCTATGTTGGGTCATGGGAAATGTTGCGAGGCCTCACTTCCAGGTCTCTCCAAGCAAATTTCTGGCAGGCAGCAGTTATGGTATCTTGAGGTTAGGAGGAATCAAATTACTCTTGGCTTGTAAATATCTGTAAATAGCTGCAATTATGTCTCAGAGGACCTGAGCAAACCACAGGTGCTTGTTCAGAAACTGAATGACTCCCTCCCTAAGGGAACTGTCTTGTCATGGATACCAAAAGCCAATAGAGCCAGGCTTCTTTGCAGAGAGGAGAAACAAGAACCTAATGTAAGTGTTTCTTTAAAGCTTGTTGTCAAAGCCAGCTCTAGACATATGCAACACAAATTGTTAATGCATGATTAGTTGCATGAATTTGTAAATAGGAATGTTGTTGCTGTGTGCCTTCAAGTTGTTGTGTGTTAAGGTGAAATCTATCACAGGTTCTTCTGTAGCTGAGAGGGTGTGACTCACCCAAGGTCATCCAGCTAGTTTCCACAGCCATATAGGGACTTCAACCCTGACCTCCAGAGTCCTAGTCTTATGCTTAAACCACTGCACCACACTGGCTCTAAGTATATCATAAAAAGCATCCAATTCAAATGAGGTGTGACTAAATTGTATTCTTACCAAGCTGTGCAACTAATCTCCATATATAAACCCCAAACTACCTAACTATGGCCTGAAACACATGGGCAACATAGAGTGGCTTCCAGACACTTCGGGGTAGTGCATACACATGATACATGCTTCTGGAGTGTCCAGAAGCCAGCCTGAGGCTGTCTAAGACAGGCATCCAGGGCCACCAGAAAAAGGAACGCAGTAAAAGTGCTCCTTGGCGGCAGCCTGTCTAGGACCTTGGCGGCAGTCGGCCTTGGGACCGTGGCATCTGATCACCACAGTCCCATGCCAATCGGAGGTTGGCTTGGGATGGAGCGGTAACCATCTACTTTGCCCCTATGTGTACAGATCTTCTTAGCTGGATATGGCTACCTGGACTTTGTAGTGCAATGTTACATTCCATGTTACACAAATGTACTGAAGTCAGTTTTACAACCAGTTTAGCCACTCTTATGAATAAGCTCATAAAAGCTGCTAATCCACAAAAACATCTGTTAAATCCAAAACACACTGGAGAAATAATCCAGTTTGAGACTCCTTTAACTGCCCTGTCTCAATGCTAGGGAATTCTGTGAACTGTAGTGTTTGTGTCGACATTTAACCTTCTCTGAGACCACAATAAACTACAATTACCAAGATTCCCTAGCACTGAGCCAGGGCAGTTAAAGCAGTCTCCAGTGTGTTTTGAACCTTAACCTGCTGTGGGCTTGCAGTAGAGGGCAGAATACCATTTGTCTTCTTTCATCTGGCTGCATATCTATGCTAGAAAAAGAAGAAACCTTCCCCCTCCCTTTGTGAGTCCATTTGGTTTCTATGCTAGTCATAGAGTAGGAAGGGATGGCTTTTACTCTCCATCACTATTTCTTCTCACCTCTGTGCATTTCCTGGCCACCTGTAGTGATCAAGCTGTTCTTAAGTACAAGGTTAAGTTTAACCTTATCTGGAATGTTAGCGCGTGTGTGAATGTAAAATCCTTTAGAGAGTATTTGGACATATGTTTATTATACCAAACTGATGGAGCAAGATGTAATGTGAACAGAAAAGATAGACTACATAGAGTACTTTATGTGGATACCATTTAAATTAATCAGTTAATTTTAACTATCCTGTCTCTACTTAGAATATGATTGGCACTTAAATCTCTTTCAGATTGGTCTAAAAAGGATCAGTATAGCTCCTTGGGGTTTGGAAGTTGTTATTGCATCCATGTCCCCTTGTTTCATTCTTTTGAGGACCCTTTGCAACAATTTCTTAGTCCTGTATCAGGGCTCTTCTAAAGGTTTTTGAAAGCAGGGTGCGGTTTGCAGAAGTGGTCCTGTGATTTGAAAGACAATTTTATCCCCTTTGTTTTTTTTTTAAAAACATCTTACTAGTATGTCATTTTGCTGATTCACTATAACACTATAACAAGAGAGAGAGAAGTATACACTTTAGTTTTAATATCTCTTGGAATTAAAAAGAAACCAACTTAAGGATGGGAAATAAAATCAGCCACAGCAACAAATACTGCAACCCCTGCAATGATCCAACACATTTGTTTCACTGAGCCCATAATTTTGTTTATAACAGCCCAAGTCCTTGTAGGAGCTTTCCCCCCAAATGTTCAGTTTTACAGTAGAGTTAGGCGCAGTACAGACCACCCAAAACCAGCGGTCTGCAGGTGCCCATTTTAACTCCGGAGGGACGCCGCATAAGCTAGACCGTGCGACATCCCTCTGGAGTTAACAGAACCCGTTTTTTCCAGGTTCTTTTACCAGCGCCTGGATTACGCCCCGAGTGCGCCAGTGGCGCACTCGGGACGTAATGGATGTGTTGCAATGTGCAGACATGACGCTGCCATCAGGCCACCACCATTACATACTAGGGTTCCGGACTGTGCAGCTGCAGCACAGTCCGGAACCCTAGTATCGCCACCGCCATGTCCCTTTCAGCCCATCTGTTTCAGGCCTTTGATGGGCTTTTGGAAAAGAGCTACCAAAGGCCTACCAATGATGTGCTTGCCATGTCTAGTATTTATTTATTTCTGGCCTTTCTCCCAGTATAGAGACTCAAGGAGGCTAACAAAATTTAAATGAGTACAAATTAAAAAAAGAAACAAAGCATTAAAATGTAAATACAAAGTTTAAAAACCAATTATACAGTTTTAAAAAGTTTAAAATAGTATATATTAAAATTTAAATATATTAAAAGTGCTATGCAAAACTCTATACAAATTCAATTAAAAATCCAGATGTTTGATTCCCATCACCTGACCTCTTGAGCTGTGCCAGTTATTGACATTTCAAATGAGTAGTAAGTTGGAAATGATTTGAAGGCACATAACAACAACAACAACAAAGTATTGGTTTATAGTATTCTTTTAGGAAGAGATAAATATTACCCTGAGATTATTACAGCACTGACCTTCATCTGTAAGCTTGGCTGGCAACTATGCAGTACGCTCGTATTTGTCTTAAGAAACAAGGTCTTTTGTAGATCTATAATGAGGATTCTGGTTTAGGGATTTACAGGTGCATCATTGTAGTTGGTTTTCCCATTTTTCTTCATTCATTGTAGAAGACACATTGTTTGTTCTCTGTTCCCTTAGAAGTCTATAGGATTAAAAGTGTTTGTGGACATATATTGTGGAGTTTGCTCCCAAGTTGAGTTTTAACAAGCTCAGTCTGCTTGTTTGAAGATAAGGATGCAGCCATAAGACTAGTGAAACAAGATACAGTGGGATTTACTTGAGTGTTGAGTAACATGGACAAGATACTGATGTGTCCCCGGTGCTTCTATAGGTGGATGCTACATGTCAGTCTCACGGTTCATGTAATACTGTCTGGAAAGCATCAGTGGTATATTTCCTACCTGTCACTTTGTACTGAGAATTCATTTAATCATAGTTCATTTAATTATAGTGTGAATGGCGTATATGGTCAAGTAATCGATTTATTTGCATGCTCAATTTTCCACAGTATATTGTGCTCAAAAGGTGTTAACAATAAGAAATCAATATGGCAACCATCATTACAATTAAAATGCACAATGGCAAGAACTCAGTTACGATCAACTAAAAGCATTTGAAATGCTTAAATAAGAAAAAACATATTGCAAGAGGTCAAGCAACGATATCGAATGCCAGTAATATCAACATTATACTTACATTGTACAATTCACTGAACAGTTCATATTAAGATATCCTTTCATCTCTATACATTGATTCATTGTGCTGTATAAATTTTGGATTCAAACACAATTTGAACTTGGTCACTTTCCCACTATTCATGGGGTGACGGTGTTAAAAATAAATTAATGTTGCTAAGTATTTCAGGGGACGGAGTAAAATTAAACAGCTTGTCTTAGAGTAATGAGGACTGAACTAACTGACTAATGAAGGAAGCCAGAAATTCTCCTTATATACCATATATGGCTGTATGATTTCAGCATTACTACTAATAATTACAATATCATCGGTGTTATCTTTTCTGACTTAACTGTTTATTTGAACTGCTTCTCCCGTTGCTAGACTCAGCTTCTTATTAATTTTGTTAAAATATTTTGAATCTTGTAGCACTCAAAACAATGAGGAAAAGTCTCAGCTTTTGGGGGGTTACTGTCAGGGCAACTATCCCCAGAACGATCGTAGCTAACAGGCTTTCCTGATTTAATCCCTCCTTTTACTCAATTTATAACTGTTGTTAAGATAGCTGCTAGATCAGAGCTTCTTCTACACTCAATGGGAGATTTTTTTTGTATTGCCCCACAGGAATAGTAGTTCACACCTTGGTTTTGTAATACAGTGTAGGAAAATATCAAAAGATTCAGGTGGAGGACATCTGTAAAGGAAATAAATGAGTCAATTCTATGTCTTGCCATATCAGTCACTGTTTCAGCTCAGAAAACAATTTCATAATTCCTAGCTAGTGCACACTGAGTTTCTCCACCAGAGGGAAATGTGATCTGAAACACTGAGCCTGTGAAATTTAGTGGAACATTTTGCTAGTTTCAGCTTTTCTGTTGTTTGATTCTGCAAACCAGTATCTCCCCAGTGCACTTCTTTGTGAAATCTAAATATGGTAACAGTGAAGCCTGCCAGGTTTGTCTGCCTTTTTTTAAAAGCATACTTAAGTTCTCAATTGTACTTTAGACCTGAAGATGGGATAAAACTTCCTTCCCTCCCCCTAAGGTCACCATAAGTTTACCTGCCCCAGGTCATACAGGGAAATACTTCTCTCTTCGTTTTACATTTCAAAGAAGCTGGGAGATCCTGGGTGTGAAAACATAACAATGACCTTGGGCAGACCTGACTTTTCCCATCTGCAATTTTAAAAACAGTGTACATATTCTGAGCTGAGTGTTACAGAGACTCTATTAAACCTGTGCTTGACCAAAAGTTTCTCTTCTCCAATCCTAACTGCATTTATTGCCATACATTTTAGGGATCATTTTCTTTCAACCATAAGCACCACATTCTTGCTATGTATTGATATATATATATATTCCTTTTGGAATCCCTTGCTGGAAGCCAATGTAGTATGTTTTTGTGTAAGCATGTGTAATAGCTACAAGCTGAGTTTCCTTCATCCAAAATGCTCAGGATCAGAAGTGTTTGGGATCTGGGTTTTTTTGGATTTTGGAATACCTGTATTTGCATAACCAGATAGCTTTGAGATGGGACTTAACTTTAAATACAAAATTCATTTTTGTTTCATATAAACCTTATATACATAGCTTCAAGGTAATTTTATACAATTAAAAATAATTTTGTGCATGAAACAAAGTTTGTGTACACTAAACTGTCAGCAAGTAAATGTGTCACTATCTCAGCCATCCATGAAAAAAGTTTTGGTTTTTGGAATAGTTTGGATTTTGGAATTCTGGATAAAGGACACTTAGTCTGTACCAAGTGCAATCAATTTCTAATTGCCTTCCCATGGGAAAGGGAGTATGCTAGCTTGATGACATGTAATGGCATCTGTGTGTGCTAGCTTGCTGTTCTGCAGCATTCAAAATGCCTTGAAGCACAGTGGATTGAAGTCATCCTGAATGGCTTCAGGCTCTCTTGACAGCTTTCCTGACTTGTGGGGAAGGCCAGAGTCTCTTTGGATGCTGCTGGGTCAAGATACCTCAGTGTCTCAACAGTTTCCAGTTTTCCTAAGCACGTGCACACAGCAATATCAAAAGCCACTTTTACCATCTGTTCACAAGAAAGTAGAATCATAGAATCATAGAGTTGGAAGAGACCGCACAGGCCATCTAGTCCAACCCCCTGCTATGCAGGAAATCCAATCAAAGCATCCCCAATAGATGGCCATCTAGCCTCTGCTTAAAGACCTCCAAGGAAGGAGACTCCACTACACTCCAAGGGAGTGTGTTCCACTGTCGAACAGCCCTTACTGCCAGGAAGTTCTTCCTAATGTTGAGGTGGAGTGGCGCAGTGTACTGCAGCCACTCACTCAAAACCATAAGGTTGCGAGTTCAAGACCAGCAAAAGGGCTCAAGCTTGACTCAGGCTTGCATCCTTCTGAGGTCGCTAAAATGAGTACCCAGACCATTGGGGCAAATTAGCTTACAGTTAGCTTACAGCCATCGGCGTTTGAAGCTCAACATGTCCAAGACGGAGCTTCTTGTCTTTCCTCCTAAGCCCACCCTTCAACACTCCTTTTCTGTCTCTGTGGACAACATTTCTATTCAACCAGTCCAGCAAGCCTGCAGTCTTGGTTTTATCTTTGATTCTTCTCTGTCGTGTATCCCTCAGATCCAGACCACAGCCAAGGCTTGTTGATTCTTTTTATACAACATTGCCAAAATCCGACCATTTCTCTCCGCCTCTACTGCCAAGATCCTGGTCCATGCCCTAGTGATCTCACGACTTGATTACTGTAACGTCCTCCTGGCTGGGCTTCCTCTTTCTCACCTCCGTCCTTTAATCTCTGTCCAGCATTCAGCTGTACGCATTATCACTTCCACCCACCGCTCTGACCACATCTCTCCTGTGTTGGCATCCCTTCACTGGCTCCCCCTCCCTTTCCGCATTCAGTATAAGCTCCTGCTGTCGACATTTAAAGCCCTCCATGGACTGGCCCCTCCTTACTTATCAGACCTTATTTCTCCTCACCTTCCCACTAGGACCCTCCGTTCTGGTAGTCAAGGTCTGCTGTCCCAGCCCAGGATTTCCTCTGCCCCATCTTGGATTCGCCCCCTTTCACTCCCTGCCCCTCACTCCTGGAACCTTCTTCCCCCGTGAGCAAAGGCCATCACTTCTTTAACCAGCTTCAAAACGGAGTTGAAGACCATCCTGTTCAGGGCAGCGTTCCCAGGCACTGCATAATAGTTACTTACTATTTGATGTTCTTTTGTTGTCTGTTTTATTGAATCATTTCCTGTATTGCTATGTATTGTATATGTATTATCCTACTAGAGAGGCCCCTTCCCCACCACCACTCCCTTTGTGTCGTGTCTTTTTAGATTGTAAGCCTGAGGGCAGGGAACTGTCCAATTAAAACGATTGTATGTACAGTGCTGTGTAAATTTACAGCGCTTTATAAATAAAGGTTAATAATAATATAACAGTTGTAAACCGCTTAGACACTGCTTAGGCAGTATGAAGCGGTATATAATGAAGCTTGTTTTGTTTGTTGGTTTGAACATGCTCACAGTTGGATACAGCAACAAATACTGCAACGCCCAGCTACCTCCCAGCATATTTGAACTTGGAAGAGTCCTTAGTTTCGCTTGTAACACTACAAGTCCTTGTATAAATATATGTATATGGGTCCCCAGTCAAAACAGAAAAGGAGCATCCACTCCTTAGAAAAGGAGACCATGTGAAGATTTCTAAAAGCAAGGGCATATTTGCCAAAGGATATGAACAGAATTTCACTACAGAAGTATTCATTATCGACCAGGTCATCCTAACTGCAAAGAGGCAGTTAGATTAGATTTTACCCTGAAGAGTTACAAAAGGTGAATGTGATAGAGGATCAAGCGTACAGGATTGAAAAAATACTAGACACTAAAGGCCAGGGTAGGAGAAAACAATACCTAGTGAAATGGTTAGGCTGGCCTAGCAATTTCAAAGGGTGTATTAGTATTGATATTATTCCAAGTGTGTGGGTATTGTATCTCTGTGATCCCTACTTTCCACGCCCCGGGAAGTTTTAGGGTGTTTGCTTAAAGAGATAGTAAAGAATGAAATTGTGTTCTGTGGAAAAATGGATGTGCTGCTGTTACTAGGGAGTAAGATATAAAATCCACTACAGTACCCCCATTTTTGCCCACCTCTACACAGGTTCACCAACTTCAGAATCAAAGTCCCAACTATTGAATTTGCTAGGCCAGCCTAACCATTTCACTAGGTATTGTTTTCTCCTACCCTGGCCTAGTGAAATACCTAGTGAAATGGTTAGGCTGGCCTAGCAAATTCAATAGTTGGGTGTTTGATTCTGAAGTTGGTGAACCTGTGTAGAGGTGGGCAAAAATGGGGGTAGTGGATTTTATATCTTACTCCCTAGTAACAGCAGTTGGGTGCTTGATTCTGAAGCTGGTGTATAGTGTATAAGTATCTTGGCCAGAAAGCCATCGGGACACCTCCTCTCTTTAAAGATTTTTGCTCTGTATTTTGGCTTCATGAAGTAGGGCATTCAAACTGCCAAAGCTTCCAGTCTTCCCCAATGAATAATATTTATCACCCAGAATTTTTTCATACCCTCCCATTTTCAACTCTAATGTAAGTATGAACACACACATGCAAAACAAAAAACTTTTTTATTGGTGGAAAGATTAGTTTAGAAACATATCTACATCTTAGGAATGGGGAGAACATTTAGGGGCTGTAGACTCTTTCCAGCTTGGTTCTCAGCACTGTCTGGCCGCAGGTCTTCATCCTAAGTCAATAAAAAAAGAAATAAGAAACATTTTTTCTTTTTCTTTTGGAAAACAGCACACTCATTTCCCAAATAATAACCAACCTACTAACATTTTTTAGATTATATAAACTGACCATTGTACTGTGGTAGCCTGAATCAGCATCCAAGCTTTCATCCATAGGTTCTTCCGCATGTAAGGGCTGTGGTGGGTCACAATCTCCCTCTTCCATTGCCTCTTCCATCTGAGTAGTGGGTTTCAAAAGGCCTGCGCCATCTGGTTCATCAGGGCTCTGTGGAGTGTCGGGCACTTCCTTCTTCTGGAAAATGGATTTTAAATTGCAACCACAATCACACTCGATTTCTGAGGCATTGTCAATGAAATCCATAATGTTGGGTGTCTTTTCAGGCTCTTTGGATTCCTTTTTAGGTTGAATATTCAATGGTACAAGAGGGTTAGTAAAGCCCACAGGCCCATGATAATTTGGCCAGGATGTTATTTTTGTGGGTTTTATTCTCCTGGTTGTACAAGGAACTGCAAACCGCAGAGGGGTGTTCGGTGCCTCCATGTTGCCAGCGCAGAACGTGTCTGGGCATGCATAAAATGGTTGCTTCTTGCTACGGGATAGAGCTCTCTTCAGCCTGCCTTCCGGTTAGCTACTGTGGACCACATGCTTCTTGTGGGGATCAAACCATTGGTCAGGAGGACACATGACCTCAAGGGACCAATCGGAAAACATGGGAAATCTAGCACAATTGGGTGGTTTGGGACACGTGGTTCACAGGAGACCCAGAGTCAGCAGCCATGGGTCGGGGTGGTGAGGCGTGGTCTTTCAGAGGGGGTCACATGGTCTCGAGGGGGTTAATGGGAACCCCTGGGGTCAAGAGGAGAGGTCAATTCACCCCCTATAGATTGGGGTAGGTCACATGGCCCGGATGTCCCGCCTTAGCATTTTTGGGGAAGGGACATGCCCATCAGTTTGACAGGTCATAAATCATTCTTGGGGGGAGGGGCCAAAAGGTCATAAATCATTCTTGGGGGGGGGCAAAGGCAGGGCCAAAAGGTCATAAATCATTTTTTGACAGGAGCTACCACTACATACTACTGATTTGATCCAGATTATCTAGATAATGGGTCCACATTGTTTAATGAACAAGTAGTTAGTTTCATTTGTCCAAACAACTTGTCCACATCAGTAAACTGAACAAATTAATATACAGTGAACCCTTGTTATACGCTGGGGTTTGGTTCCAATATCCCCCGTGGATAACAAAATCCATGGATGCTCAAGTCCCATTAAATATAATGACATAGCAAAATGGTGTCCCTTATAAAAAATGGAAAATCAACGTTTGATATTTGAAATTTACGTATACTTTTTTGGAACATTTTCAAACTGTGTATGCTTGAATCTGTGTATAAAAAATCAGTGTATAAAAGGGCCGACTGTACATTCAACAAAAGTAGGCATGTGCATGCCTTAGTTGTTCCTTAAAAAAAACTCCAGTGTGGAGCCCAAATCAAAACAGGTCTGTGCAAAGTATTTTGCAAATACTGGCGAATGCTGACGTTTCGCCAGATGCTGGCGAAATGTCAGAAAGAAGCTCTGCTAGAACATGGCCACATAGCCCGAAAAACCCACAAAAAAACTATTTTGCAAATGTATGCTAGTATGTTTTTTAGGGTTCTTCTCCAGTGCTCAGATTTTAGAATGTAATACCTTTAACTACATAAAACAAGTGTGCTCGGTGAGATTTTGCTGGTGGAATTGAGGCAGTAAAGAATAATGTCTTCACTGCCTTCACCATCAAAGAAATAAATACAAATATTAACAGATTTCATAATGTGATTTTGGAACATATTTAAGATACCATATAGCTTGACTCTACTAGACATTGTAAGTGGACTGGAAATTAATGCTCAAAACTTGCTGGGTATATACATACTTAAAAGAAAGTATTTCTTTGGGTTGACTAAGTACTTTGTTCATTTGAGAACAAAACTTGAGAGCTGATGACTGAACTATAGTCTTTCATGACTTCTATCACGTGTTCAAGTTTCTGAAGACTGAAACTTAAAATGACCCTAACTAGATAGTTATTTATTTCTTTGTTTTCACTCCAAGGCAGGGCTTGTGGGCAGACATCACATTCCACCCTTTGACCAGAAGGATCAACAGGGAGATGGTGGTCAGTTAAGATTTGATGGGTTGACAGAATATGCATATAAAAATATAGTTTGGCACAGATATTTAGCTACAAAAAATAACAAGAAAAACAAACTATATTGAACTGACATTTTAGATTTCTAGTTGTTCTTAATGCTTGGGTCCTGCAACCCATATTTTGAGATAGGAATTCTCAAACTCTTATGCCTTGAAGGCTACCTTAGAAAAAAAAACACCCTTGGACATACAGACTAAGCCTTATATTTTCCATACTAAACACCAGGGATCCCATGCATAAATCGCCAGAAACTATAGCTGCAGCTATTGCAAGGACTAATTTAACTGAAGGGTGGGGTATAAATACTGTAAATAATAATAATAATAATAATAATAATAATAATAATAATATTGTTAAATCTATTAAGTCCCAGAGCTTGGAACTAATAACTTACAAACAACCCAATGCATAACTACTTTCTCTTTTTACTAACAAGAGTGTGATAAAGTTATATTTCACAAGTAATGTAACAATTAGAAATAGGTTATTTCTTTGGCTTAATGAGTAATAGGCTCTAGTTATGGTGTAAAGGTATTTACTTTTAAATTATAATTCATTATTTTACCAATGGCAAGGGTTATCGCTTCTCAAAAATAATGGAAAGTAATAGATAAATAACAAGTAGCTCAACTATAAATAATGAATTACATCTTGTCAACACTGTAATTTGTAATAACAATCGATTACTTGTCCACCATTGTTGTAAGTACCAGGAATTTATAACTTTATAAAATAACTTTTGAATCTGATCTGGTTAAACCAGTATTTCATCTGCAGTACTGTTTCTTGTTGATTTGTGTAATAAGAGATCATGATTTGTACAGGTGCTACTTCATACATATGATACCTGCATATGATTGCAGCTTAGCTATAAACTTGACAAGAAACTCATGTACGTACTCCTCAAATATTTGCATGGAGTTAGAACTTGACACTTAGACAGGGAGCATACATGATATGGTTTGTGGCTATACACTTGTAGAGCACACAGGATTGTGGTTACTTTAAGTAAGGTTATAGTCACGGTCATTTTAGAACACCTCATACTTAGAACATAAGAGATAAGCTGTTTCAGGCCAAAGGCTCTCTCGTCCAGAATTCTGTTCCCACATGACCAACTATTTGCTTCCAGGAAAGGTATAAGGAGAGTATGAGTTCAACAGAATCTCTTCAGCTTGTTCCCAGCAAATGATATAGAAAAACAATACTATAATTGATACAGGAGATAATACATGACAAGTAATCGCAAGCCTTCTGGCTTGACCAATTGCTTCACAATAATTCTGTGTTGTTAAACTTAAATGTACTTTGAGGAGACCAGAGAATAAAGTAAAATTTGCTTAGCTGCACATTCTTTGGTATATTAGCTATGCCGATTGCGAGTTATAAACTGAAATCTGTTAATGGTCATTTTCTTTTCTCCAGACTGTTGGATTCAATTCCATATGTTCCATGTATAGTGAATTTCTGCTGGTAAGAACCAGGAAATATTTGAGCTACATCCATCTCTTTTTCAGGGGAAAAAACTCAGGCATGGTTTTACTCTTGATGATAAAAAGCTGAAAACTTTCAGGTGTTTCGATGGCAACAACAGATAATCTTGCAGAGTAAAGTACATTCCACTCTAATTCTTAATAATAATAATAATAATAATAATAATAATAATAATAATAATATTTACTTATACCCCACTCTTCAGCCAAAAGGCTATCAGAGCAACTTACAAATTGTTAATTAGACATTTATCTCGGTAGGAATTTTTATATGTATAAATAAAATAACCTAACTTAATAGCCAAATATAAAGCAACTAGAAAAAAGAGAGCACATGTGAGAGGTGATGATAAATCAGCAATCAAACAACTTGGCAGGCACACCAAGGTCTTTGAAAAGTTCTCTTTGAAGAAAGTTAATCCTCACCTCTCCTGCATGCTAAAGGAAACAGTGCATCTTTTAGAGGAGGGATTTTCCCCCCTCCTATTAAGGGCCACACATTGAATGGGACCAGAGCCAATAATAGGTGAGACTGCCTCTCACCTATTTGGATCTGAACTGATTACTTGCAGAAGGCTTCGCCAAGAGCTGCATGTCATCCTAAGGAACAGGTGGATGAAAATGCAGGCTGTGGGCCACATGCAGTTGCCTGAGACTGTTGTTTAGGCCCTCAGAACATGCAGCTTTGATTGAGAGTTCTTGCATGGCAGGGGGTTGGACTGGATGGCCCTTGTGGTCTCTTCCAACTCTATGATTCTATGACATGGAAGAATTTTTTCCCCCACTGCTACCCAACTAGGAGCATGAAGGGCCGCCCTCCAAGACAGGCATTTTTAAAAAATCCTCTGAATGTTTCTTGAGCGCTCCTCCTCTTTTTTAAAAACAGGAACTGAAAGTTGTCTTCCACATTACATCCTTTTTAGCAAAAGCCCTACCTAGGGCCTAAAACCAGACATTGAGAAATGTGATGAAATTGCCTCCCAGAGATTTTTGAGTGTAATTTGGAGGCAAATAAAAATGCAACAACAAAACCCTCCAAAAACAAGGCTATTGATAGCCAGCCCTCCATGATTTCCTAGGTGAACAATGCGTCTTTCCTCCTCACAGTTTCCTACCTATGAAGAAGACATTTCCACAGGAATCCCAGACCAGAACTGGAATCATAACAGAGAAGATGAGTTCATTCCAACATCTATTCTCACCTCTTTTCCCCCTTTTTTTCAGAAGGTCTCTGCAAACCCTTTTCACCATAGATTTTTTCCCCCAGTTGCCTCCACAAACTGCTGCAGGACAGCAGCCAAAGTTTGGACTGGAGACTTTCAGTCTGTGATGTTGTGGGAGACCTTTTCAATGAAATCCTCTTTTTAAGAGTGAAAAATACTGCTCAGTCTTCCTCTAAAAAGGGAACATATAACGGCTTTGCTGTACCGTACAAAATGTTTGCGCACTGGCAGCTGGCAAAATGTGAGAAAAGTTCAAAAGTTTAAGTTGCCAAGGAAACTCAGAGCCAGTTGGTTTCTGCCAGCAAATTGGGTAGGGTGATCCCTCCCCATCCCTGAAAAGCCCTGAATAGTACACAAGATTGATTTTCTATTTCTTCTAAGCCTTTTTAATGCTGTATTAATAACAGTTGTGTAAACAAAGCTTGAACACTGAACACAAGTGTAGAAAATAAATTTTATGACCCATTTCTTGTTGTAGAATTGAACCATTGAGTTAAATCCTGAAATAATATGAGAGAAAATGAATGAAGAATTCAATTAATTGAATTCAGTTTAATCAATTGAAGTTCAGCCATTACCGTAATTAATTTTGAAAATGTATACATTTACACAAATGTCACAGAGTTTTATCAGTTTCTCAAAAATTTAACTAAAATGAGAATGGGATGGGGCTAAGAACGGATCTTACTGCACAGAGGAACGCCGCCACTGCCACTGCCACCAAACATTCCCATCACGTTCTACATCTGTTCCAGATGGGGTGATTTTTGAGAACGGTTTTGAACAGTTCTCAAAAATTGCACCCTCTGGGACAGATGTAGAACATGATAGGAATGTCTGGCGGCGGCAGCAGCGTTCCTCTGTGCAGTAAGATCTGTTCTTTGCCCCATCCCATTCTCATCACGCTCCCTTTTTGGAACACAACGGACCCATTCTATGGTCCGTGCGATAAAGTTCTATGGTTCTGGTGAAAGCAATCCAGATGACATCCTACACATTCTGTAGCAGAGCTAGGCTATACCAGCCTTAAACAGTTAAAAAATATACCTGTTGCTCTGGATGTTCTGGGAAGATTTTGAGCCCTCTGTTCCCACACCACTACAACTGTCTGTATGGGTGTCCTGCTGGGCTGCCCAACATGGGTGGCTCAGGCTGAGTCTGCCTCTGGAGCATCCTGGTTAGTGCAGACAAGGCCAAGGGTTCACTTGTTAATTCCTTCATATTGTTCTGTCAATAAAGGCACTACAGAGAATGCTTGAGAACGTGCCAATCTAAAACTCTACTTTCTGTTACATGCTTTATCATTGTTAAGGATCATGTAACCACTATAATGCTAGGAAGGAAAGGTATAATGCAGGTTAGTGGCCAGCTGATAGCCACTAAACATGATTCTGGGCTCTATTCTGCTGTTAGTAAAGAATCTTATGGTGCATCTATAGTCATGATTTCATGAATATTAAACAAATGTCATGTCACAGTGCAATACATTTTGGACAACCAGCCATTAGAATGTAGTCTCATCTCTTCAGTACTTGTTGTAACTTGATGTTTTGCTGGAGGTTCACAGACTGTCATAACAAGTCTGCCAGTGTCAAGAAAAGCAGTTTAAACTCCTGCTCTGGTGGTAGAAATAAATGAAGTGATGAAATTGAGAAGAGTGAATCATAAACAGCCTGTGCTGCAAAAACACCCCAAGAGGAAAATTCACACTTTTAGCAATGTTTAATGTTCCCATGGTTATGTACTTTTACTTTTATACAAGTAACAAACACAGATGTGCCTGTGGAGTTGGGAGTGAAAAGTTAAAAAGTTAAAAATGACCCAAACTGTTCTGTGTGCTGGCTGGCTTAACTTTTCAAATCTCTCCTGATAATGTACAGTGCAATCCTATCCAAAACATGCACTGGCTGTAATGGATTAGAAATAGACAGGATCTGACTTTCGCCAACAAGAATCTGGGAGCACAGCTGTTCTGTGGAAGATCCAAAAGAAGGGCACAGCAAGGGAGGAGCTGAGTGATGTCATGTCCAAACCTCCCTCAACTCAGTGACATAGCCATTGTGCTGCTACAAATCTAAACCAGGGCCAGGATAGGCTTAAGAAATTTCCAAGAGCCCTAGTCTAAATCTCCCTCAGCACAGAGACACAGCCACTAGGCTGACCCAAATTCAGGCCAGGGCCAAGGTAGTCTTCAATAATATCGGACATCCTTACCCAAAAAGAGGTTTGGAGTCAACACATCTTCAGCTGTCCTAGTGCCAGATCAGTTGGCTCTCAGCTGTCTTGGTGAGTTAAGATTGTGATCTCAAATAGTGGCAGTTCTACACCCAGTAATCAATAAATGAAGCAAAAGTATTATGTACAAAATATAGAATGTGGTTCAGATATTATGCTTTCACTTGTTTGCTTTTCTCGTGTCTATTTTAGGCAACTGCTAATTTTGTTAAGGCTCTGTTGTTCTTTTTAAATTTTATTTCTTTTTGCACATTGTTGACGGGTATTCATGAATTTATTTTCAACATTTATTTGAGCACAAGCAGCTCTCTGATAGTGAAGGTTGATGGCAGCTGTTAAGTTCTACCAAGCTGAAACATTTGGCCATAAAGACGCATCCATTTTGAATTGAATTTTCTTTGTATGTGATGGGCCTGTCTACAGAAGCAAAATGTTACCTTTACAATAATGAAAAGAATGAATTAAAATAATCCTCCCTCCATTATATTATAATGTGGAGATTTTGAACTGGCTTCAGAAAAATGACTGGGCCATTTGACTCTACATTTCCATACTTCATTTTCGGTGTGTTAGTTCTTTGATACTTCTTCTCCCTGTGTCCAAATGAAATTGAATGTTCAGTGGAAACAAATGGACACATAATTCTGGTATTTTCTAGTGATAGTCAGGCTAATAAAAATGGGTAAGACAATGATGTGGGTAAGTGTGTTTGCAGATCTGTATTCACTTCCTTCTGTTTTTAAAAGCACTTTCAACACAGTCTGAAGCTGCATCCACCTGCAGAAATAATCCAGTTTACCACTTTAACTGCCATGGGTCAATGGTATGGAATTCTGTAATTCGTAGTTTTGTGAGACATTTAGCCTTCTCAGTCAGTGACCTCTGGTGCCATAACAACCTACAGTTCCCAAGTTCCCATAGCACTGATCCATGGCAGTTAAAGTGGTGTTAAACCTGGATTCTGCAGCACAGATGCAGTCACAGTGTTAGAATCATATGTAATGGAAAAGTTTCTAGTACTGAATCTTTTGAATGTGAGAATGGATACCTAATAATTTATTTCAAAATACCCTGAGAAGTACAAAACATTTACTGTAGAACAAAAAAGACTTGCAACACAATCTGACATATAACTATTGAGAAATAAGCAAAACTTGAAAAGCTAATTTGTTATGTAACATGTTAAAATCCCTTGAATAATTACCATAGCATCAACATTAGGAGTGTTTAAAAATGTAATAAAACATGGAAAATTCAAATGCCTTTGCTTTTAAAAAATGACTTTGGCCTGTTACAGACAGCCAAAATAAAGCTGCTTCAAGTCACAGTGAAGGTATGGTGTTTCAATGATGCATGCGTCCTAAGAGTCCAGAAGCCACACCAAAGCCATGCTCCAGGCTGGAGCATGGTTTTTGGTACGACTTCTGGACTCTTAGGACGCATGCATCTTTGGAACACTATACCTCCACTGTGACTCGAAGCAGCTTTATTTTGGCTGTCTGTAACAGGCCTTTGAAATATTATTATTTTCTTCAAGAATAAGATCATTTGCATTTGTTGCAGGGTGTTGAAGCATAACCTTTAGTGCCTCCATTGTCCTAAACCAGTGATGGTGAACCTTTTACAGACCGAATGCCCAAACTGCAACCCAGACCCCACTTATTTATTGCAAAGTGCCATGTCCCTCTGGCTTTCTAGTAAGAAACTCTGGCAAACTCTGTGCTAGGGCGACAGCATGTCTGCCCACAGAGAGGGCTCTGAGTGCTACCTCTGGCACACGTGCCATAGGTTCGCCATCGCTGTCTAAGCCTATTACTACATTAGCTTTAGAAGTTCAGGGGAATTATTTATTCCCAATGATATAATTATAGGGTTGAAATATAAGATATATTTATAGGGTTGAAAGCTGAGTGTGCGCACCATTATATTGTATGGTAAAGTTAAAAAACATTTTTGGTTCTTGTTTTCAGTCCAGTACAAGGTCATGGTAAAAACTGTTGGAGCAGAAGATCATCTGCCTATTAGCCATGGGCAGTTACTTCAAGACGGGGGTGTGATAGAACCTAGAAAAGCAGATATGCATTTCACCAATGGCTGCTTTCCCTAGGATTCTGCATTGTATAAGCTAATTGGAAAAATCATAGATTGATTATATGTGTGATCCAACCAAAATGCTAGTGATTTAGGTATATGCTTACCTGTTCCTCTGAAATCAACAGGTTTTTTTATGATTAACTTTGATTCAGTCTTTTTGTTATTTTCAGATGTATTCCTGAAGCCTTTATCATAAATACATAAAGGTATAAAGTTTGAATGCAACAAACAAGAAAAAGAATATACCCTATAAAATGGCATTTGGGAGAAAAATGTGATTGTCTATATTCTCTGTTGAAATTATCCTTCATGACATATGTTTATTTTTGTATAATGCTTGGAATATATATTAGATTACAGTATAATATATCTCCTCCCCCGAAGTTCATTCACACAATAAATTAAATGCCCTGAAATGCTTTAATTTATAACCCGGTCTCTTACATAACAGTTTCATTTACATTTTTTTCCATTTTAAAGCTGATTTCTGTAAACTCCTCACAAACAAATCTTACAATGAATGAAAGACTTGAATCAAGCTACCTTCTATCAGTGCCATTGAAACTGGACTCCTTGTTTATGCAGTGAAGAGAAAAGTATTGTGTCTTGTCCCCATGGACAAAGCAGAACTGAGAATAGCCCTGTCCCTGGTTTTAACTAGCTTAGCAACCTCTTTGTGAAATCCCAGAGGGGCAATTGCCTATTGTTCTTGAACCCTGCAGAGACTGACAAAGCTAACTTACACCCACCACATTTCCCCCCCTTTCCTTCCTGTTGCATGCCAAGTTTAATGATTGAGGTAGGCATCAAAGGCTTTATCTGTTACAGCTCACACTGTAACACAAGTGACTGGGGAAAAAGATGGGCAGAAATAAGGTTAGTACATTTCTGGGCTAAGATCGTTTTTCTTTTAGCCCTTGCAAGATTCTCCATTTAGGAGTAACTACTTTCAGATTTCCAGTATGATGGGAAGGCTTCTTTCTCCCTTTTCATTACAAAGATGAATCTCTAGAAGAAAAGTCAGTGAATGGCAATGAACTTTGCAAAACTGAAGGACATATTCAGACTCCAAATAATTTAATCACTGTTTTCAGATGTGCTACGGAATAACTGAAAGAAAATAACTCTTTCATTCACAGCTAAGTAAAGTATCTTGTTTGACTGAACATTTATCAAAGACTTTTCTTTTCTTTCTCTTTATTGATTGCTCATTTGGATTGTGTAGCCACTAGAAAGTAGGAGAAAGGAGGGGCAGCACATGTTTTAGATGGAATATTGGAAATGTTTGTCTTATTGTGTAGTGAAAAGCCCCCACCCCATGTCCAAAGGTCCAAATGATAGTTGACTGAAAGAATTATATTAATGTTTTAGGATAAATGCAGTTAAAATGTCACATTTGTATTTGTTAGACTCTAAAATATTCAATTCAATGACAGTATTTTATGGTGTGAGCAATACTTATTCTGTCTTTTTCAAGAATTTTTTTTTTTAAAAAATCAATTTTTAGAATTATCATTTTTTCCTCATGGTTTGTGTTTTATTTTATATTGTACATTAGGAAACTCCATTCCATTTTAAAGTAGTTTCTTTCATGTGGTAATTTACCCTTTGTTAATCTTCATGCACTGGAAATAATTCCACTTTACTAGAACTATTGAATTGAACTTACTATGTGTGTTACTAATATGTGTGCATATTGGTGAAAAAAATCACCAAAATATCAGTGTATTAGTTGTTCCAGAACAAGATCTTTCTCACATATTGGTTTAGGAATCAGAATATAAGGTCTGTTGCTGTTTGCCTTACTGTCTCATTGCCCCCAATCCCCAATATACAATGGTAACTTAATTACTGCTGTAAAAACCTTCAAATCTGACGATAATAATACAGGAATCAAATTTGTCTGAGCTACACTAAGTAAGAAACATTGGGTTATCTCCCAACTATTTGCCCCCCCCCCATTAAATTAGTCAAATTGTTCACGGGAGATCCTGGAACCAAACCTCAGCAGATAACAAAGGCCCACTGTATAAATCTATCTAGACAGAGGCAGAAAGAGATGGAAGTGATCCTATCCTCAGTTTCCTAGGATTCTTCTCTTTTCTTTAAACTTCATCTTTCAACATCTTCTGTCTTCATTCAAATATCTGCTTGCAAAATCTCACTGCCCAGTCCCACTTCTCAAAAGAAAGAAATCCACACTAGTATTCTACAATCTCTGTAGCCAATCAGAGCTTCCTAATACTCTGTATATACGTCCATATGCATGTTATATAATTGTTCATCTGTGGCAGGGATGCAAGAAAGTCACACTGAACAAATGGGATAGCAAATCTGACATAAAACATAGAGGAACATACTTCTTAAGAATATGTGACTGCCATTTTTCAGTGTGGTCCAATGAATAGAATGCAGTGCATATTTAAGGTCAGCCATGGATCCATTGCATTTCCTGAGCCAAGTCCCTCTCTGTGAAATTCAGTTTCCTGACTCATATATAGTGATCTACTTGACAGGGTTTCTATGAGCATGTTCAGAATAAAGAGTGTTGAACATCCTTTTAAGAGCAGAGATTTTTTAAGGGGTGAAGAAACTTTCTCTTAATCCAGTTCAGATTTGAAAAACCTCTACTACTTTCTTCTTACATTACATTTTCTTCAAATCAGTAGCAACTGAACTCCCATTCTTGTGTAGTTTCGTTATTCTAATAGATTGCATTAATTCTAAAAGTGACATCTTACATTAAGATTTGGTGTTTAAGGCAAATATCTTAACTGATATTTGAGTTTAATTGATATTTGAAAAGAACTGATATTTAAGAGGAACAAAGTCATTGGAAGGTGATGGAATCAACATCTTTTTTGGGTTATGTACAAGCTTATTTGAAGTTCTGGTTTCTTGTTCCATGTGGAACTAGATAGGTTAAAGATAGTTGTGGTTACCCTTTGGCATATTTTCATCCTCAAATGGGCACATAAATTCTTATGTGTACACCCATCTCAGCATCATAGAGATTTTCTCAGAGGTAAAGCCTGCTCACAAATTATGCACTGTGCTTCATCAGAATGTGAAAATACTGGCTTATTCAAAAGGGAATTTGAAGCTTTGTTTTGCTACATTCATTTTGCTGGAGTAAAGAATGCTTAGTTAATACACCAGCCTCTTACCATAATGCAGGGAGACTCTGGCTCATGTATTCTCCAATCTAGTCTGTGGGGAATTCCCTGATGGACATGCCTCCTTTCTATAACTGCATCTTTCTTTACCTTTAGTGTTTTGAGGCTTTTTTTTCCTTGTTCATTTATTTTTCAAGCTACCAGTGGGGGAGTATTGCAGGAAAAATCATGGGGAAGAGGCTTAGGCTAAGCAAACCTTGGGCTGGTCTTGGGACTGTGTGACAGTGAGTCTGCACATGCTGAGTCCCATGACAGAACTTTTCCCTTTTCCATGGTAGAAGAAAGCAAGAGCAAGCACTAGGTGTCTACATTCAAGGTCAATTATAAATTTTCTGATAAACAATGCCAAAGGATCAGTGTTTGTGTAGGGAGGATAGGGTACCACAAAGGGATCCATAGCTTCACTGTGGGAAATAAAAGGACACATCAAAGTGTTGACTGGCTATTTAACTGAATTCAAGTTGT
Source organism: Sceloporus undulatus (assembly GCF_019175285.1). Lineage (NCBI taxonomy): Eukaryota > Metazoa > Chordata > Lepidosauria > Squamata > Phrynosomatidae > Sceloporus > Sceloporus undulatus. Next base: position 292,858,398 of record NC_056522.1, on the reverse strand, counting down.
ACTAAGCAATACAAAAACTGTAGAGTTCACCACCAGAATTCATATATTTCTGGAATTCAGTGGAAAGTGTAGCCATAATCAGTGTTATATGAGAATTTTCTCTGTGACAAGGATTGTTTTATTTCACCCTCAGATTTGCTATTGGTTAGGACAAAATAACCAGTGTAAGCCTTAAATTATGTAAAGGGCATCATTTTACCTTCTTTCTCTTGTCATTCTTTGAGAATTATACCAAATTGCTATCTTCAAGTAATAGATTAAACTATGTTTCTTTGAAGAATGTTTCTGAGAACAATTTTCTATTGAAAGCTTCTAACTATATACTAGTTCTGGCAAGTCTAAGTGGTTTGATTTTCACTGCCCTCTGGAAACTGTGTTATCTAAGCCAGGAATAGCCTGCTCCATTATGTGAGACAATATTCTGAAAACCAAAGCAGAAACAAAAACAAAACAAAACAACCAAACACTATAATTGCTTATCATATTTGGTAAATAATAGTATTTGCCTAATAATATGGATTTAATAATTGTGGAGTTCATGTTCTCAAGAAAAATGAGCTTATTGATGCTTCTTGGTTGAGAAATAAATACCCTCCCCAGAAGATCCTCTCAAACAGCATATTGACAGTGCTTATTTGACTTCCTAGATGGCATATGGGCTAGCAGTCCAATAAAATATCTACACAAGGCATACTATTGCTTCTCCAAGCATCTGTTGGCTGGGACATTACATACTGAATGCAGAATGTAATGTTTACACACCTACGTTGGAAGGATGTTTCTTCTCACCAAGTTGCTTTGCAGGCCAAATAGTCCCAATGCCTCCCATTGGCTATTCCCATTCTCCCTAGAATTAGGAAAAACATAAAAGTTTAGTTTCTGTAAGCATAGCATGAGTGTAAGAAGATACCTGGCAATTTTCAGCAAATATGTAGCCAATCCACTCTATATAAATGTTTGTTAGAAGAGTAATCCTGCCTAAAAATGAATGTTCTATCCCTCTTAATTAAGAAGATAATTTCAAAACTCGGGCACTAAGCAAATATCAAGAGCCCATTCAAAGGTGGAAATAAGATTTTGCTAGTCACAAAGTTCTTGCTATATTTTCACTGTCACGTTTTCCCTTAGAACTTATTTACAACACAGTGATTGTTTAATTTTGGTTATTTTAATGAATGCTCAAGGAAGGAGTCCCAGTATGATACATATTCAATCCTCTGTGTATGACTTTGGTAAATTTTCATTACTTAACTTTTTCTTCCTCTGTTTTTAGGTACATGACTGATGGTGGATTGGGTCTTTATACTCGAAGGTTAAACAGACTTCCTGATGGGATGGCTGCTGTACGGGAAACTCTGCAACGCAATACCTCACTGGGTCTAGGTGATGCTGACAGGTAAGCTTACCTGTCTGTCTTTCTTTTTACAATTTAAGTTGTAAATAAAACAAAGTAGAGCTCTGTCTTTCATAAAAACTGTGAGTATAGCAAGGCAATGGGGAATATTAGAGGAATTGTAATTTTGGCTAGGATCTTTTTGTTGAGAATTGACTCAGGATATCCAAGGTGAATATGATTTGAGTGTATTTTATATGATAATATAATTGATTATTTATTTTTATAGACTGGAGAAAACAAAATAAAGTGAAAGCAAAATTAGTCAGCTGAAAATTTATTATGCCTCAGAAATATGAACAGGAACAAATGCTTGGTTTTAATAAATGTGACCAGCCAGATACTATGCCACTTGGCTTTTCTAAACTAAGAAGCACATACAGTGGACCCTTATTATACGCTGGGGTTTGGCTCCAAAATCCCCCGTGTATAACTAAATCCGTGTATGCTCAATCCCATTAAATATAATGACATAGCAAAATGGTGTCCCTTATAAAAAAAATGGAAAATCCAGGTTTGATATTTAAAATTTATACTTTTTTGGAACATTTTCAAACTATGTATGCTTGAATCTGTGTATAAAAATCCATGTATAAGAAGGGCCGACTGTATAAAATTAAAGCTATTTAAAAAATCCTTTTACAGGTAAACACATAGCAATATACTGTGAACTCCCTCTTTTCCCAAGGCACATTCATGACAAAGGCCAAAGGTCAAACAACTGTTTTAGAAGAGGTACTCCCACATGTAGTAAAAAAAAATCTGTTTGTCACATTATTTTCCTCCCTGTGTATTATGCATTTAATGTGCTTTGTTTGGAGATTAGTAATTGAAATGTAAACATAGGCTTACTGAGACACACATCTCTAAAGAAATCTTGTTGGAGGGAGAAGGTAATTGAAGGTGATACACATTTATATTGGCCTGTTACAGACTGCCAAAATAAAGCTGCTTCGGGTCTCTTTGGAGGTATGCTATTTAAATGATGCATGGGTCCTAAGAGTCCGGAGGTCGCACCAAAGCCACACTCCATTCCTAAGCACCGGAGTGCAGCTTTTGGTGCAGCTTCCAGATTCTTAGGATGCATGCATCATTTAAATAGCATATCTCCAAAGAGACCCGAAGCAGCTTTATTTTGGCAGTCTGTAACAGGCCATTGATGTCTAATTTATTTAACCCACATACAGGGCCAAGTTAAAGTTAATGGTTGGTCACTAATAACTTTGGGATATATTGGTTGGGTTTTAGTGTAGGATGAATATATTCCTAATCACCATATACAGAAAAATATAGAATATACACTTTAGGGTCAAAGATCTATTTTGTCTCCTTTGTACTGCATTGATCTTGTTCCCTGAAAGCTGATAATGAACTCCTGAAATGATGAAAAGTATAGGGACCTTGTCTTCTGTGTGATTAATCTAGTTAGCGTGATTGCTTAGCTCAAGTCACTTGCTCTCTTTTACTGACTGCATTGCCAAGTCCAAGAATTTTGTAAATTTAACTGCCAGCTGCATCTTGGAGCTTGTCCATTCCCAATGAACAGAACAGAAAAGAACATCACAAGTTAAAACAATAACTCACACACTTGAAAAAGCAGTTTGACAACATCATTGAATACAAAGTGACAGTTTCCTTTTCACATTAGTGCCAAGTTTAAAACAGACAAAACATAATTCTAGCATAATCTTTGCTGGCAACTGTTTTTTTGTTTATTGCTTGGCATCTGTCTTCTCAGCGTCTCATACAAAGAACTACAGATCTCTAGCCTGATTTCAGACTCTTTAGGCAAGCTGTAGGTTCCTTCTTTACCTGAGAGGTTAGGTTTGTCCACAGTCAGCACCACACAGTCCACACTACAAAGAGCAGACTATGGTTTCCCAATCCTCTCAAACATATTTTTGGAGTGCATGGGAGCTGCAGTAGGAAGGAGAGATCACTTCCTTCCAGTTCTAGTGATGGAAAGAGAAAAAGTTCTGTTACTGGATATTCCTCATTGGATATTCATTGGATTTTACTTTTCACAATGCAGATTCAGCCTTAGTACTCAGATGTGCATCATTATGACTGACTGGATCAGTCATATATATCCTCCAACATTTCACAGAAAAAAAACAGGACACAGTGACCAAGCAACATTAGAATGTGGTCAAAAGGGTAGGAGTTATTAATGAAGAAGAATAAGCAAGCTAGGCATGGCTGCAGCAGTTTATTTTGCCAGTGGCTATTGGGAAGGGCAAGATTCTGCCTCTCCTTGCCCCTCCTCCATGTTAAGCTAATTGAGTACAAATTACTTTTGCATTCTGAATTCTGTTTGCAGCACTGGAAATCAGATGAAGACAAAACGGGAGGGGGAAAGAGAAACTGGGACATGTTAGAATCAGCCAAAGAGGTGGGACAGCAGATGATTCATCAAAGCTGTCCCTGCCAAACTGAGACAGTTGAAAGATGTGGTCATACATGTGGCTACTTGGAAAAACAGATGGTATAGACAAATAATTAGAACATATAGAATAGCTAATTTCTCTCCGTGTATAGCTGCCTTACATTAAGTTTATTGCACTGCTCTTTCCCACCCTTTCCTCCCGAGCTAGGCATGGGATGAAAACTTTTAAACATGGATTTTATCGCACACCTCCATGCCTAGCCAGGAGTAATCCAGTACCCGATCATGGTGTCCTGTACTCAGTCTGGACCTCTACACTTTTTGAAAGAATGGGAGGAAAGGACTGGAACGAGCAGTGCGATAAACTCCCAAATCAGACCATTGCTCTAGCCTAGCAGGGTTTTCTTTGATTGCTAGTAACTCCTGAGGGGCACAGAACAGGAAAAGTCACAGTTTGCTGCCTAAGATTTCCCCCCCCCCCACCCACTTAAACTGGGTAGAGGTTGGAACCTGGGACCTTCTACACATAGAGCATGTGCTCTAGCAGTAACTTGTGTGCTCTTTCATAATATTCAGGTGTTGTGTGAACCAAGTTTGCTAGTCTGCAAGTCATTGTGTCACAGAGCTGGGACAAGAGGTATGGGTGAGGAGGAAGGCAAACATTAGCTTTGGTAAAAGATCTTATTTGCATTTTGATATATTTTGTGCAAGAGTTCTACTCAGCTCTTTACTACTGGAATGTAAGCAGACAAGAGAGAGGCTTATTATCTACTGCTTGTTAATCAAATAAAAAGGAAGAAAAAGACAATACAACCTTCAAGTAGCCATCATGATGTTGATTCAGCATCACTCTGGGCACGTAGTCTCAGATAAAAGGTTTTATTATAATTGTAGTTGAAACTGTTTTGGTTAGGAAGAAATAGCATGTTTTAAGTAGTTTTCAGAAATGGCATTCTTGCTGCCTCCTCTATTTCTCACAAAATTTTGGAATCCAGAAGTATTTATGGCATTTTTATCCTTTCCCCCCGTCAAAATAATGTTCAAGACAGAAATGAAACACAATTAGTTAGCAACCTATATGATAATCCTCATACATGGCACTAATATGCAGGCATACCTCATTTAACAAAGCCTGTGACAAAGAACCCTCATTTTACTTTTCCTCCTTTTCTTCTCTCTAGCTAGATTTTTTTAGCAGCATTGGGTGTGGGAATATGAAGAAGGAAGGCTAGACAAACTGACTTTTGTTGCCAAGCTGCAGCAATAGGTCTGCAGTAAACAATTAAGGAAAGCTTGACTTGGGAAGAATGGGGTCCTACTGTAGTTGTGTTTGCCTGCCTACAACAGACGAGGCAAATGGCAGTTGCCTCCAGAATCTTTACTGAGCATGAGTGGCCACCCAACTAGACATCATAAGAAATAGAGGTTGGGGGGGGGGGGGGAGTCATGATAAGATGCATTTTAGAAAAAGTTTTCAAGACTCAAAATGTTTTTGTTTACTTATGCAAGGTTTACCTAGCCTGGTGGTTTTATTTCATATACTGTATACGTATTATTAGGTCTGAATAAAAAGTCTGCTGGAACACGTTGAACTACTCTGCATTTTGGCAATGTAGGAACCTTCTATCCTTTCCATATTATTTTTGCCTCTAGTAGCATATTTTCTGTTAAGGAAGTAATGTTAACTGAGGTATACGTGTGTATGCAAGAGTTCACGTGGGTATTCCTTACGCTACCAACTGTTGAAGCCCTGGTGCCATACTGGCATCAGAAGTACTCATCTGATGTGTATGAACCATGTGAACAATAAATTAAAATGTTACACACACACACACACACACACATATGTCAACATACATATTACACACACATACATCTTGTAGTTGGACCACAACAAGTTTTTTTTTACAACAGTAACACAGGATTTATACACACACATACACACAGAGAGGAAATAAGGTAGTTAAGGTTGGGCTAGGCTGGTTTGGTTTGTAAAATGAACTATTACACATTGTGCAGCAGGCACATTACACCTTTTAAAATGACTTGTCTTTTTTTAAAAAAAACCTTCTGCCACTGTAGTTTTCCACATACATCTAGTGCTGCTCTAATGATGCTAGTAGTGTGGTTTGAGATGGTTTTTTTGGTTGGAGGTGAGGGGGGAGATGGGTGCCACTGCTGGGAGAACTGGCACTTTTATGGTACTTGTAAATGCAAAAGGATGGGTGGAGGAAGAGCGCCTAATCCATAGCAATAACATATTAACTCTTAAGTTTAAATACCCTAAAGGCACCAGATCCTGTCCGATTTTAGAAACTAAACACAGCCAGTCCTGTTTAGTTTTTGGATGTGAGACTGCCAAAGAATACCAAGGCTGTAGGCTATATTTCAGAGGAAGAAAACTGGCAAAACTACCTCAGAGTACTTATTGTCTGAAAAAAACCTTAATTCATAGAGTCGCCACAGGCTGACATGCGACTTGAAAGCACATACACATGTAAGAAGAAAGAAGACTGGTGAAGAAGATAGGTCATCTTCCAAAACTATTTGTAACATTTTCTCCCAAATCTGGAAGCTACCAAAACACCCTTCGCATTTATACTTTGTAAATGGAGACAGTGATTTTGTGAATGTGCTAATTCAGTCCAGCCATCAGTTTAATAAAACAATACTAGGTTGTCTCTGGAAACTATTCATAGAAGAATATTCTATGTATAGGCTTTCTGTCCCATTATAAAACTTAATACGCCTAATGGCCTATGACTGAGGCAACCCATGACTGAACCTATCACAGTAACACCCCTCTGCCCAAATGCTTATTGTTGAAATATTCCCACTAGAGCATCTGTTGTATTTCCAGCTGTTCTGGTTACTTGTGCTTTCTGATTAGTTATAGATAGAATGAAGATTTTTCTACATTAATAGCATTAGCATCAAACATGGCCCTCAACAATATTCATTTCCCCTTCCAGCAGAACAGCACATTTGAATGTGGAAAATTAATTTAATGCCTTATTGTTAGGTTAATGGGGATCATCAAATAAACAGCTGAGCTTAAGTAGTACACTTGTATTTATATATACCCAGGCATGCACACCATTCAAAATGGATAGTATATAAATGCCTCCTTTAATTTAGGTTTGATTGTTCTATTTTAAAAGGATGTAACATGGCCAAAAATAGTTCCAGCTTTTCTTTATTTCATGTGTTTGGCTTGTGTTTTATGTCAGTAGCTGGCTAAAGTAAAGGTGTTTTTCCAAAGGTGATGAGACAAACTGAAAAGAGAATATAGTGGGACATTATCTGGATATAGTGAGAGGTGATATGAGCTGGAGGTTCTCCTTTTTGATGAAAGAGAAAAGGTGAATGTATACTTGAATAGTTAAGGATGTGGCACATTGTGTCTTTGTGCAGGGTTCTAGTGAAAAAATAAAGTCTGTACTTTGCCAGCCCTGGGCTGGGTGGTTAACTATGCATGCTTGGCCTCTCCCATAATCAAATGCTAATCATGGACAAATACTATGGCCTACAAACTATACATACACAGCTTGTAAGTACAGTTGGCCCTCTGTATCCACAGATCCTTTATTCACGGATTCAAGTATCCATGGCCTGAAAATATAAATTCAAAAAAGCAAACCTTGATTTTGCCATTTTATTTTACTATGCCATTGTATCTAATGGCACTTGAGCATCCAGACATATTGATATCCATGGGGGATCCTAGAACCAAACTCCAGTGGATACCAAGGGTCCAGTGTAGCAGAGACAACTTCTCATAGTTATACAGCAACTTTAAAGGTAAAGGTAATGGTTTTCCCTTGCAAGATTGCCAAGCCATGACTGACTGTAAGGGGTGGTGCTCATCTCTGTTACTAAGGTAGAATTCTAATTCTAATTTTAGAATTAGAATGTTATAATTAATTTTTTAGTCCCATCAGTGCTTTTCTTCTTTAATGCTTTTGCTGCATCATTTACAAGCAATAAATCTTATCTGATAGCAGTAACAAGGGTCGTGTTTGGTGAATTTTTTTTCTGGAGACCTGGGACTACACCCAGTTCCAGAACAACACAAGCCTTTATTTATTTCATTTAAAAAAATTAATTGCAGAGCAATTCTTCAGCAGTGCTCTGTATGATGTCAGCCACAACAGTTAGAGAAACGTCAGGAATAAATTATTCTAGAACATGGCCTCATAGCCCGAAAAACCCACAAAAACCTATGTTGTTGTTGTTTTGCCTTCAAGTTGTTTCTGATTTATGGTGACCTTAAGGGAAACCTGGGTTTTCTTAGCAAGTCATATTCAGAAGGTAAGTGTAACTTGCCCAAGGTCACCCAGTGGGTTTCCATGGCCAAGTTATAATTTGAACTCTGGTCTCCAGAGTCATATTCCAACACTCAAACCACAACACAACACTAGACAGAAATGTACTTAATGCATAAACTTCACCGAGTCATGCATTTAAGCCAGCACATGTAGTTCTGCCATAAATCCATATAACTTTTATACGCTTAAAATAAGAATGTACAGAAGAGTAACAGAATTCAACAATCATAGAATTCAACAAGATTTAAAAAGACTTTTTTCTCCTGGATTGTGCCTATAGGCTTAAAAAAAACAAAGAAAAAGCCAGATGTAGAAAATTCATTCCTCCCCTATCACAGACCATCTTCAGCATCTGCCTAATGCTACATTAAAGCTGGCTACTCTCTGAAGTGCTAGAGCACCAGTATTTTCACTACTCCAAATTAACATAGCTGCTCTTCTGGCATTTGTCTTCAAGTATTTGTTGACACTTGGCCCTTGGTAGAGACCCTGAATCTAAAATTAGCTACTTAAATGTTACTGTATGAATATATATAGTTGCTGTAATAGAAAAATCAAAGGGCCACTTAAATGTTCACCCCAGCAAATCCCATTCCTCAGTTAACTGTCTGGTTTGGTTTTTATCAGCAAGCTCAAAGAGCAAGTATGTTCCTAAAGAAAGACTTACGTTATCCTCCAGTGCAGTGGAGGGAAAGGAGGAATGGAGACAATCTCCCTTTGTATTTAAAATATAACATTGATCTTGAAAATCAGTTGGCAAAAAACAGCAAATTCCTATAATTTAGATTCTCTTTATTATTCTCCTGTTCCCCCAAAAAGGATCATTTTAATTATAATTACTAGCAGGAACAATTGAAAAAAGTAAGCAACTTCAAGTCCCATGCCTTGTACTGACCTCATAAATTTCCTATGGTTTTCTTAGGAGGCACGAAATACACTGGGGAATTTGCCATTGCCCTCCTATGAAAAATAGCTGACAACACCCAATATTCCTGGGCAACACCCCCCCCCCCTCAGTGGGATTGACCTTGCTAAAGTTCCAAAACCAGGCAGGATCTGGTGTGTCTAGGACAAGGAGGGCCACATACAGTACCCAGGGCCTTTTTTGTAACTTGCAGGACACCCTTGGGGTCAAGATGTTGCCCTCAAATGCTCCCCAGCTGGCAAGATGGGGCATTTTTTGCATTTTCTCAGACCCAGGAGAGCTATTTAAAAAAAAGGAAGTGTGCCAGGGCCTTAAAATATGACAAAAATACTCCCATGTCTCCCAAAGGCATTTTTTCTTTTTCTTTTCTTTTCTTTTCTTGCAAGAGGTGTGGTGGGATGGGATGCAGGGAGGACTAATGTAGCCTTTTAGCCTTCCACAGTCATCCACCCATGCTTTGGAGTCTTTAGGTATATGAACAAGAGAACATTGTTATTTTATACATGACATCTCTACATATTGGCTTAATGGGCCCATCCCATGGTGACACTAGCCTCTAACAACACAGTGAACCACAAGGTTCCTAAGAATATAATGATAACTATGTTGGACCAAACAAAAAACTATCTAGTCCAACACTCTATTCACAAAATGTCCAGTCAGTGGTAAGCCCAGCTGCAGGGCATGAGTATCGTTGCATCCTATGTTGGAGCTGCTGAAAAGGTCAGGAGTTGCCCCCAGTGATTCCTCTCCTCTACATACAAAACTAATGATTGAGCAGGAGGCTGCAGTTTCTTGTCTGATGGGCTTTGAGCTCGTCAGTGCAAAGCTAAACAGGGAAGCCACCACCACGCATGCGAAGGGATAGGTTCCTGACAACCACAAATCTTGGCTTGTTTGTCACTAACAGCCAAAAGCTATGCACCCTTTTCCTTATTTAAAAAAAAAAAAAAGGAAGGAAAAAAAAGATATTTTTGTACTATTTAAAAATATTTCATCTTGCAGACACTTAAGACAGAGCACGATAAAGATGATGAGAACTGATCATAGTACAGTGGAACCTCGCCATACGCGGGGGATCCGTTCCGGATCCCGCCACGTATGGCGATTTCCACCTATGCTCGAGCCCCATTGTAAACAATGGGGCTCGTGCACGGCGGCACGCGAGGCGCGACGGGTGCGCGCGCCCATTCAAGTGAATGGGACGTGCCGACCCTTCCGCCCCACGCGCGCCGGCGGTTTTGAGCGCCTATGCTCAAAGCCGCCGATAAAAAGACCGCGTATGCAGAGGATCCACTGTACAACTAATCATAATACAGTGCTAATAAATGCAAAATAATGAAATGATATTTACAAAAACAGTTCAAAGGTGACTAAAACCAGGCTTTGGAAATGAACTGTTTTTGGGGAACTTTCTATAAGAAGAGGACTTTTAACAATGTGCTGTCCAATTCTTATTTCTTGCTTTAGAATGGAGATATATTCAACTGTTCTGAACTGCATACTGTAGACTCTAATTGTATTCTCTTTTTATATGTTTGTACCTATACCAATTTTATTCAGTAACTGTTTTAAGTTTTTGTAAGCCACCCTGAGTTCCAGTTCTGGGTAAAAAGTGAAAAATAAAACATTAGCTACATGCAAGCAGACTAAACAATACACCAACTTTTAAAATGCAGCATTATAATGGTGACTGTCAGTGTGAAGTGGAGATTTTGAGCCAAAGTTAGGGGCTTATAGCACAGCTTTATAATGTGACTTACTGTTTCTGACTTTGAAAAATGGCCATCGAAGCACATTAAGGGATTGCAGGCTGCATCCGGGCTGTACTAAGATGGCAGATTGGGAGACAAAAGGCATGCAATAAGACCAGGGAGATTACCGCACTGCGTTCTGAGAACGTTCTCAGAACGTGATGAGAACGGAACACATTTAAGAATACCGCACGTATGTGTTCCAGTCGGGTTCTGAGAACGTTCTAAATGTGTTCTACATGTGTTCCAGGAGGGTACGGATTGAATGTGTTCCCAGAGAGCTGTAACGTGATGAGAATGTTCCAACAGAGGTCTGTGCGGTATTCTTATCCGTTCTCAAATCCGTTCTCTCATTCCTCTGTCTCCTGATTGGCTGAAAGAATGACAGGCAGGGAGGCAGGCAGGCCAGCGACTGCAGTGAGGGAAGGTGTGTGTGTGTGTGTGTGAGAGAGAGAGAGAGGGGGGGGGAGGGAAGAAGGAGGGAGTGAAGGAAGGAAAAAGGGAGGAAAGGTGGAACAAGGAAGAGAAGAGAAAAGCAGGGAAAGAGAGAGAAAGAGAGAGGGAAAGAGGAGACCAGAGCAGAGAGCAAGAGGGAGAGGGTCTGGTTGCTTCTGCGGGGGCCTCTAGTGTCATGTCCAGTGGGGCTCCTGTGCTGTCACAATGCAGGAGGCAGGGATGCCCAGGACCTTCTCCTCCTTCCCTCCAGGAGGGAACCCATAAAAGCTCCTCTGTTTGGAGCACCACACAAAAGCAAGCAAACAACTCCCAGAATTCCATAGCAAAAAGCCAGACAAGAGTTAAAGCGGGGAGGGAAGCTCACAACCTGAAGGCACACATTACATGCACACACACAGGAGCAAAAGGGTGTCAAGCTGCCAAAAAGGGGAAATGGGATGACAGCAGAGGACTCTTCTTTTCTAACCGATTTAAAGAGCTGCAATGGCTGCCGGGGCTCTGCCCTTGGTCCAGTCCCCTCCCTTTCCCTCCGCTTGAAGGGACCTCCGTGGAGCTCCCTTAAAGCCCAGGCTGCCAAGGAGGGGACTCTGCCCTTGGCCCATCAAGTTACATAGGTTTTATCCGATTTTCTTCAAACATATGCCAGCATATGAAGCCCCAACGTTTTATAGGGGCTTGCCTTCCTTCCTTCTCAAGAGAATCCTCGGACTCCCTTCGGAGGGAAGACAAGCTGGGGGGGGGGGCGCTTGCCTTCCTTCCCTCCCAAGGGAATCTTCGGAGAGAAGACTTCTCAGTGAGGCTGAGAAGCACTCTCCCGGCCAGAGTCCCTAGGCTTACTGAAATCCCCCACCTCCCTTCCCCATAGAAATCAATCCAGAAGTTTAAAAGGAGCAGAGGAGAGCCCTTTGGGTCTGCATCTGGGAGAGATTTTAAACTCCGTTTTTTGATTGATTCCTATGGGGAAAGAGGGGAGAGAGAGAGATGGCAGGACATCCCCATAGCCAGGGCTCTCTGCTCCTTTTAAACTCCGTTTTTGGATTGATTCCTATGGGGAAGGGAGGTGAGGGATTTCAGTAAGCCGAGGGACTCAGGATTGGCGAGCTCCATGCCCCAAGCCTCCCTTTTTCCTCTTTCCTGGGAGCAGCGCCTCTCCCGAGCCGTCCAACCACTGAGTGGCAACGTTATCAGTACACAGCCCACAATACAGCAAACCGTTCTGGGAACGGTTTCAAGAAAAAGGAAGCGCTGTGCGGTAAAATGCGTTCCAATCACGTTCTGATCACGTTTCAGTTTACTCAATGCGATAATATCCGTTCCAGGAACGTTCTCATCACGTTACGTGCAGAACGTTCTGAGAACGATATGCGGTAATCTCCCATGATACAGCCTGAATTAGGCTAAATTCGGGAGTGGTAAGTAATATTATAAAACCTGTGCAATAAGCTCCTTGGTTTCTGTTTCCCAAAAATCCAGGTTCATTTAAAATACACATTTGTGCATAATATCACAAACACAGTATAATGTTCCTAAATGATGTGGAAATTAGGTTTAAGAACTCAGGAGACGTTCCTAATAGGCCTTTGTGCTTGGGATTCCATTGTTGTTGAGTTTATCTGCTGACCTTTCAGATTTCATCTCTTTGTACTGTTCATTCACTTTAGATAACACTGCATCTACAAGATCAAATGTAACAATAGCATTTAAACAACACACCAATCCTTTTAAATATGGCACCATATACATAATAATTCATTGGGGAAGGAGGGTGTGCCAAAGTTACAACCCTTCAGTTGTGTTTTTAATAATAATATATACAAATGATTTTCTCTTAATTTGCTTACATAGGTGACAATGAGAGGCTGAGGCCGCAAACTAGTACCTAGCTTGGAATAAAATTATATTAACAATACTGAGAATTACTTTGTAGTAGAAGTAGCAGTTTTAAATAAACATAGCTAGAACTCAGTTGTACCTCCTGTTTAGTGCATTTTCATCCCAACTTTGTCATCTGTGTCAGAGTTTTTCTATAATGCTTTAGCAATATGAATCAGACTTTGAAGGTTCATTTTTATGGGAAATTTATTGTTGCCTTGCTCAGTTCTGGTCTCTCCTCATGGAAACTGGCAGTAAAGTAAGTGTTGTGATATTTTTGAAGGGGAAACCACTTCTCATGTTACTGATATACATGCATTGAGCAAGACCTACTGACCTTCTGGAAATTATCATACTGCTGAAGGCTATACTGATGTTTATCAGAATGGGAATAGTCAATGAGTCGCTTGAAAGGTTATAAGTGAGCAAGGAATTCTGGTACTTGAGCAATATCGGAGTAAAGGTTTACTTTTACATGATTTCTGTCAACACTTGTAAAATCCCTAAAGGTCCAGATGGGACATTTAGTTCAATGCATTGTTGCCTTATACCGTTGCCTAATTTGAACAAATTCTCATATTTTCTTAATGTAATTACTCTTCAGTTTAATCTTCTCTAATAATATCACACTGTGAATTATTTTCTCTTTGAATTAGCAAACTAAGCAGAGTCTTTTGCATGGATGGCATGAAAGGAGTGAACTGATACTCCTTTTTTTCTTGCTTCCTACTGTATACTACTATTCTGTTAAGTTTTCATAAAACAGGAGTGTTACAAATTCAGAAAAAGACCCATATTTTCATTAAAGCAGAGATGGGGTGCATGCTGGCCTTCCTGCACTTCCACTGTTCCATCCCCTCGGCTGTACTGATTAGCGAAGATCGAACTTACAGTCTGCAATATCCAGGAGACCACATTTTCCCCAACCCTGCATGAGGGAGACATTGGCAAATACATTAGTGCATGTGTAGACTCATAGACCAATCCCAAATAATATCCAGTGAATAGTATCAAGAGTGAGAAAAGGCCTATTTAATATCCATTACAGTATTTGCTTCTGAATTCAACCTTTACATACAAATATTACACACATGGCCTACATATTTCAAATTGCAAGTGCACCCTTGAGGCAAAGGGCTAAATGATTAACACATTCCAGGGACTGCTGCTGTATTATGTGTTTGTACAACAAAAGAAACAACTCTTAATCACTCTCCTCCCTCTACTGGATTAGAGTAGGAAGAAACCAGAAGTTGCCAGAAATGGCAGGCTCTGGAGCTGATGACAGAAGGTAGGAGCCACATTTGAATAGTGATAAGTCTATGGCAGAGCAGTACCATTTTTTCCTAATAACCTCAGTGTTCTTCTAACATAAGTAAAACATTTGTAATAGCTGGTATTTCTATGGCCTCCTATTTTCTGATCACACAACTATCAAATATGTGGGGCAGGCCTATCTGTCCATTATTACTGGATGAGAGACTTGCATAGATAGCAGTTAATATAAATGACATTAATATCTGCCTTGGTGCTGTGCTACAAAATCTTTCAAGGTATTTGTAGGACCTTGTCACATGTGTGAAGGTCAGATAATGGGCAATTCAAGATTTTGGCAGGCTAACACAAGGAAGAAAACATAACAATTTGGCTTGTTTCTCTGATGTTTAGGCTCCATTGCAACACTATCTCCAATATTAAGGAACATGCAGTTTTAGAGTACAAACTGTCCTTTTTGCATTTAAAATATGTGATCTTTGATAAAGCCTAACAAATTTATTGCTAGAGCCTGTAAGAAGTGGTGGCAATCCACTGTTGGTTAACTCCAACTGCTGATAACTATCCTGTTTGCCAATTATGGCTAATAGATATTGAGATATCTCTCTCCCATAACTTTTTCTAATGGATGACTTTAGGTTACCTTGTCTGTTTAAATATTTATTGGGATTTCATTTCTCAGATAGTATCTTGCTTCCACTTACTGTGTTGGTCGCACTCATTAAAAGGTTGAATGAACAATGTTAAAGAAGGCGAAGAAGAAGAAGAAGTATCTTAGGGATAGACATATGTCTTCTGGCAATCCAAAGTAAATATTTAACTCCATTCATAAGGTGCATAAGGGAAACATTTACTTTATAGACAACAATAAGAAAATTATTTTGCAGATCATTGTCAGATTACATTCCATGAATCAAATTAACAACTGCAGCCATCTGTAAACCAAGGCTGGTGAGGTGATGTACTAAGTTTGGCCTCTGACATATTAACAGGTATCTGTTATTAGTATTAGCACTTTTGTTAGATAGTTTTTTACTTTATGTTGGCATTTTGAAGCTGAAAAAAGATGTGAGAACAGCCTGGGGGAGTGAAGTTTCCTTGGTTATTAACCTGCTTGCATAGTTCTCATAGTTAATGGGGAGGGGAGGTCACATATGTGCACAGTGGTTTGTGCTTCGCCACTCTTGGGAATGCATCTTCCTTTGGCTTTACCCAAGCCTAGTGGCCCCCTATAATAAACCATGGGGAATTGGATTGCAGGATTGCTTGATTGATTGGCTTGCCAGTCAAGGATAATCTGGACAAAGTTAATTGTTTAAAGGCCCACTTCTATCACAGGTTGTGAAGGGATTTTGGATCCCATCTATGAAAGGTCTGGAATGCTTCTCTGCTGTATATTACTATTTACCACCATTAAAGCTTATCTTATAGCAGTATCAACCAAGAGCTCAGTGAGACTTGGAACTACAACTACAGTAAATCCAAACAGAACAAGTGATTTTTTAAAACATATTATATGAGTTTATTAATATACCGTAAACATTTTACTTTCCTATCTCCAAAGTGTTCTCAGCTATTAACTAATCCCTCATATTTCCTCTATTTATTTTTACTCCTCCCCCCACCCACCCCAGGAATGGTGTTTTCTTTTTCATTTTTTTCCTCCCATGAGAAAAATAATTTTAACTGTTTCCTTAACAATTTCATACCCCTTCTTCTCCTCAACAAACTCAGTCATTATTTTCCAAATATTATCCCAAACCTCTTATTTCAATTGACCAAAATAAACCCTCCCTTTTCCATTATAAAATCTAATATAATATATTCTGATACTGTATATATGTTGTTAGCTGCCTTGGGTCCCACTTTGGGAGAAAGGCTGGATAAAAATAAATAAATAAATAAATAAATAAATAATAGCTTCCATCTGTTACAGTTTCACTTTTCTTTATGCTTCCACCCATAGGCAATTACTTCATGTGCTGCTATAATTGTTTGATTAAATATTCCTCCTTCTTTTGTAATCCTTTATTCCTAACATTTCCAGTTATATGTCTTTCTTTATTTAATTGAATTTCCCCCCTATTATTTTATGAATTTCTTGTTCTATTTTCTTCCAAAATCTTTGTACCCATGACATATGGATATACAGTCAGCCCTTCTTATACACGGATTTTTTATACACGGATTCAAGCATACACGGTTTGAAAATGTTCCAAAAAAGTATAAATTTACCTTGATGTTCCATTTTTTATTAGGGACACCATTTTGCTATGTCATTATATTTAATGGGACTTGAGCATACACGGATTTTGTTATACACGGGGGATCTTGGAACCAAACCCCAGCGTATAACAAGGGTCCACTGTATGTTATTTTACTTCCACACCCATGCCAATAAACAGGTGATACATTTTTATTAATTATGATATTATTATTATTATTATTATTATTATTATTAACCTTTATTTATAAAGCGCTGTAAATTTACACCGCACTGTACATACAATTTTTTTAATTGGACGGTTCCCTATCTGTTGTGTTGTTCTATACCATCTATTACTTTCATTTGTTGTTCTCTAACCTTGCTATGTTTAGTTTTTTTAGTTTCTTGTATGCATTGTTGAATTTCTTTCTTATTAATCTTAATCTGATTCCCATACTCCCAATAGACCTATGAAATTATATTGATTATCCGATCGAATCTTGTAAATCCTACCACCTAACCCTTTCCTTTTTTCTTGTTTTATCAATATTTACTCTAGTGGATTTTAGAACAGGTGATTTTGTAAATGAAAATTTATTTGGAGTATTTATACCCTGCTCTTCAGCCACAAAGGCTCTCAGAGCAGCTTACAAATGGTTAATTAGACATTTCCCTGCCCTCAGGCTTACAGTTTAAAAAGACACAACACAAAAGGAGAATGTAATAGCAGTGGGAAAGCAGATCAAGTCCAGAAATCTTCTCTTCCTCTGAGGCCTGGACCATGGCAGACGGACTGGAGGGAGGGCTCTCCTTCTTACTCTGGGCCAGGCAAGAGTCCCTAGTGCAAATAAGCAGTGTTATTAAACACAAAAAGCTATACTATATGTACACTGGGTAAACCAGTGCAGATCTTTGGAGTTCATGATGCAAAGGCATCTTGCAGAACCTTTGAGACTAACTGCAAAAGAAGTTGTAGCATAAACTTTTGTAGACATTTACTACTTCCTCAAATGCAGTAGACCAAGTCTACAAAAGCACATGCTGCATCTTCCTTTGCATAGTTGTTCTCCAAGATGTCACAAGATCCCTTTGCATACTGATATTCCAGACTACTTTTTTTAGTTCATGTTACCTACAAACTAGATGCAAAGAACATTTTAGGTTCTATCATGATGATACTTATTACTTGTAATCAGAAAAAAAGGAAGTGTGCATAGAAAACATGCCAACTTTAATTTATTTGTATTTGTTAAACCCATTCTACCATATTGACCCACAGTGAGAAGTCTGATAACTCCACCATGTTTTCCCTCACTAATGGGAAAGTTCATGCTTTCTAAAACAACTTTAGTTTGCTATTAGCAAATTAACGTCAGTGAAAGTAAAAGGTAAAGCAGCAGTTACTGAGTTGTTTTGTGATAGAAGAAGAGCCATGTTGTATAAAACTAAGAGTTTACCTAGCCCAGCATAGGTTTCCCATTGGTAGCCAAACAAATGCCTATAGAAAGTCCACAAGTAGGACATAATAGAATACACTGACAACTGAAGAATTTCTGAAAAAACTAGGAATTTCACTCATCCTAGTGCATATCCCAAATCTTTTGCAAGCATCATCTGTTAATACAAATAGCACTAAAAACTAACATTAAGATAGCACCCAAACTATTGTGAACATGGGGATAATTTGTGAAGTACTGTAAAACCTACTCTGCACAATGCCTTATCTTAAGCCTTCTGAAAGGCTGAGTATTGTAGAAGGTGTACCCGTCTTATTCAGAAGATGGAGTAAGTAGAAAAATGCAGGATGAGAATATGTGAACCATACCAGTTTGGGCTCCACAATTGTGATCGGAGCAAAGTTAAATGGAAGAATTTACTGAGCATGAAGTTTTTAAAAAAGAGTTGGTTGTTCCTAGGATTTCTGTAGGCTGTCAGTCTTTCCAGTAACACCCCTTGAAACTGATATGCTTAATCATACCTTGCTTTGTAAGACTGTTAATATTGTCAAACAGCATCAAGGTTTGACCAGAGTCTTTCGTACACCATAGTTTTCTCATAAATGTATGAGCAGTCTTGAGCTGACACTAAGGATTAATAGCTTTCATTTAGGATATATTTCAAATCAGACCCAGGAATTCTTGCTTTTTAAAACTGTCTTTGGAGAACTTATAAGTCTTTTATTTCTTTATGAGAATTTACATCAGCAGAAAGATGAGGATGGAAGTGGAATTGGTATATTTGTTGCTACAGCTCTACCTATGACTTCCAGAAAAACAAAACAGAGCTATTGCTTTTACATTCATTTACGAGTGAAAGAACCAGTTTGGGAAAGAATTAATGCTTGTCAGATTTATTATTATAGCTTAAATTATTGTTTTACTGAGAGTGATGTATGTTGAGAGGAAAATATCAAGCTCTTGTGCAGGCATGATGGAATTTTGCAAGAAGGAAATTGAGTTATCTGAAATATATTTTAACATTCCACTACAAATCAAAAGATAATAGGAATGACAGATTGCATTGTAGGAGAATATCTAGAGCTTGGAACAGGTATTTTTTGAGACCAAAGTCAAAAATTCAAACAGGTGACTTTTCTGAGCTCTAAGCCAAACACATCCAGCCTTGAAAAATCTTGCTGTTTGAACAAAAATTCCTACTTGAGATTCATGTTTACATCACAAATTGTCCCACTGTTAATTCATGAAAATGTGCTGATCGCTATATATAAGAGGGTTCATTGTATAGAAGCATATTACTGAGTTTCATTCATTCAAATTAGTTTTTAAAATAATTTTAAACTTCTGAATAGTTTATGCCAATCCTAACAGCCAATTTCCATAATTCAGAACTTTTTTAACCAGACAACCATACACAGGCAATCACAGTACAATAAGACTGCTCAAGTTTAGCTGGTTATTTAGTTCCTTTACCACTTTTCTACTAGTGAGAGTGGAGAGGGGAAGAAGTGACTTGTTTTGCTAACCCTCTTTGTAGTCAGAGAAGCTAGTCAAATATTAACAGCTGCAAACGACAAGGGAGTATTGTAGTATAAGAAAGTAAAGTAATATTCTCCTCTGTTGTATTAACGAAAAGAATGGAATTTTCCTCTTTAGCCAAGGAAATTAATCTGAAAATCTGTTGGTCACAGTACAAAATGCAAAGTCATAAAATAATCTGAAATAAAAATTAACCTTTTAAGGTGGAAAACCACAATAAGAGCTATGGATTTAAAAATGCATTAAAATGCCCTGCTTTGATGTTTGCTTTTATTCTTCTTTCATGAATTAGTGTTGTTTGCCTCTTGAAGCCTCTTGAATTCTTGCCCAAATGGTAAATATCAGAAACATTAAGCTTACATTTTTAAACAAAGTATTTCCACATCTATTTTCTAATCTGGCCACATTCAAATAGTTTATAGGAGAATATAGAGAGATGCTGTGTTGCTTGCTATGGCACTATGGAAAAGAGAAAACACGTGTGCTTTTTAGGGGGATGAGTAAGCTCAGGGCCAGTTGAATACATTTTAAAGCCAGAGGCAATAAAAGATGCCCCCATTGTAAATAGAGAACCTAGCATAAATCTTATTTTAAATATTGTAGCAGTATAGCATCTTGTCCCAAACCTGAGGGCAAAAGGATAGCTTAGGAGATATAGGGCATACACAGTACTTCTAGATCTGTCCTCCTATACCTTGACTCTATTTTGTGTGTCCAATGAAACAGGATAGCTTAGGAGATGCAGGACATTACACCACATATAGCTCAGTTCTTCTACACCTTACTAATGCACATCAGTATCTGCCATTTGAAGTGGTGGCCTCACTCTTCTTTTCAACAATGGCTTCTTTTCATCCTGGAGAGAAGTGACCAGTGGGGTCTCACAGGGGTCTGTCCTGGGCTGAGTGCTATTCAACATCTTTATCAGTGACTTGGATGACAGAATTGGGGGCATACTTATCAAAATGAACTTCAACAGGGAGAAATGTAAGGTACTGCACTTAGGGCGGAAAAATGAAATGCACAGATACAGGATGGGGGATACCTGGCTGAATGAAACTACATGTGAAAGGGATCTAGGAGTCCAAGTAGATCACAAGTTGAACATGAGTCAACAGTGCGATGCGGCAGCTAAAAAGGCCAATGCAATTTTAGGCTGCATCAATAAAAGTATAGTGTCTAGATCAAGAGAAGTAATAGTGCCACTGTATTCTGCTTTGGACAGGCCCCACCTGGAATATTGTGTCCAGTTCCGGGCACCACAATTCAAAAAGGACATTGACAAACTGGAGCGTGTCCAAAGGAGGGCAACTAAGATGGTGAAGGGTCTGGAAACCGTGGCCTATGAGGAACGCCTTAGGGAGGTGCTCTTCTTAGCATGGAGAAGAGAAGGTTAAGGGGTGATATGATAGCCCTGTTTAAATATTTGAAGGGATGTCATATTGAGGAGGGAGCAAGCTTATTTTCTGCTGCTCCAGAGAACAGGACCTAGAACAATGGATGTAAGCTACAGGAAAAGAGATTCCACCTCAACATTAGGAGGAACGTCCTGACAGTAAGGACTGTTCAACAGTGGAACACTCTTCCTTGGAGTGTAGTGGAATCTCCTTCCTTGGAGGTCTTTAAACAGAGGCTGGATGGCCATCTGTTGGGTATGCTTTGAGATTTCCTGCATGGCAGGAGGTTGGACTGGATGGCCCTTGTGGTCTCTTCCAACTCTACGATTCTATGGCGGGGTACAAACCGCCGCTTTGCGGCGCTCCCCCGCCGCCGCCATTTGCTCCGTGCGGGAGCCGCAGCAGCCAAACCGCGCGGCTCCCGCGCGGAGCAAAAAAGAAGCTCCATTTCGGAGCTTCTTTCTGCGGCGCATCTATGACGTCGCGAGGCGCCTGGCGCGGACTCGCGACGTCATAGGCGCCGCGACACGTCTGGACGCTGTGCGTCCAGTACGTAAAGATGGCGGCGCCCATGTAGAAGGGGCGCCGCCATCTTGTACGTATAGGATACGTACTAGGGTTAGGGGGGTGCGGAAGCACCGCCCCTTCCTAACCCTAGTACATATCCTATACGTACTAAATGGCGGTGTGTATCCTGCCTATGATTCTGTGATTCTAATGGTAGGGCTGTCCCTGACCAATCCTTACCATCTTGTGTGCCACAAGATGTTCTTCAAGGCCATGGAACAAGTAAAAACTTCTACTAATGATGGTGCTTTAGGAATATTTTAGTTTTTGTTTTTTATGAGTTTTTTTCTGTCTTTATACTGGACCACATTCCATAGTTATAACATTAATAGGGTCAGTCCTGTAATTTGTGTAGTATTGTAAAGTTTAGGTCACAGTTAAAATTTCAAGTTTGCTTGAAGTTTTCTTGGCTAGGTAAATATTTGCAGTTGAATTTGAAAAATGTTACTCTTGTTTATTTTCACTATATTCAGGTAAATACAGTTTCAACCATAACAGATTTTCAATGTGTCCTTGAGCTCTATTGTTCCCTTGTAATAAGCAAAATCCTTTCCAAAGAGCCAAATGGAGGTGTAGATCACCTTATAGATTTAATAATAAATTGTTTCCTTGGGTTTTGCTTTCACTTGACAGTGTCTTTGAATACTTGAGATCCCTCCTTCTTCTCCATAGTAACAATCTCAAAAGGCATTATATTTACCCTAGCCTCAAGTCTGGTTTAATTCAAGTCTGATGTAGCCACATTTGGAAAGGATTGGCCTTCTTTTCTGTGTTAGAGTAAGTTTCCACTTTTCAATATTCCCTTATTTGAATGCTTAAGGTTCACATTCCTATATGCCCATAAGGTTGACTTGCCAGACTTAGGAGCTAAACAAACAGGCTGAAAGCGCCGGTGTTGGGGTGGCATGAGGGCGTGTCATTTGCACTGCAGGCAGCATCATAGCACTTCTTTGGTGCGGCATTTATACGCTGCACGTTGAAAGCAGCACTGAAAAGTGCCATCACTGTGGCAAAGGCACCTTTCTGCTGGCTTTAAAAAGAGCAGCATTTTGCTGCCTCTTTTTGAGCTGACAAACTGCTGGATTGGGGCCTTGGGGTGTGGTTGCTCTGGCTCTGATCTGGAGCTGAAAGTGGTGGCAGGACACTGTCAGTGCCATCTGTTTTGCCTCTTAGACTGAATGATATTTGGAGCCCTACACTAAGGCTAGACCTACTCACCAACCTTAGATAGCCTACAGGTGCTCAGAGATATTGGGAATATGTGTATTATGCAGCTCTTCTTGACTGTTAGTTCCATTGAGTTCAGTGGGATTTAAGGCTAGCTGAGTATATCTCTTCAAAATGTTGTTTGCTTCAAGTGTTTATATACAGGCTTTCAGAGTAATGTTTTCCAGCATGGGTTTAAAAAGATAATTACATTTATAAAGTAGCTTTAAAAATACAAATAGTTAAACAATTTACAAAAGATAAACACTGCAGCAGTTTCAATAAGTTTGATACCCTGTTTGCAATACCTTTAGCATACTGCAGATTACAATAAATGTATTTTTATGATCCATGCATTCTCTGAAGATGCCAGCCACAGATGTTGGTGAAACATCAGGAAGGAATTCTTCTAGAACATGGCCACATAGCCCGAAAACCCCACAAAAAAACTATGGATGCCGGCCATGAAAGCCTTCGACTCCACATAAATCAAATCTGTTTTTTGGTCAGAGTTCAAAACCTGTGAGGTCACTACTGAAAATATCCTGTCTCTACTGCCTTCCAATATGAAGGCTTCCAAGAGCAGGCCTGAAACCGCAGCCTGAAAGACAAGACTCATATGTGAGCAGCTATCCTTCAGGTAACTTGGTCATGATGTTTTTAGGGCTTACTTTTTAAAATAAATTTTAAAAATATATTAAAGTTTTAACAGTCAAAGTTAACACTTTAAATCAAGTCCAGAAACAAAACTGGCAACCAGTGCACCTTGTACAGAGTTGGTATATTTAATTATTTTTCTTAGTTTCTTTGGTGTGTTTTGCACCAGCAAATCAACTAATACATTTATAAATGAAATAAATGCAATGGTCTGTATTGGGGACATGTGCCCACTTTATCCCATGTGGGATTACCAAGCCAATAACTTGATACAAATTATGGCAGAAAGTACATACAACAAATTTAAAATAAATGTGCTAATTCTGTTTATTGCTCTCCGAAGAATGATTTTTAACCTCACTTTGGGTGTGCTATATGGACATCATGCTGTAAGCTTTTGGAAGCAGATTTTTACCTTTTATTGAGTTAACTTTTTATATTAATGTGGTAAAGTTATGTGTTACTATCCCCTTTCAGTGCAGCCTGGTTTCATATACCGTTAATATTGAAGAGACCTACATGTGTGCTTAGGCAGGAGGCTTAAGCCCTAAACCACTGATTCTTTGGTTTATTTGTCTGTGGTTTCATTACCCAGGATATGTATGACACAATGCAAGTGTTTTCAAACAGCTGCTCTTTCAGTAAATTAATACCTCCCTCTTTACTTTTGCCCACAGTTTTAACTACTGGAATGAACTTTTAATGTGCAACCACTTAACTTATCTCATTACATTGCTATTTGAACATTTTGAGTTTTTGTTTTGTTCTGTTTTTTTAAATAACTTTATAAACTCAGTATTTAACACAACTAATTTCACATCAGTTGTGAAATTTTAGAGATATGATGGTTTTTAAGTGTAAAATCCATGGGGAAAATTTGTGTGCCTTTTCCATGAGCCAACCAAAAGGAAAATTAACTCATTGAAACTAATGAAGGAAAGTCCCAAGTTTTGATCCTGTTTGGGGGCTTTAGGAATTGTGATATATAGTTCTCATGTGAAGAAAGATGCTGTTTCTGACAGCATGGTTTGTTTCAGCTTTCATTTTAAATAATGGTAATGTACCTGTAACAGCCAACCTGGTGCTATTAAAAAAAAAAAGGAACATGCAAAGGCAGTTACTGTTGAACATAAAGAAAACAAAAATAATGACCGCAGAGATTCTACACAAATTCAAGCTAGGCAATGAAGAAATAGGAATAATAAATGAGTTCTCATACCTAAGATCAGACATTGATAACAACGGGGATTGCATTTAGGAAATTAGAAGAAGTTTAATAATGGGGAGAGCGGCTATGAAAGAACTAGAAAAGATCCTAAAATGCAAAAATATACAATTGAGCATGAAAGTTAAAATCATACAAGCCATTGTTTTCCCTATTACCATGTATGCATGTGAGATGCTGGACAATTAAGATACAAGATAGGAAGAAAATAAATTCATTTGAAATGTGGCTCTGGAGAAGGGTGCTGAGGATTCTGTGGACAGCCAAAAAGGTAAACCAGTGGGTCCTAGAGTAGATCAAGTCAGAAATTTCCTTGGAAGCCAAGATGACCAAGCTGAGGCTGTCATACTTCAGACACATCATGAGAAGGTATGACTCACTGGAAAAAACAACAGTGCTAGGAAATGTGGAGAGAAGTAGAGAAGGCCGCATGCTAGATGGATGGACTCTATTAAGGAGGTCACATGTATGACTTTGCAGGAACTAAGTAGAGCAGTGGAGAGTAGGGAGTCTTGGACATGTCTCAGCCACGGGATTGTCATGGGTCAGGATAGAACCATGTTCCCAATGCCTATGAGTTTAAAAATTTTCATGCAGCATCTATTACAACATTTCTGTAGCTTGTACTAATATAACACAAACAGTACTTGTTGGAATAATCATTAAAAGATATGTGTAAAGATTCCTTTCCTGCTCTTAAGTGTGCTGATAGCAGGTATGGTTTCCATGGGCAGCACTCTTTACATAAGTCATTATTATTATTATTATTATTATTATTAATAATAATAATAATAATAATAATAATAATAATTTATTTGTATCCCGCCCCTCTGAGAACAATCGGGGCAGCTAACAAAGTTACAAATACAAAACATATAAAATCGCTGGTAACCTCCCCTCCTTAAAGAAGGTCAACAACATCATACCAACAAACAATCAGTGGGAGCAGCAGTATCTTTCCCAGATGTTTTTCTAAGGCCGGGTTCTCTATTCTGGGAAGACATGCCGGAAGAGATCCGTCTTAACAGCCTTTTTAAAGCTGTCTAAGGATGTAAGTAGACGGATCTCATCCAATAGGCCGTTCCACAGTCTGGGGGCGACAATGGAAAATGCCCTCTGGGAGGTAGTTGAAAGCCTAGATTTTTGTGGCTGAAGTAGGCCTCTCCCAGAGGAGCAGAGTGCGCGGGGAGGATTGTAGGGGAGAAGGCGGTCCCAGAGATAGCTTGGACCCAAGCCATTTAGGGCTTTAAAGGTGATAACCAACACCTTGTACTGGGTCCAGAAGCTAATGGGCAGCCAGTGGAGGGACTTTAGAACTGGGGTAATATGGTCCCTCCTGGATGTTCCAGAAATTACTCTGGCTGCCATATTCTATACTAGTTGCAGTTTCCGGACCAAGCACAAGGGTAGCCCCATGTAGAACGCATTACAGAAGTCTAGACGTGAGGTTACCAGTGCATGCACAACAGTCTCAAGATCCCTTACTTCCAGAAAAGGGCGCAGGTGGGGTGTTATATCGAGATTGGCATCTGGAGAGCAGGTGGGGTGAGGGATGAGGCAGATACTGTATCTTAATAAACTATGGGGCTGTACAGACAGGTGGCTAAAAGCCACCTGTCTTTGCTCCAGGTTGGTTCCGCGCAGCTGCACAGCATGGAACCGACACGCTCCCTAGGCAGTTTCTTTTTAGGGGCATCATTATGGCGCCGTTTGGGCGCTCTGACATGCGTGCATCATCATTGCATGCCCCGTGAAAACAGGAGCGCACCAAGGGGCACATACTGTACGCCGCTTTGATCACCATGGAAAAGCGGGATAGAAATAAAATATTATTATTATTATTATTATTATTATTATTATTATTATTATTGTGCATGGGCGCCAATAGTAGGGCTGGGCGCATGTGGACGGCCGGCCATATCTAGCTCTAGTTTTGGGCCCAGGCCGGCGCAAAGTGCCTGTCTGTACCAGCCCTATGATTGCGCTGAGATCTCTAATCTGTGAATTGCATAACAGTGTTTGTTTTGCTTTGCCAAAATATGTCATTAGCTGTGCTGTCCATATATTCTGGTCAAAAGTAATACCACTGGTGCACTCCAGAGGTTACAACAAGCTTGATTTTTTCCTTAAGAGATTTTCAAAGTAGAAGCTAAGTTATATGAAGCAGCTCTGAGGACAACAGGAATCATTTACTCTTCTGCTGTTGACACTGACTCACAGTCCAGTTTGCACTAGGATGTTTTTCACATCCTGCTGTGTGATTCCATATTTAAGCTGGGTGGAACCATCTGTGTATGAAGTATGTACTCCACCGAGGTTCGGAAAGTTACTCTTGTGGACCACAGCTTCCTGGATCCCAGCCATCCACAAAGCCATTGTAAACAGTGACCAAGGAATTCTAGAAGTTGTGGCCCAGAGTAATTCCAAGCTCTGTCTACTGCCCATCTTTTTTCAAAGAGTTCCCAATCTATTTTTGATAATCTGCCTCATCTAGCATCCACCCAGCTAACACAGTTTCTAGCTCTATCATTATCCATATGTGTGGCGAGAGATTGGGACACTCCTGTCTTTTTATATTCATTGCTAATCTAGTTTAAGGCAGATAATGGTCCAGCTGCAGGAAGGAATTTCATTAACACACTTTCTTTTTGTCCTAAAAACACTGTCATCTGTTTTTAAATAAGCCTTTTCTGAATGGCTGTGATTTTTTTTTGGGGGGGGGAGGTATTCAAAAATAGCAAATTGTCACATTAGCCACCGACTAAATAAGCAGTCTTTGATGTTGCCATGGAGACACACCAGCCATTAAAACACAGACTGCTGCAAAAGCAAGTGCAAACTTTGCCTGGCTTATATATTAAAGGGTTTTAGAGTGCTTTGTTCCTTGAGGTCTGTATTTGTATAACCCTTTGAAGAGTATTTTTAATACATTAAATTAAAGAAAAAAAATCTGATGTTAATACTAGATATATGTCCAAACTGTGTAATTTGACAATACAGTGCTTCCTCGGGTTACGAAATTAATTCGTTCCGCGGCCGCTTTCGTAACCCGAAAAGCCTTCGTAAGCCGAAATGCCATAGGCGCTAATGGGGAAAAGCCGCGATTCCGTGTGAAATAGCACCGAAAAGCACCAAAAAATTTTTCATAACCCGAAAAAACATTCGTAACCCGGAACAATTATTTCCTATGGGATTTTTTCGTATCCCGGAAATTTCGTAACCTGGGTATTTCGTATCCCGAGGTACCACTGTAGTAACTTTTCCAGTGTGATTCAAGGCATCTGTGACAAAATGTATTGCTCAAAAGAAAACTCCAAATAGTCATAGGAGCTTATCGCACAGGTCCTCCTGGGTCCGGAGCAGGAACGAGTGCGGAATGAGTGGGGGACAGATTTTACCGCACACACCAGTCCCTCACTCATTCCGTTTCCCCCTCTCTTCCGTTCTCAATCCGTTCCAGAGGGGGCAATTTTTGAGAACTGTTCTGAACAGAATGAGGGACTGGAGTGTGCGGTAAAATCCGTCCCCCACTCGTTCTGTTTCCTGCCAGGCCGTTCCGAGAATGGCCCACAAGCCCAGTGCGGTAAGCTTCATAATCTGTATGTTAGCCAGGTTTGTTACATTCACACATTACTTATTTTAGTCTAAGTGTTAGGACTGGGCCAACCTAGAGATTCTTAGAGAGAACATATTAATCAAATCCGTGAATAATCAAATCTGCAAAAGTAAAAACCACAGATGTGGAGGACCAACTGTACTTCCATGAGTCTCACTGATCAACAACCCTGTTCAGGTCTTGCAAATCCACAGCCATGGCTTCGTTGACAGAGTCAATCTGCCCATGATGTGGCCTTCCTCTTTTCCTCTTGTGTTCAGTTTTACCAGGCATTATTATCTTTTCAAATGAGTTATGATGTCTCATGTCATGTAAATCCAGTTGTTAGTCCTGACTAGAGTAGACCCATTATATCAATAGGATTTACTTACATGTTGACTCACTGATCAACAACGAATTGAATGGATTTGCACTAGCTGAGGCTGGCTAACAGGATGCCAGCCATTGTATCCAAAGTATGATTTACTTGCACATTCACTTGTTAGTAGAATAGAGTGTTAGCTATGAGTGTGTGTTGTATGCCTTCAAGTAATTTCCAATTTATGGTGACCCTATCATGGGTTTTCTTGGCAAGGTTTACCCAAGGTCACCCAGTGGGTTTCATGGCTGAGTTGGGAATCGAACCCTGGTCTCCAGAATTATAGTCCACAACACTCATACCACTACTATACACTGGATTTAATATATGATATGACCCTTTATCTTCAAGGCATAATATGGAATTGTATTGTATTCAGTAAAGGGGAGTTCAATGGACCCCCTCCTATGTACAGAGGGATATGCTAGCCCTTACAATCTATCTCCTGTCTGAGAGCCTCCTACAATGTTGCTGCTGATGATAACATATATGGCCATAAGAACGGTCTCTGTGCACATAAGTAGGTAGATTATCACATGGAGGCTTACCATCCCTAAAATGTTGCTAAATCATCCATAAAGCATGAGGGTGTGATTGCCGGTCACATTTGTTCCCCATGGTTAAATCATCACGGAGGTGTCCTGTCAGTGAAGTGTTTGTGGAGCAGCCATTTCTCTTCATAACAGGAACTTCCATTATGCAGAGAAATGGCTGCTCCATGAATGCTTTAATGATGGGACACCTCCATGATGATTTAATCACAGGGGACAAGCAAGTCTGGCGATACACCCTTGCACTTTACGGACGCTTTAGTGATGCTTTAGGGGATGGTAAGCCTCTGTGTGATAATCTCCTAGGTGTCTATTGTGTTCCTCTGTACAAGAGGCAATCCTGGGTCAATTGGAATAATTCCATAGCCCTTCACACTACTCAAGAGTGTTTCTAGAACTCCTCTGTTTTCATGCCAATGGAAGTACATTAGACCAGTTTTCACTGAAGCCGAACATGTAGGTGGTAGGTGTACATGTAGTACAGCAAACAGATTACAAATTGTCAAATTAAGCAAAGGGCATTGTTTCTGTTAATCGTTTCTGCTTATACATACACTGTTTTGGATCAAGCCAATGATTTGGCCTGATGCTGTACTTTTTTCTTTGCGGGAGATTTCTTTCATATTACTTATTCAGATAATAGCAATTAGGTACATACTATGTATACATTGTGTCCATAAAAGGCCAATGTTTCACAGGCCAAGGCAGTTGGGCAACATAGGATCCAGCAAATGCAAATATTAAAGGAATGCAGTGTATTCAAATGCAAGTGTTTGTTCAGAGATACGTTGCTCTTTGAGAGAGCCAGTTGTGTTGTACTCTTTCACCTTCACAAAAGACCCATGGGGAGAAGGAGCCAGAAATCTTGTCTCTGCTTTAGAGATCTTTTCTTTAGAAGTTAACAAAAAGCTTTTTTTTTTACATCCTGTAACAACCTAATTAAATTAACTGGAATTTTTAAATTAATTATTGATATAAATTTAGGTTAGGATTGTGTGATGAGGCTTGTTTATTTCCAGGAGATGGAAGCTGTGCCATTGTGATCAGACTGTGCTGTCTGCATTACAGAAACTCTAAAGTATCTGATCTAAAATTTCTCAGAGCCTTCTCTCTCTCTCCAGCAGATTACACTGAAACTCTTTCATAGCTGATTTAGCACTGGCAGAATGGCTCAATCTCATTCACTAACAGCACTTCAGAGGTTAATTTCACAGAGAGATCAGATTACTTTCTCGGGCTGTTTATAGTGTTCACCTTCTAGCTAGCTTGCCTCTTTCCCAGCCTTTTTCAGAACCACTGAGTGAGCTCTTGAGAGAACCAGGCTTGTTCTTTCGTACCACAGTCTCTGTGTTAAGAACATCAGCTCTTTTTTCTCCTTCCTGGTGGAATATTTTGATGGCAGCCAAATGAAGGTGTCAACTTATAAAATAAATCTGGCCCCTTTCTCTAGGGTTCTTCATGGGCAGCAAACTGGAGAAGTGCTTTGGCCTAATGACCTGGCAAGGTAAGATTATTTCTTGCACTTTGAGCAGGCATGGTCTTGTTGCTCTAGGTAAGAGGGAATGTGAAAGTTTGGTTTAAAAAGGTGTTCCTATCTTGGCAGTGCTGAACTAAGACTTTCATTGACTCTGGAAAGCTTCTCTGTATTTAGTTAGTGTCCCTGTTTTTAATTTTGTGCCTCTGATATCTTTATGTGAATGTTCTAACATATCTGCATAACTGCTCTGCACAATGTTGTGGCAGTTGTAATTGTGGCTATATATTTTTAAATATGTCAAATGCACTTTTCTTTCTGCAAAAATAGCTACAATTCTTTTCATATATATTTTAATTTTATAAAGGTGCCATTCATTTTTCTCATAGCCATTTTTGTCACAATCCCAGTGAAAGACAGCTTTGTTTGTGTGTGTGTTTGTGTGAATTTCATACAAAGAAAGAGAGATAACATTTTGTTGGCAAGTATTATTTCTGAGTGTCCAGTCACATGGATTTGATAGTGGGTACCTAATTTCAAAACCACATTACAGTACTGGCATTGGTTTATCCTGTATTCTTGAGGATTTTGTCCAAAAAAATTTGTCAGATAAATAGAGCACCAACTTGCCTCATAAGAGTGTGTGTGTGTGTGTGTGTGTATGTGTGGTGACAAGCTTGGTAAGGTTTTTTTTTTTTTTGCATATTCAGTAATTATAGATCAGAAAGATTACCTGCAATTCCATACTTTCTGCACCTTCACTTTTCCAGCTGCTGCCCATACTGTATCCTGCAGGTGGAGACTTTCTCTGAAGTCTTTTCTTTTCTCATGTGCTTCTGGAATAAAGACTTATTAGAATTTGTTTTGTCCACTTGGCTTTCTACAGTAGTCCTAGCCCAGATTCTTCAAGCCATGTGATTTTTGAGGAGTGGTAGCCATGTCCCTCTTTTAACATTTGTATTTAAGCCTAATACTGAGAATTTAAACAGGCGACTTGTGTGTCTCTGAAAGGTTTAAAAACCATAACCTTTGTGCCCTGTGAAGAAAGGCAGAAGACGAGTCCATGGTTGTAAAACTCTGAGTGTAGCTATTGTCCTGTGTTGGTCTTATTTCTTGCTTTTCAATATTGTCTTTAATTGTTTTTAATTCAATTGATAGTGTACTTATATTTAATTTTTTATGTTTTTATATATGAGTTTATCTGTATTTATTTTTAAACCACAGTTTCAGGATTAGAGAAAAGGCAATAAATGAATGAGTGAGTGAATGAATGAAAGAATAATAAAGCTGCTCCTATACATAAGGCAGGTGCGGGAAGTTGTAAAGCCATGTAGAAGTGTCCTTTAACAACGGCAGACAAGCTACTGAATAATTTTGGACTTATGCTGATGTAAGGATGCTGTCAAAGGGGGAATGGAGAAGAAAAAGTATCAGTCGGAAGGAAGAAAAGCCACAATGTTCTCACTGTCTAATATGATATAGAATAAGTTTTTGCATTTAAGTATTAATATTATTATCATTATTTTATACTCCATCTCTCTCCCAGACTGGGACTCAAGGTGACCTATAAATTAAATTTATAACAATAAAATTAAAGATATAGTCATGGCAATCTGTAGAATGAATATGTAGAGAGAGAACTTGTAGCATCTTTGAGACTGAAATAAAGAAGTTGGCAGCATAGGTTTTCATAGACTTCAGTCTTCTTCCTCAGAAGTATTTCACAGTCTCAAAGGTGCTACAAGATCTCTCTACAATAAAATTAAAAACACACAAAAGTAAACATTAAATTAGTATTAAACTACTAGTAATATTAATTTCAAATAAACTGAGAAATAATTTTTAAAAATGGTTAGAAATAGTAAAATTTTAGACAGCACAGCATCGCTTACAAAAACCTTCAGTTCTGAAAGCCTATTGAAATACAAAGCAAAGGACAGAAAAGAAGGAGCTATTCTACTCTTCTGGGAAGGGTTCCAGTAACTAGGAGCAGCCACTGAGAAGGACCTATATAGTGTACCTATCAAATGTACTTGTGAGGGTGGTGAATTGAAAGAACAGATTTTCCTTAGGATCTCAGGGTTCAGGCATCCTTGTAAAGAGAGATATGGTTTGTCAGATAGCCTGTAACTAAGCCCTAGAGGACTTTATAGGTCATGACCATCAGTATGTTGTTGTTCTAAACTTGATAAATGAACATTACATTTTTCTAGACTAATCATTGTAAGATAAATCAAGAAGTATGTCAACTTGTCATACTGATAGTGTTCAGTGCTACAATATTTGCTCTGTGTTTTTGTAAAGTAACACACCTTTGGAAATAGATGCCATATCTTGTGGAAAAACAGAAAAACAGTTTTGATTCTAGCATAGCATAACTTGATTGGCTGTCTCATCTCTTTTTCTTTGAGGGGAACAGAAGTGGTGTGACTATTTTAGGACAGGTCTGTTATTTCCACAAGTATCCATACTTTTATTAATGTTTTTTGTTGTTTTTCTGTGACTTCAAGACATTTGTGACTTATGACAATTCTAAGGCAAACCTATCACAGGGTTTTCTTGCCAGGTATGTTCAGAGGAGTTAAGGCTGGGAAAGTTTGAGAATATGAAGATTATCACACATGGACTTACCGTTTGGTAATTGCCGTGGAAACATTAGGGAAGCATGTGCATGTGTAAGCCTGGCGCATTTCCCCAGTCTCATGGAATCATCAGCTCCTTCTAGCGTCATGGAATCGTTCATGGAGCATGGATTTCCTCTTAACACAAAGAAATTCACGCTCCCTGAAAGATTCCATGATGCTAGAGGGAGCTGACGATTCTATGACGCCGGGGAAGTGCACCAGGCTTACACACACATGCGCTTCACTAACGTTTCTGCAGCAGTTGCCAGATGGTAAGTCCATGTGTGATAATCTTCTGAATGGCTTGTCCAAAGTCACCCAGTGGATTTCCATAGCTGAATGGGTATTCTGATCCTGATCTCCAGTCATAGTCCAATGCTCCAACCACGACACCACACTAGCTCTCACACCACACTGCCTCTTTCTTAAAATTTAATTCATGTTTTTGTTATAAATATATGTTAGGAATGCATAAAACTCATAAGCAGTCCTTTTTGATGAAGTTCAACTGGCACTGTGTTATTTAATATTTGAGTTCCACATCTGAAATAAGTGGGAGTCATAGAGCTCTGGGCTAGTGTTTGCTTGCTCCAGTGCAGGGCAAAAGTTGGGGTTGATGGGGGGGGGGGGCATGAAAGACCTGCCATGAATGCCCAACAACTTTCCAGATCTTTTTTTCCCAGTTAATGCAAAGTTCTAAATAGGGGTTACAGCCATCTTGTGATTGGGGACCCTTTCTTGTCAGGTCTCACAATTACACAAGTTCTGTAAACATTGAGCTAAACAGGCAAAGGTCTGCACAGTGGGACATTTGTGGCAGGGCTTACATATGTGCCCACTTCCCATGCCCTACTTTAGTTCTCGGATATAAGTTCTTGCATAGGGCTTAGAATCATTTCTGGAAAATGTTTATAGAGGTCAAGCAAAACAGAAATGCAGTGCTTTTAAAAGGCAACCTGCTATGTAACAAGCATAAGCTTTGCACATGAGGAAAGCAAAAGAAGGAACCATAGTTTGCAATTAGAGGGGATAAGAATGCTTTGAATATATCCATATGCTATTACTTGAACATGTTAGAAGGAAAGAGGGAAAGCAAACCAGCAAATTCAGTGTGTGTGTTTTTTTCATCCTCACTATTGCCACCAAATGGAAGCCTTTATTCTCTAGCTGCCCCTATTAAACACCCCAGTACAATTTTCTATGGTGGATAATATGTAATTAGGCATGGGATGGGATGGGATGGGATGAATAACGAGGCCTCAGGATTTAGTAAGCTAACAAGATAAAACAGTTATTAAGAACATATTTCTAAAAAGAACAACCATATTAGGATAGCCAAACAGATAAATATGCACATGTCAGAGGAAACAGACACATTCTAGACCAGGGGTAGGCAACCGTTTTGAGCCGGGGGCTGGGTTGCTGTCCCTCAGACAACTGGGGGGCCGAAGCCAAAAAACAAATGTTTAAATAATTTAAAAAAAATTTACATAAATAAATAAACCGGGACAAATGTAGGACAACATTTTCAAATGGTGGACACTTTTTTTAAAAAAGTGGAGGACACGCAAAAAAATTGCTGATTTTTAAAAAAATGTTAATATAAATGCATGTTTCTAAGGCGTCTATAGACAATTGCCCCCCTTGTCCCTGCACGCGAGAGGCCAAAGGCCCCGGTGGCAATCAGCAGGACCGGGCTGGGGCCGGTCCCAAGGCCTCGCCGGGCCGCATCCGGCCCGCGGGCCGCAGGTTGCCTACCCCTGTTCTAGACTGTTTTCCTTGCCTAACCAATTTGGAAGTTTCTCTGCAGTCCTCTATGCTGACTTTTTTATTCAGTAGTGTTCTACATTAAGAAAACAAAAATAATGACACAGATGACATA
Source organism: Sceloporus undulatus (assembly GCF_019175285.1). NCBI lineage: Eukaryota > Metazoa > Chordata > Lepidosauria > Squamata > Phrynosomatidae > Sceloporus > Sceloporus undulatus. The sequence continues at coordinate 292,823,250 of NC_056522.1, read as the reverse complement.
CATAATTTTAAAGTACACAATAATGACATTGAAATAGTTCAAGATTTTTCATACTTTGGCTCAGTAGTTAATCAGCTTGGAGACTGCAGACAAGAAATCAGAAGACTAGGACTTGGAAGAGGAGCTACTAAGATCCTGAAGTATAAAAATATATCACTTGTGGGATACAGACCGCCCAAAAAGGGAAGTCTGCCACCGCCTCCATTTCTGCCAGTAGGAAGCCTCAGCCGCCAAATGGCGAGGCTTCCCAGTGGCAGAAAAAGAACCTGCAAAGAGCGGGTTCTTTTTGCATCATGCTTGTGATGCCCAAGTGAGCAAATGGCGCACTCGTGATGTTGCAAGTGTGACGTGATGTGCGGATGCTATGTGTCCGTCACGTCAAAATGGCGGCGCCCGTGTGTACTGGCCGCTGTCATTTCGACGCCCCGTCATGTGCTAGGGGTGAGGCCAATATGGACGGTGCATCCTCGGCCAACCCCTAGCATGTGACGGGGCGCTGCAAAGGCCCGTCTAAATCGGGCCGCTGAATACTAAAAGTCAGGATGGTCTATGCTATAATATTCCCCATTACTACATATGGCTATGAAAAGCTGGACAGTGTAGACAGCTGATAGGAAGAAAATCAACTCATCTGAAATGAGGTGCTGGAGAAGAGTTCTGCGGATACCGTGGACTGTTAAAAAAAACAATTGGTTCATAGAACAAATCAAGGCGGAACTATCCCTAGAAGTCAAGATGACTAAATTGAGACTGTTGTACTTTGGGCATATCATAAGAAGACATGACTCTCTAGAAAAGACAATTATACTTGATAAGGTAGAAGGCAGGAGGAAAAAAGAAAGACCACCTTCCAGACAGACAAAATCAAAGAAGTCACAACCCTGAATCTGCAAGACCCAAGCAGGGCTGTTGAAGATTGGGTGACTTGGAGGTCTCTCATTCATAGGACTGCCATAAATCGAAATCAGTTTGACAGCAGCTTACCACAACAGTGTTCTACCTTCACTTCTAGCCTTACCAGCATCTCTGTTCTCTTCTTCCCCTTTCCATATCTTTAAATCATAGATTGACTGGGCTGCAGTAAGAATTAATGGTTTCCTACTGGATTTGGGGGCCTAAACACCCTGAAGGCACCAGATACTGTCTGCTCTTGGAAACTAAGCAGGGTCAGCTCTGGTTAGTACATGGATGGGAACCAAGGAATACCAGGTGCTGTAGGCTACAGAGGAAGGAACTGGCAAAACAAGCTCAGCATATTCCCTTACTGAAGAAAACTTTATGAAATTCATGGGGTCACCATATGTCAACAGGCGATTTGAAGACATGCACACACATACTGGCATTGGGGACCACATAAAAAGTATCTGAGGAGCATATACTGGATTTCAGTATGCTTTGTTACGCATCCTTTCTGCAGGAGACCAAAAAACCACCACAACAAGCTAGATGTAGGATGAGACTTCTCATTATCTTATGAATAAGAATAAGCTTGGTATTTCTCTCATTGGGGCAGAACAATATAACCATGCTGAACAACTGTATTTCAAATCCAAGTTTGGGGGAGGACAATTTTAAAAGTTTGCTAAAAGGGCCCTTACTTGGTACCTAATCTAAAACAGATTATCCATTGTTCTAATTCTTGTTAGGAGCAACAAGAGCTTGATTTTTCTTTTCAGTGAAGACAGTTCTTATAAATTTGAGTCATAGGTGACATCTGAACATATGACAAATGGGTTGAACTCCCTTGGTTCATTAGTAAAAATTAATTGCATGAGCAAACATGTTAAGCCAGTTTCATTCAAAAGATAGACAAGTATAACAGCGATGTGCCAAAATGTATTCTAGGTGGCACATCACTGTTCTTGTGTCAACAGGGTAATATGAGGATAATATGCACAATTTATTCAACCTATGAATATTTGCAGCATTTGTCCATACGTTCCACTCTTATCTGCTTATGTTGCTGTTATTTTCTCATTTACATTTTGATGGACATACAATGAAGTTCTTCATGTTGCTTCAGGCTCAGACACTACTGAAACTAATTTGAGTCTCTAATCTAAAAGCTAGGAACAATACATTGCAATACATTTAGGATTTAAATCCTAGGTACTGGGATTCACAATGATCCTAGCTTAAATTTTGTTGCAGCTGCAGTGCTTCTGCAATCCATATAAATATTGTGTATAGTGTAGTCTAAATTGTCTTTAACTGGTTAACAAATGGAATTTCATGCTTAATAATAGATAAAACCCTGTGATAGTACTGCTGCCTTAGGGTCACCATACATAGGAAACAACTTGACAGTGCACAGCAACAACAACAAACATTGGCAAACAATATGATAATGAAGCGCATTAGGAGTCAATAATGGTTATAATATTATTCTTACTGTTATTTGCTGTCAAGTTGACTTTGACTTATGGCGTCCCTATGAATGAAAGATACCCAAGAGCCCTGACCATCAACTGCCCTGCAATTATGTGGCAGTTGTGATCTTGACAATCAATCCTTGGTGTATCCATGATTTTTTCCCTTCCATCTGAGAAGACAGATCATGCCATGTGTGAAAAATACACTATGAGACAGCTAGCCAACTAAATGGTCTTTTATGTGTTATTATTATCAACTGTCCTGGAAATTATTGAATTGCAGATATATTTTAAATACATTATTGGATTCTCTTGTTAATTTATATTGATCCAGCATAAATCCAGTAGGGCTTTATAATAGTGAGAGAGACTCTGGAATTACCATATATCCTGGTATTTGGCCACACGTAACTTAGATATGCTGATATAGAACTGTAATATTTTCCTCTTCTCTTGACAACTGCTCTTTTTGATGATATTTTCTACTCCTAACAGACCAGGCTCAGGTTTTTTTCTCTAGGATGTTAGGCTTCTAAGCTCAACCCTCGATGTTGTTGTGTAATTGAGCACAGAGTTGTAAATGGTGGTTAAAGCAAATCCTGAACCCTTTCATAATATGTGGGGGAGAACCTGACTGTAAAGATATAGAAAGAGAGCAAACCCTGGGATACCTGGTGAAATGCAAAGAGACTGCTTCGAAATGCAAAGAGAGTGCTTCTAGCTATAAGGAAACTACTTTTAATGGACTGTTGTCAGTTAGATAATTTATTCATCATGGAGAGCCACGTTAGAAAAATACAGTGGAGCAATACATGAAAATTACATATTAACTAGGTCATGTTGATTGCATCAACAGGATAGATACCAAGCCATGTAAGATAGATAGACCTCCCAGGAAGAAAAATATTTTCACTGGTGAAGCTGGTAAAATATGAGCTAAACAGAGCTACTGGTGGATGGATTTGTAGGCATCACTTAAATAGAAGTATAGAATTTCTCAAAATTTTGAAACTATGGGAAAAAATGGAAATTTGATGGAAATTGAAATATATGACATATTTATTTTCATGGCAACACCAAACTTATTTTACAGTTTAAGCCATGTAAAATACTTGATTCATAACTTTGACAGCATATCAAATGTATTATTTGGCAGTATTAATACTGTACAGTCAAAATTATGAATATATACTCTACTAAAGACACTAATCCAAAAGAGAATATATTTCACTTGAGGTTTCTGCCCACCATCCCCATTCCTTTTTTGATTTCAGAAAAAAAGCTGGTGAATTGTGCTTGAGGAAAAAAATGGGGGCAAGTAATCCCTCCTCAAAGTTTACAGTTTCTGCAGAGTTTCGTGTTTCCACACCTGCATACTGTGTCCAGTACTGAGCAATAATGTTTAAAAAGGATATCAACAAATGGGAATTTGTCAAAAGCAGAATGTTAAAGACAAAGAGGAAACTTGGCACCATGCCCTATGAGGAAAGGCTCAAGGAACTGGTTATGTTTGGCTGGAGAAGAGACAATAAAAAGGAAATATAATGAAATATCTGAAGTTCTCTTCCTTAGATTTGTGTTCCTCAAAGTGGTGGTCCCTGTACTGGTGCTGATCCATGAATGATAAGATAAATTTTTGTGATAAAAAGCTTTTCATGAAGTTTTCAAGAGAGAAACACTTGAGACCAAGGCATGTGGGGGGCGAATTTGTTTGCCGTTGTTCCAAAAGACAGAATGCAATGCAATTGATTCAAAGTACAAGAAACAGGATTTTCCCCAAATATTAGGAAGAATTTCCTGATAACATGAAACTGAACCACACAACAGCGATATGCACACTGCCACACAGGTAACAGAGTCTCCTTTGGCAGAGAATTGTACAAAGAAACTGGATGGACAATTAGCAGACATGCCCTGTATCAGCAGAACATGGAACTTCAGTAGCTTTGAAGTGTCCTTGATAGGTTGTACTTAACTTATTGGGACATTATTGGGAATAGTCATATTGTAATAAAAACGTGTTTGTAGAAGAACAACATGAAATTTAAACTACAAATTGAGAAATAATATAAGGGTTCTGCTAAGCAGAATGAGCAATAATGGTACCAAGGTTGTGGTTAAGAAGGTTTTTTTTATCTCAACAGTGATATTTTTGCACAATAAATCATTATATTGCATAAATCAGATCTGGAAATACATTTATAGATCATACTAGATATATTCGGTAGAAATGTACAGTCATTTATGTCCCTAATAGTGATTCTGCTGTGGCAAAAATAATGAAAACTGGGTTTCATTTACACTCCACTGTGCCAAAAACAAATATTAGGAGAGAATATGAAATAGTAATTACTGTGTATAAGCATTGACAGTATTGGACTGGGCTGTTATGAACTTCCATTCCCCTGGACCACAACTTTAAAAATACATATTTTCTATGTAGAATTGTAGGCAAAGAAACTGCTGGTTTAGAATTCAGAATTTTTTTTTTATGCTGAGCTAAAGCGTATTCTAAAGGTTTTGTTAAGGGAATTGTACTTTAATGGGTTTTTTTGTGATCTACTTTAAACTTCTAACATAGGCCTATTGTTACTCCTGATTAGAGTAAACTCATTAAATAAATGGAACTTACCTATGTGTCAACTCACTATCCAATAATTGATTGAAGGGGACTCCTCTCATTGTGACAAATAGGATTCTTGCCACATTTTAGTAAGGATACTTTCTTTTTATTTGTGATTATTGCATTATATTTGGAAGCTGCTTTGAGAAGCTTAAAACCATTCACTCACTTAATTAAATACTGTTCACTTATGAACACACCAGTAAATAGTTCTGAATCAGCCAAAGGACATAAACACTTTTAAATATTACTTATTTCAATATAATATGTCAATTATGCAGTAGATCTTTTAGCTAGATTGTACCAAGTGTGAGTCCTCCACCATCATGTTTGTGCCCCCCAGTGTATCCCTGATATGGATCCCAACTACCAGAATTGCAAAAGTATTCTCAATTTAACAACTACAGGTCTTGAAAACAGTGCACGTCCCACAGAGGTGGTATCTCCTTTTGAAATCTTTGCAGTTTACTGTTCTTGTTTTGGTCAGATAGTGCTAATCTGACTTTTGGGTTTGACACGTTACCATTTCCTGATTTATCTCTTCCCTTAAGGCAGTTTGCTTTCTTAGGCAAACCTGGGGTGAATATTTCCCAGAAAACAAGTTCTACCAGTTAAGTATTTGCCACAACTTTTTTGTATGTGTAAATGTGCCTTCAAGTCACCTATTTAACTTGTGATGACCCCATGAATTCATGAATTTTTTACGATTTTCTTAGTGAGGAATACTCAGAAGTGGTTTTGCTAGTTTCATCCTGTAAAATATATCCTACAACACCTGGCATTCATTGGTGGTCTCTCATCAAAACACTAACCTGCTTAGATTCCTACTTAGGTTCCAAGTTGAAATGGGATTTAGTACCTGTACAATATCTAGGCTCTTTGGACAAAAATATCCCCACCACCACCCTGTGCATAGTTCTTCGTAGTAAAATCATGAGGACCCTAAATTTAAGCTTCATCGTGCAGTAACTTGCCCCAATTTTCTTCTGCAGACAATTTGATACTATACCATGCTGTCATAGTTATATCATTCCTGGAATTTCTTATGCCATGATGTCAGTATCTGGTGGAGTCCCAAAGGAAAACAATGAAAACAGCTATTCTGTCTTGTTTATAATACAGTTTAAGAGGCTCTGTGGGTTTTCTCTTCCTAGGAGCTGAATTTAAGAAGTCTCTTTTATGCTCTGAGCTTTTGAATCTTTCATTAACAAATGAATAGGTATTGTTTTAGAAACAAAAGGATAATCACCTAGTTTCCAGTTGGAGTGCCATGTGTGCCTCAAGGCATCTCTCTCTTTCTCTTTACTTTCCCCAGTAAAGAAAGACAGCCTTTGTTTTTATCCTAGAAGAGAATTCCTACTTAAACTGTGTGACTTGGTACACCTCATGGTACCCATCTCATATGCCTTTCTAGTTAAGATGGCCTTTTAAAAATACCTGCTTTGTATTACTTTTTTCATGGAATACTGTGAACAGGGACTATTTTTATATAAGAGAATAAATATGCTTACCCATTCCCAGTAGATAAATGGATACAAACCACCTGTAGTAATGACTATTATTTGGAAAAATAATTATGAGCCCTACAGTATTAAATTTATCAATGCATAGATTGAGGCTTTGTCAGACTTTTCAGGAGTTGCACTGACTGGGTACAGAAGCTGTATATTCCACACACAGTTCTTGAAAAGCATCTGTTTTGTTATACCTTTCCAAAGAGACTGAATTCCTGTGGTTGGCTGCAGTGAACATTTAGAATTTGGCAAGGTTCATGAAGTCATTTTGCCGTGGGAGGAATGTGATATTATGAGTGGAAAACAATGCCCTTTTGAGCAGTTGCCAGATCAGGAACACTTGACTGAGGCCAGCTTTTAACTAGTGAGCAACTTCAGACCAAAAATGTGCACTTTGCAAATGGTATTGTTAAGCAGGGCTTGGGAAGTTACTTTTAAGAATGAATATAATGACAATTGGAAACCATCCATAACTAACTAATCACAGGATGATGCTCAGAGACCCAGGTATCATCCTACCACTGCTGGTTTATAGATGAATTCTTGCATAAGAATATAATTCTTTCTATTCATGAAGGCTCCAAATCTCATCAGAAGGGCCAGCTCTGGTTAGTACTTGGACAGAAGACCACAAAGGAATACCAGGTGCTATGACCTATATTTTACCTCTGGCAAAAATCACCTCTGAATATTCCTTTCCTAAGAAAAATGCCAATGCTGCACCTTATCAGCCTACCTGTTTAACTTATATGCAGAACATATTGTAAGAAAAGCAGGCTTGGGCACAAAAGAAAGAGAAATGGAAATAGGAGGATGGAATATCAACAATCTAAGATTCACAGACGACACCATAATACTAGCAGAAAACCTCAAAAACCTGTAACAACTACTAAGGAAGACAAGGAAGAAAGTGCAAAGGCAGGCTTACTGTTGAACATAAAGAAAACAAAAATAATGACCATGGAGAATCTAGACATTATGAATCTAGACAATGACCATGGAGAATCTAGACAATGAAGAAATAGAAATAGTAAAAGCATTCTCATACCTGGGATCAAACACTGATAGAAACCGGGACTGCAGCCAGGAAATCAGAAGAAGATTAAGAATGGAGAGAGCAGCTATGAAAGAATAGAAAAGACACTAAACTGCAAAGATATACAAGTGAACACAAAAGTCAGAATTGTACAAGCCATTGTTTTCCCTATTGCCACGTATGGATATTAGAGCTGGACAGTTAAGAAAGGAAATAGGAAGAAAATCAATTCATTCTAGATGTAGTGCTGGAGAAGATTGCTGGCTTTTGGACAGCCAAAAAGACAAAACAGTGGGTCCTAGAGCAAATCAAACTAGAAATCTCCATGTTATCATATTTCAGACACATCATGAGAAGGCAAGACTCACTCGAAAAAACAATAATGCTAGCAAAGGTGGAGGGAAGCAGAAAGAGGGAAAGCTGCATTGATGGACTCTATTAAGGAGGTCATAGGTATGAGTTTACAGAACCTAAACAGAGCAGTGGAGGACAAGGAGTCTTGGAGATGTATCATATATGGGGTCATCATGGGTCAAAATCGACTCAAGGGCAATTAACAACAACAACAAAGAATAATGTATAGGCCACCATAAGTCGACAGCCAACTTGAAGGCACATACACATACATGGACAGTTAGAATTGTCAGTGGACATACCAGATTTTCCCAGGCTATTCTTCACAATGGAAGTGAAGTGCAGGACAATTCAAATCTTATTGTTCAAAGTGCAGGAGAAGCCATCCTAGAGTTGTGGAATAAGCTAGTGTGGTACTGTCAGTTTGAGTTTTGTGATTGATTCTTGGATTTTAGATTTGACATCTCACTCACTTGATGGCATTGAGAAATTATGGTCTTTCAGCCTCACTTTGCATACAGGATTTTTGCAAAGATAAAAAAAAAAAAACCAATCCACTATAAAAAGCAGTTTGGAAACATGATGGAGTGAAAATATGACTGATAAAAGTTTTTTAAGAAGTTACCAGTATGATGATGAAGGCAATGGATTGGATTCAGACTTACTCCAAAAAAGTACTCACTGAAATTAATGGAACTTACATTAGTCATAATTAACTGAAGTTCCATTCATTTTATTAAGTCTGCTATAAGCATGATTACTCTTGGAACCAATGCAATAGTTGTTTCATAAAGGTAAGATTCACAGTGGAATGACTTGGCTGAAAACTTCTGGTTAAAGTTATATTAGCCAGAGACTGCTTTTAATTTTGATTTCTACACTAATCTGTTTGTTTAAAATGACCTTTGCAGCATATTACGTTCTTGGAATGTTCTTCCTCCTTGGTTGCCCCACAGTATTTACGAAGGATGTGGTAGTGAGATTCTTATATACAACAAACTGTGATTGTTGGTTTCACATGGTTCTTTTAACCCCTCTACTGCTCAGGTTTTCCACATCTTCTGTGTTCATGAACCTACAGAATGCTCTTTGGGGAGGAAATAGGGCATATTCATTCAGTTTAGAAATACTAAGTTGTGTTACTAATGGTTATATTCCAGGTTCCTTCCCCTTTTCCTTTTAAACTTGCAGTTTTTGGGAATTGTAGCATAGAGTGGTTATTCATTTTTTGAGGAGGTAACATTTTCTTTCCAAATATATTTTTTTGCCTCACAGATCATAATTTAATTTCATGTACAGCCTTTTAAAAAATGTTTTCCATTAAAGTAGGATATGAAACAATGCTAAGTAGTCACAAGTATTCAAAGTAGCGTTCATATGATTGACCAAGTGAATCAAAAGAAGTACATAGGTTACCATGTTATGGCTGAATTGATTTTTGTTGACATCAGAGGTTATTAATTGCTCCAGCTAAATTGCAAAGATTCTATCATTGCTCACAGACTGGAATTCTGTAGTTAGGAGGGCTGTTACATTTTCATTTTCTTTCTTTTTTTAAATTTAACCACTGAAATGCTAAAGCGGGGGGGGGGGGGGATTAAGCCATATGAAAAAACCTGCTGAAAACAAATGTAACATACTGCTTTGGAATTCAAGTTCTAAAGAGAAGAGTGCATTTGTAAATTTATAAATATTTTAAAATAATTCTTTTTGTTTAGTTTCAGACTTGCTCTTTTGTAGATTGCATCGAAACTAAAGATAAGGAAATTAGTTTAAAAGTGAATAATGCTTTGTTCACTAAAAGCTGGAAAAAAACTGTACATTAATTATGCTTATTTTGAATAAGATATTTAAAATACTTGTTTTAATTTTAATTTGGTGTGTAAATTTACATTACATTGTAAGACTTAAACCCTTACCAGAATGGAGATGAAAAATCCTACAGATGTTTTTCTCTTTTTTCCTCCCCATGTTCTTGCTGTGAGTTTAGGATAGAAAGAAATAGGAAGCTGTTTCACTCACTGAGCAAGTTTATAGATTAATACACACAGAAAGGATTGGCTAGCAAAAATGATATTAACTGCTTTTTGAGTAGCAGTTCTGTTCTTTAGAATGAAGATACCGTAATTACAATACTATTCTCTATATTTCCAGCCAATATTATACATACTAAAATGTTAAAAATTAATCATATTACATATAGAATGATCTCTGGTTTTGTGAATCCTGTTTTGTTTTTTTCAAGTACCAATTGAATTCCCCTCCTTTTCACCTAAACTGCTCAGTCTCCCCACCTTTTCCTCTTACCTCTTTCAAATTTGTCATCATCTACATTCATTTTCTATGTCTGTAATTTTATTGCTGTCCTTATCTGGTATGCTGTTTTTTCCTCCATCTTTTATCTACCTAATCTGTGTGTCAGTGTCTGTGTTCCCTTCCAGTTTCTCTTTCATTTCTCCATGTATCTGTCCACCAGTTTGTCAATTCTTGTACAGTACTTTGCATCTTTCTCTGTGTGCCCTCCCTTTGCCACCCTCTCCTCCTCAATCTATTCTTCCCTCCCTTTTATTTTCTCCATGTGTATTCTCCTGTCCTGTCATGCCCACTCTCCCCCTAACTGTCTGCTGGATTTCCTTTCATTACCTGCCTCAAACCATGAAACAGCATGTCAGCATCCTGGATTTCATCTTCAGTTATTCCCTCCCACTTTACTGTTGCTGTCACTTCACTCTGTTGCCACCTATCACAGAGTGAAAACTCTAGGAAAGCAGCAAAGGGGTGGGGAACTGCAGCAGAAGTTCTATTTTCCATATCTTTTTCAGGAAAATACCATAACATAATATGGGGAAAAGATACTCTATGTTTCAACTTGAGTTTGTTTTAAATATAATTAAAATCAAGACATTGGTTCCGATCTCTATGCACAGCATAGGTTTGTTTGTTTGGTAGTTTAGGCAACAGAATATGTTTGCTGCCTTAGAAGAAAAGAATTATACAATAACAATGAAAATGTGGTTCTTTTCCCCAGTCATTTGCATTTCACATAAGACATAAGAAAATGAGGGTTTTGTGGTCCTTTCCCTCCACTCATTTGCATTTCACATAAGAATGTCCCCGTTGGCTTTCACTGGGGTTAACTGCTGTATCTGTAAAGATATAGCTCCATCCCCTAGTTTTCACTTAGGCCAAGTGTGAAAAAAGTGCATTTCAGGGGGTCACATGCTGCCCTCAAGGTTGTTTTTGTAACTCTCAGTTACACATGCTGCCCTCCAAACTATAGGCATTTGCGTGATGGACTGAGACATGTCAGGGTCCAAGTCTTGTTGGGCCATGGAAATCCAGTGAGTGACTTTGGCCAAGTCCAATCTCTCAGCCTCAGAGAAAGGCAGTGGCACTAATTTTCCAAGCAGATGTTGTCCAGAAAACATGTGATTGGTTTGCCTGAGGGTCTATATAATTCAGAAATGACTAGAAGGCACAAAGCAACAACAATAACTTTGTATGTACACACACTAGTTGCACATAGAGACACACAGACATGTATGTGAATCCCCTTTCCTAGAAGTCTCCAGGAAAGGGAGTTCATCTTTTAGATAGCTTGCAGGCCCCCACATTACAATTTTAAAAAAAAAAACTTTTTTAAAACCACACTTAGACTTTCAGCAACTTCCAGGCTTTTTTCATTTCATTTTTGGCATTTTTGGTAAAGCTCATGGAAAAGTCCTGGGGCCGAAAAGTGTTCCCTGATCTCACCACAATTGTCTAACACTAAGGGGTTTAACACTAAGGGGTTAAACAGACCCACAGAAGGGGTGGTTTGAAGCTGCCCCTTGTTAAGACAGATTGGGGCTATGGCAAAAATACGGCAGGAAAGGGGCAGCTTTTCCCGCTCCACCACAGCCAAAGCCCCACACCATTGCAGCATCTGGAACCTGTCCACATCTGGGCAGCTGCCTACTTCTGGGCAGCTTCAGGGCATCATGGGAGCATGAGGTGCATAAATGTGTGGACGGCAGCTTTTAGAGCTGGCCTGTTCCGCTGCCCTGAAGCTGCCCAGAATTCGGCTCTAAGAGGGACCCGAGTTGGGAGGTCTGTTTACTGGTTGACAACGGGGAACAAAAACATGGTTGATTTTAATGGTACCCTGAGCATTTACAGCAGACCAGTTCTGAAACCAGATGGTTTCCGTCCTTTAATCTCTGTCCAGCATTCAGCTGCACGCATTATCACTTCCACCCACCGCTCTGACCACATTTCTCCTGTGTTGGCATCCCTTCACTGGCTCCCTCTCCCTTTCCGCATTCAGTATAAGCTCCTGCTGTCGACATTCAAAGCCCTCCATGGACTGGCCCCTCCTTACTTATCAGACCTTCTTTCTCTTCACCTTCCCACCAGGGCCCTCCGTTCTGGTAGTCAAGGGTTCCTGTCTCAGCCCAGGATTTCCTCTGCCCCATCCCGGATTCGCCCCTTTTCACTTGCTGCCCCTCACTCCTGGAACCTTCTTCCTCCACAAGCAAGAGCCATCACTTCTTTAACCAGCTTCAAAACGGAGCTGAAAACCATCCTATTCAGAGAAGCTTTCCCAGGCATCGCATAATTGTCGCTTACTATCTGATGTTCTGTTGTTGGCTGTTTATCGATCCATTTCCTGTATTCCTATGTACTGTATATGTATTATCCTACTTGTGATTATGTATTTTCTCTGGATAATGATTAACCATCCATTATGAAGCCTTGCCCTCCCTCCAGTCCATCTGCCTTGGTCCAGACCTCGGAGATTGAGAGGAACTGCTGGACCTCTTACCCTTTCCCTCCACCACTCCCTTCTCCTTCTGTGTCATGTCTTTTTAGATTGTAAGCCTGAGGGCAGGGAACCGTCTAACTAAAAAGATTGCATGTACAGCGCTGTGTAAATTTACAGCGCTTCATAAATAAAGGTTAATAATAATAATAATAAATAATGGTGAAAAAGTAATTAATGCAAACCACAGAAGGGGGGGGGGGAATTTTCTGTGAGAGCAGGGAGGCAGGAGGCTGCACATGCCCAAAACATTTCACATCACCAAACTGTGATTTACAGATAGGAAGTACTACATTTGAATAGGCCCTAAGTCTGAAATAAGTTCTACTGAAACTGATAATTCCGGGGGGATGTGTAAAGAGTCTATATGTCCCAGCTGTTCATTATATGATAGGTCCCAGAACACACTGAAAACAGCTGGGTCAGTCTCTAATAATTCCCTTGAGCATGCTCCAACGACTTCATGAATATTAAATTCCTGTTTCCAAATCTCTCTATTAGCAGTTCATATTTAATGCAATCTATATTTTATCAGTTACAGCTTTTCTGTTACATATGCAGTTACGATCTGGGTTATATTTAATGTTCAGAGGATTTTAAAAATGTAGTCTCATGCTTAAAGTTACTAGTCTTGAATAGCACTCCTTGTTTTAGCATTTGGTGTAACTGTTGGCAGGATTATTTACTAGATGAGGGATACAATCACTCATTGGTGGAAATTCTAGAAACTGAAGCCAGCTGGAAGCCTTTGAATGAATTTCTGCTTTACTCTCCTGCTTTACTCTGAGTTTAGACGTAATAGTGCATATTTAGGCACGGAGAAGCTTTAGGAAAGGGATATCCTTCTGACAGGTACCCCTAAGAAGAGAGGCTTGCAATAGAGAGACAGTTTGGGGGCGGCTAACACGTGAGAGCTCTTCTTCAAACCAATAAAGATTTGCTTAAACTATTTGCTCTTTTCTGAGTTATGCTTCATCATCTAACACTGAGGGGCTTTTTAAATGAGGAAAGCAAAATACCATTATACAGAGAGTTGAACATTCATCTGTACATGTATGTGCATGTGTGCACAACAAATACATTAGTGTAGCAACTTCACTTAATTACTTATATATGGATTTCATGTTTTCCCCCCATTAGGAGCAATGAAAATGTGAAACTTCCTAGAAACACTGGTAGTTTAGGTATAAAGGAAGAGTTTTCCATGACCTATAGATACTAATTGAACAAATAAAGGCTCAACATGGGATTGGCAGAGTTGGTTTTGAGAATTCTGTTTAAGGCTCCAGACTTTTGCATTTTATTGTCTTTAAATTAAAAAATAATAATTGTTTACCTCACAAGATCATATTGATGGCAGATGAAATAAACCACTGAAATGCAAATATTTCAGTACCTACATGATTACCATATTTTCCAGCGTACAAGACGACATTTTGACCCAATAAAATTGGGTCAAAAGTCAGGGGTCATCTTGTACGCCGGGTTGAGCCTGACAGCCCCGTGGCCTGGTGGGCGCACGCACTCTCGAGGCCACCAGCTTCTCAGGCTTCTGGAGGCCTGGGAAGCCGGCAGCCTCGTGCCGGCTTCAAAGGGGCCTTTGGAGGCCCCTCACAAGCCGGCGCACGCGCTCTGGGGCCGCCGGCCTCTCAGGCCTCCAGAGGCCTGGGGAGCCGGCAGCCTCGCACTGGCTTCTAAGGCACCTTCGGAGGCCCCTCAGAAGCCGGCACGTGCGCTCTGGGGCCGCCAGCCTCTCAGGCCTCTGGAGGCCTGGGGAGCCGGCATCCTCACACCGGCTTCTAAGTGGCCTTTGGAGGCCCCTGAGAAGCTGGTGTGCACGCTCTGGGGCTGCCGGCCTCTCAGGCCTCCGGAGGCCTGGGGAGCTGGCGCGCACGCTCTGGGGCCGCCGGCCTCCGCAGGCCTGGGGAGCCGGCAGCCTTGCACTGCCTTTAAGGGGCCTTCGGAGGCCCCTTGAAACCGGCACGCACGTGCACAGCCGGCTGCCGCGCTACTCAGGAGGAGGGTAGCCATATATGGTGAGTATAGGCTAAACCCTAGATTTTTATTTTAAAAGTTGGGGGTTGTCTTATACTCCCGGTCGTCTAATACGCCGGAAAATACGGTAATTAAAAAATTAAGCAGGGCAATGTCACTTTAGGAAAATAACAAGTAACTGTTTTCAAATCTGGAATGTCCAGCATCACCATCCTTTCTCCAAACTGTCATTCATCTTTTATTTTCTTCTTTTATGTGAATTTTCTGTTACTAAGCTGGTAAAAGTCTGTGTGGCATTAGAGTCACCATAATGAAAAATTGGAGTTTAACTTTTGAAATCTGCATCAGCAAGACTGTGAAAAATATTTCCTAGAATGTCCTTTAATTATGTGTGAAATGGTTAATAAATCAATAAATGCTAGTAATACCTGTTTTTGAAGGCCCTCCCCCCATTTACAGCTTCTGACTTCATGGTTTCTGTGGGAATTGCTTACCTGGATTATTTTTATGGTTTCCCCCCCCTTTTCTCAGCTGGGATGACAGCAGTTCTGTCAGCAGTGGGATAAGTGACACCATAGACAATCTCAGCACTGATGACATTAATACCAGCTCCTCCATCAGCTCCTATGCGAACACACCTGCATCCTCTCGTAAGAACCTAGATTCGCAGGTAAGATTTCTTTTTTCATTTCACTTATATTATAATAATGTCAGAGGTATTCCATTAACTTCAAAAACACATGAGTCTGCCCAATTTGTTGCAAAAGAGAATCACATTATTATAGGATCAAGACAATCTAAACACGTTTACTAGGGAATAATCATGTTAGAGTGTTTGGAGTAGGACACTGGGAGACCATGGTATGTGTCCCCATTTGGTCATGGTAACCTGCTGGGTGACCCTGGGCGAGTCACACTCTCAGCCTCAGAGAAAGGCAGAGAAAAAACTCCTTTGAACAAACCCTGCCAAAAAAAACAAGACGACAGCTTAGAGTCACCATAAGTCATGACTTGAAGGAACAGAACAACATTAATTAAACACATCAGATACACTCTTGTTCATACTTATGACTGTAGTGTATAATATCAAGAGCCCTGCATTCTGGTGGTTTCTGACTGATCCTTAAGATAACAGACTGATAATGGTAAAACCATGCTAGAATAATGAATTGTCAGTGCCAGTATATTATGGTGATTGGCATGTCTTTTGTTTAATAAACAAATAGTTTTGTTTATTTGGGAATTACTTCTATATTTTCTAGCTTGTTTTGATGATTCCATATGTTTTACTTTAATATATGAGCAAATAACATACATGCAAACATTTTTCTGTTCCAACATGTTGGTCTCATATTACAAACCAGGGTCAGTGATAGAAGACCAGCAGGGAATAACAAGGATCTTCAGATAGGGCTAGGAAATAGTGGGCTAAATTCAGTTCCTGTGACTGCACAGATTATTCTGATTTCAAGATTTGAGTTAGTGAAGAATTTGCTAGAGGTTTAAACTAAAAGAATGAATTGCTTTGGACTTGTGCCATTGGGGACTATCTAGAATTCTTTTGAAGCTGTGCAATTATAGAAAATTCACTAGAGTTTATAGCCCTACTGAGCATCAATACAGAGCAAGTGAGAAGGAGCAGGAATGGTCTGCCTGTACCCCAGCCGCTGCATGTTGTGCTGAAGATGAAAAACATTCTGTATGTGAAAGCTTGTATCCAGTGATGTCTATGTATCCCCCAATGGAATTATAACCTTGGCATGTGTCTACCAATTGAATGAAACAATGGAATGAAAATGCCTGCAAATCTTCTCTAGATGATTGGACCTCTTAGGTCAGATGAGAGAAATGCAGAAGCAGAAGAGGAAAAGATAGCCTTTTTGCATGAGCAAAAGTCTGCTCACATGATGTTAGCTAGAGGCAATAACACAATGCATGTGCATGGTCTGAGCTTGTGATTAGAAAAACTAATGTTACTGTGACTCTAGAACACCATTTATACGGATAGATGCTGTTCTCCTCTACCCAGTCTTGGAGATAATGGGCATTGTCAGTTATCCCAGCTGTGATATTTGTAAGGCAAAACAATTTTGTTGTGGAGTTGGGGATTTTCAACTTCCACAGAGTGGTAATAATTAGACTATGCTAAGCAACAATAAGGCAACCTGAAAATAAATATATTAACAATAGCCAGCCTGGACTAATGATAGTCTGAGACTCACAATCATGTAGCAAGCTATATATAATGCTACTCTGTAATCATTATTAGTGTAATCGTTATTAGTGTAATGGAGATTATCTCCAGACCAAGATTGTTATTGGTAATAATTAGGACTAGGATTCAATTGTGAATTTAAGAAGGATATGTTGCCATCAAAATTAATGACTCCCTTCTGCGGCCTTCCACGTACCTTAAAAAATTTGTTCCAGGGGGGCTGGAAACACTTTGGAACAGGTTTATAGAGTGTGTGGAGAACTGCAGGAAGAGGAAAGGTGGTTGCCAGTTCTGGCAGAAGTACTGGGATCTAGCTGGGTATCCAAATATATTTTAGCCTGAACTTTATAAGAGCATGTATATTTAACACAGACTTCTTTCTTGTTTGATAATGCATAATGCATTATTGGTAATGCATAATGCATTATTCATTTAAGGAACAGAATTTTAATTAAGTTCACATAAAAGCTTGAAGATTATAACACTCTCAGAGGAAATGTAAACACATGCTACCTAATGAAATGTATTATAATTTCCCAAGGCTGCGTGTTATTACAAGCCATCCTTTTTTTGGCACCTTTTCAGAAGAAAATTGTTTTTAATGTCTGTAGGTGGCATTCATCATGTTTTAAGCAGACCTAGCCAACAAATCTAAATAAGGAAGAAAAAGTTCCTCCACTGCAAATGCATCTTGACTACATTTTAAAATTGTTTCGGGAGCCCAAATATTCTGAAGTTTTCCCAAATGGAAGGCCATGCTTTTTAGACTTTGCATTTTTTGATAAGATTTTTTCTGTGTAAGATTACTTTGCTCCACATTTTTTAACTGGGGCCTAAAACTATTTTACTAGAACTTTTAAAATATAATCGTAGAGTTGCCATGAAGTGTTAAATTGCCTCATATACTCTGATGCAAGAATCCTATTACTCTTTGTTCCCTTGCCATGTCATGCATAGTTGTGGCTACATTAAAGAGTTTTGCCTCTGGTTATGCATCTGACATTTTATGTCTGTTTGAAATTGCTAGCACCCAAGCTCTGAACCTGATGAGATATGCTGAGGTGTAGAAGCACTCCTTATAATTAATAGATTGAAAAAAGCTCCCGTTTTTCTCAAATACTGCATTTGGAAGCCTGAATAATATCTTAAAATTGTGTTGGGTGCTCTTCTGCATAGGTGCAATGTAGTTCCTACATTGGCTTTTTCACTATCCCACTTCAGATATTGGGTGGAAGAGGAACTGTATCTTGGAAAAAATATTCCACTCAGGGACCTTTGATTGTTATTATAAGCCAGGCTTCCAGAAGATCCTGATCCTTGAATTAGGAAAGGGAGCACACAACTCCCTGGTTGCAACAGTTGTACTGACTGCTGGTCTATTTCTGGGCAAAGTTCAAAGTGCTGGTTATGATCTTTAAAGTCCTATATAGCTTTGTGATAAATGGGGGTCTTCCATTTATCAGAGCCTTCTTCTCAGATAACAAAGGGTTAAATGTGGCAGGAGGTACAGTTAGATTTTAAAGAGAGTTTACATCACAGCTGATGGTATGGCCACTGTCCAATGAGATGGGCAGTTGGGGAAAAGCGCAAACTTGTGAGATACAGGTTTTTATTTTTATTTTAAAAAAACCCTTCAGGCAGCACAAGGTTTTTGGTCTGTCTGTCTATCTGTCAATTCGCTTTTGTCTCTGGCCCTCATGAGGCAGACAATGGGAAGTCTGGTGGAGCAAGATAATAGAGTCCAGTCCCCAGATATTCAGAAACATTAAGGACTACAAACACTATCTGATCTGCAAGTAAGGTTAGGAACATGTACCAGTCCGTGTAGGCTTGCCATATCGCGCCTGGGGGCGGGACTTTCCTGGTTTGGGGCGGGTCCGCACGGTCCCACCCCGGTTTGGCCCCGCCCCCGGGCGAGATATGGCAAGCTAAGTGAGGCTTTCCCTCGCAGCTTGGGCCAAGGCCTGCAGGGAAAGCCTCCCTGAAGGGGAGGAGTCCCTCCCCGCCTGGACTCCGCCCCCGCCGAGGGTGGGGCCCAGGCCCAGAGGGAAAGCCTCCCTGAAGGGGAGGAGTCCCTCCCCGCTTGGGCTCTGCCCCCACCGAGGGCGGGGCCCAGGCCCAGAGGGAAAGCCTCGGAGGCTCCTATTCAAATGCAGGACACAAAAAAATGTGTCCTACATTTGAAAATTTTGTCCTACATTTGACCCGGTTTGGAGGTCCTGATGAATGGCAACCCTAAGTCCGTGGCATCAGGATTTTTTTTATTTTCTGTCCTGGTTTGGCTGAAATGATTTTACTTTGTAACTTATAACTTTCTATCTGTGCCTGTAGGACAAGTTGGTCCATGTAATGATATCCTTTTGCTCTAGAATTCCTGTACTTAGAATAAAGCTTTTCTTTAAGGTACTCAGCCTCTTTGCAATCTTAGCCTTATCTTGGCTAGTTCTTCACTGGGTTTGCAAATAGCAGTGGAATTCCCCAGCAACATCCCACTGTGTTGCTAAGGTGTGTCGTGGTGGCAGCAGGTTTTTCTTAAATGAAAGGTGGTCTCAAGGGGTTTCATCCAGCTCAGCAGGAGTGGAGGGGGACTCCTAGAGAGCCTTCACAGGCTTGGTTCCAGGCTGTTTGAAGGACCAAATCGTCCTGTATGAGGCTGGAACTCCCATCTCAGGATAGCTAGGATGACTTCCTTCTTGCTGTCCTTTCACCAGTGAGTGAAAACTTTCTTATTCTGAAAGGCTTTTCGGAATCGGTTCAAGGGTTTTTAACTAAGTGTTGTTTTGTTGATTTTATATGCTGTCCTTTAATGAATATTTAAATGTGATTATTGTTATAAATTGTTTAATTGTTTTCTAAAATAATATATAGATTGTTCTTGTTGTGTGCCTTCAAGTCGTTTTCGAGTTCTGGCAACCCTAAGGTGGCCTTGTCATGGGATTTGATATTTTTGTATGTTTTTAATGTTTTGTAAATTGCCTTGAGTGCTAGGGTTAGGGTAAAGGTGGGATATAAAAAAATAAAATCATCATCATCTTCATTCATGGCATGAACATCTAAGAAACCATAGACCTTGCATCCATGATGGGTTTAACATGATTTCCAAATTTGGCAATACTTAGCACCTTGGCTTGTCTCTCTCCCAGAACAAACCATGGGTTATTTTACTGGCTTATCTGCTTCTGCTGGTTGATTGTCATAATAAACCACAGAAGATTTATGGGTTATTTAGCCACTGCAACTTACAATGGGAGCCTTTGGCCACCAACACATCAGCAAATTCAAAACAGAGCAAACCAAATCATTTTTAATTTTTATTGTTATGATTGTGCCTGGTGTTTGGGGAAAAACTGTGATGATCCAGAGATTATATATATATATATATATATATATATATATAGGCAAGAAATATAAATAGCAGGTGACAGGGGGCAAGAAAATAAAGAACACAAAAAATACATATTCCCTCAGCATCTGTGTTTTCAGGTTCTCACATGTGGGGCAGGTTCACAGCTTTTCAGAATTCTGATGTGTAGTTTGAAT
Organism: Sceloporus undulatus; assembly: GCF_019175285.1. Lineage (NCBI taxonomy): Eukaryota > Metazoa > Chordata > Lepidosauria > Squamata > Phrynosomatidae > Sceloporus > Sceloporus undulatus. The sequence goes on along the minus strand of NC_056522.1, from coordinate 292,802,800 downwards.
TGCAAATCATTCAGAAGGATCATAAAGCCACTGAAAGTAAAACAAAGAGTACAGATATGAACATGTGCTTCAACAAATAGCCCTTCTTGATCCTGGTGTGTGTATGTGTGTAAGGCACTGTAACTGAAGGATCCCAAACACTGACATAAACAGAGAGAAATTTAATTGAGGAATTAAATTGATGAGTACATACCCTGTTGTGCATGTGGTTTTAAAAAAGTGATTCTGGGTAATTACAAATTTAAATTTAGTCAGCAGGAGTTGTGGAGCATTGCCACTTTCTGAAAAATTTCTCACCTCAGTTGATGATAAAGTTAGTGTAAGGCGTAAACAGAAAGGACTCGTTTATCTTTCAGTCTTGCAAAAAGCTGCCTCTTCATGCTCCACAGATCAAATTGCCAGCAAAGAGATAAAGAGGCAGAACAAAGTAAAAGCTCACAACACACATTTGAAGTGAGTTTATGCCTTGCATTGAAAGATACTGTGTAGAATGCAGGAATGAGGGAGCTACAGTGCATCAAGATACTTTTTTCCCATTTCTGACCTTCATAAATTCTGCTTTATGTCTTTGATTATGTAGGTGCTTGTTTTATTTGCTTAATTTTTTTAAGTACTGTACATTAATTTCAGATTACATTAGTCTGATTAGATATTGGATAGTATGTTATTTATTAGAATGAAGTTTTGCATCAGAAAGGACAAATGAAAGAATAATCAGAAAGGCTACAGAGTAAAGATTTCTGTAAAGGGTAGATTTTGGATCCTAGAGGAAGAAAATGTTTGCAGTGCAAGTTTATAATTCTCTGTTTTCCCACTCAGACTGATGCTGAAAAGCATTCCCAAGTGGAGCGGAATTCTTTGTGGTCTGGTGATGAAATCAAAAAATCAGATGGAGGCTCAGACAGTGGTGTAAAAATGGAGCCAGGATCGAAATGGAGAAGGAATCCGTCTGATGTGTCTGATGAATCTGATAAAAGCACTTCAGGGAGGAAGAACACAGTCATTTCTCAGACGGGTTCCTGGAGACGGGGCATGTCGGCTCAGGTTGGCATTACCACGCCAAGGACAAAAACAACAGCCACTTCAGGAACTTTGAAGACACCTGGAACAGGTGAGGAATGCACAGCCAAGAGGCGAGCAATGCAGGCCAAGAATTTGTGCTGTTAGTAGAAGAATAATTTCCTCTCAACTGTCAGGATTTCAAGTGCATTTTGATCTATGCTTATCTTTGATGGAGAACAGTGTAATCAGTCTCTATGATGTTGACTCAGTATTCTTTGTATAATAGGGGTGAGGTATTCCACTCAAATTGATGACTGTGCTAAGATGCAAAACTCTTACATTTCTTGAATATATTAATAAATTACAGTTGGCCCTCTGGATCTGGATCTGGATCCATTCTTGATCCCCCGCAGATACCAAAAATCTGTGTATGCTCGAGTCCTATTGTCCTCAATGGTGATGTGGTCATGTGGCCGTGCCACCATTAGGGACAATGGGACTTTGTCACCCTTGCTGCCCAAAGCCCACCTCATTGGTCTCACCACGGCAGGCGGCAGGGAGCTGCCCCCTCTTCCTTCTTCCTCCTCCTCTTCTTCCACCGTCTCTTCCTCCTTTCTTCTCCTCTTCCTCCCTCCTCATCTGTCCCTCCACTGCTTTTTTTCCTCTGCTGCCTCTTCATCCTCTTCCTCCTCTCTCCTATTCTTCCTTCCTGCTCCTCTTTCCCCTGCTGCCTTTTCCCCTCCAAGGCCTCTTCCTCCTTTTCGTCTCCCCCCCTCCTCTTTCCCTCCACCACCTTTTTTGCTGCCTTTTCCCCTCTGCCACCTCTTACTCCCTTTCCCTCTGCCTCCTTTTTCTCATCCTTTCCCCCTCTGCCGCCTTTTCTCCTCCGCTCCCTTCTCCTCCTGCCTCTGCCTCTTCCTCTTCCCTCCTCCTCTCCTCCCCCTGCCCCCACAGGCTTGCTATTTGCAGATGATGGAATCCGCAGATGACAAGTCCGCAGATACAGAGGGCCTGCTGTATAAGACTTATTTTCTTGGTATGTTTATTTAGTTGATTAGATTTCTAGTTGAAAATTAGCTTCCCCCCAAACAAACTCTACTTATAAAATGTGTTCAAGGTTAAAGATGCACTAGAACACACAGGGTATCATCCTATTAGTTTGTCCCAAGTAGAGCAGACTAGAAATCAATTCAGTAATTTATTAGTGAGTTGATTCAGTAGGCTTACTTAATAAGGGCTAACAGTAGGATTTAGGTCCATATACAAATCAGATCTTGCTGCCATAACTAATTTGCTCCTGGAGCTTTTTCACCACTGTGTTGTCTTGCAAATTAATTATCACTGGAGCAAGTCCAGTGCACAGGTACCCTTTAGCCACAGAAGGCTGTCTTGGCTGGAGGAAGGAAGCCTCCCCATACACAGCAGTCTCTGGACTCATGCCATTTTATCAGGCAACATCATTGCTCATCAGTTGAATGGCCGCTGAGCCATGATTAGAGGAATCGAGAGCAGAACAAAATAACTTCTCCCATAATTATTATTGTTATTATTATTATTTATTTGTATTCTGCTTTTTCACAAAGGAATCAAAGCAGATTCCAACAGTATAATTAAAACATCAAACAATTAAAAATTACAATTTAAAAACCCCAACCCTCCCCCCCCATCATAAATAAATAAATAATAAATAAAACTTTTATGGCCTTCGATACCATTGGCCATGGTATCCTTCTGGATCGCCTGAGGGAGTTGGGTATCGGGGGCACTGCTTTGCAGTGGTTCCGTTCTTACCTCTCAGGCAGATTCCAGATGGTGGAGCTGGGGGACTGTTGCTCCGACAAGAGGGCCCTTACATCTGGGGTCCCTCAAGGAGCGATTTTGTCCCCCATGCTATTCAACATTTACATGAAGCCGCTGGGAGAGATCATCCGGAGATACGGGGTGTGGTGTTATCAGTACGCTGATGACACCCAAATAGTCTTCTCTGTGTCTCCGACTGATGCAGTGACTAAGGAGGGCATCTCTCCTCTAAATGCCTGCTTGGAGTCAGTAATGGGCTGGATGAGGGAAAACAGACTCAGTTTGAATCCAGAGAAAACGGAAGTACTGGTGATAGGTTCTCCTGGTCTGGGGAAGGAAATTGTTCCACCTGTCCTGAATGGGGTCACGCTCCCTGTGAAGGACTCTGTTCACAGCCTGGGGGTGCTCCTGGACTCGTCGCTCCACCTCACATCTCAGGTGGATGCGACGGTCAGGAGCACCTGTTTTCAGCTTCGGCTGATATGCCAGCTGCGTCCCTACCTGGGCCGGGCTGACCTTGAAACCGTGGTACATGCTCTGGTAACCTCTCGTTTGGACTTCTGTAACGCGCTCTACATGGGGCAACCCTTGTACCAAACTCGGAAGCTACAATTGGTGCAGAACATGGCTGCTAGACTGGTTACTGGATACTCCAGGGCCAATCATATAACACGTGTATTGAAAGACCTCCATTGGCTGCCCATTCGCTTCCGAGCGCAATACAAGGTGTTGGTTATTACCTATAAAGCCCTAAATGGCTTGGGCCCAGGGTACTTGGAGGACCGCCTCTCCCCATACAATCCGCCCCGCACTCTCAGGTCGGGTGGGAAACATCTCTTATCTATTCCAGGTGCTCATTATAGTGCAACACAGAGGGCATTTTCAATCTCAGCCCCCAGATTATGGAATACCCTGCCCGACAAGCTCCGCACAGCCTCATCCCTTGATGGATTTAAGAGGATGCTAAAAACTTTCCTTTTCCGTCAAGCTTTCCCCCCTATGAGTTGATGTTTTATTATCTGTTTTTAGATTGTTATTTGATGTTATAACGCTGTTTTTGCTGTTTTTATACTGTTTTTTAAAGTGTACACCGCTATGATCTTGAAAAAGGAATAGCTGTATATAAGAATAAACTATTATTATTATTATTATTATTATTATTATTATTATTATTATTATTTATATCCCGCTTTTTGTTACCACAATCAAAGTGGTGTATAACCTTTAAAAAAATACAGCAATATATACAATTTCTACCATCCCCTTAAAAAAGGATTAAACAATTATATCCATTAAAATTACAGACAATAAAATCTAAAAACAATAGTACAATAATAGAATAATGGTGGGCAGAGTCTTCCCTTATATATGTCTGTGGGGGGATCTTTATGTGGCTAGGTTCTATTCCAGGAAGGCCTGCCAGAAGAGATCCATCTTGACAGCTTTCTTGAAGCTCCCCAATCATAAAAGCAGTGATCAACCCCTAGAAAAGATTAAACATCAAAAAATTTAAAACTGTCCAATATGAATACACTAAAATTTCGGGCAGATTAGCCAAGGTGCCTGAGCATGTGTAGAAGAGAACTTACTTTCTGAATAGCAGCAAAGTGTAGCAAGTTCCAGGGATCAAGTTTCCCTGAGGCCTCTGTGGTTCACAAAGATGCCAAAATGTACAGTATACAAAAAAAAAAACCTTACAACCATACGTGGAAAGAAGTTCACTATTGGATTTGAAATAGCTTCATGTTAAACACTTGTCTGTGATGGTGGAAGTGATGGTTACCTAAAGGCTTCTAGAAATTCATTCCTCTAACTCCCATTTTTGGCCTGAATAAGGGCAATTTAGGGGCTGAGCAGATGAGCCAAGAAAGAACAGGCTGATCCCATGCTTTCTTAGTCTTGGTAGCAGTCTCTGGTCTCATGCCATCTAATCAGGAAACATCATTGTTCATCAGTAGAATGATCTCTGAGTCATGTTTAGACCAATCCAGAGCATAACAACTCACCCTGAGTAAGTGTAGGGATGTCCCTGTGCCGATCCGAGACTGACGTGTGCTCCTTACCTTGCCGTGCTGTTACTTTCACTCAAAAATCCCCTGTCACTGTATATGATGTGGAACTGGCGCTCCAGGTCATGTGGCTGCAGCCAGGCATCCCCATTTCTGCATCAGACGCAGTAACTGGGTGTTTTTGAATGAAAGCAATGGCCACAAAGGTAAGGAGCATGGTGGGGAGGAGGGGTTGAAGAGCTGGGTTTGCCATGGAGTTTCCTAGAAAAAAATATTAGAGCAGCAAAACTTGCCATTTTCCTCAGTCTTTGAATGTCTCAGAGTGTTGCACAGAAAATGTTTTGCAAAAATCATATGAGTTTGTTGTGCAGAAAATACTTTCCATCATAAGAAACATGTTCTCTATTCAGGAAATGCATTTTTATTACAAAAAAAAAGACATATGTATTTCTCTGCAGAATACTTCTTCTGCAGCTCTTTTGACTATGGGACAAATACAGCATAAAAATATTAATTTTCTCCCACAGTGGGAAGAAGCCTACAGTAATTATTTTTCTTGCTTTTTGAGTACAAAACAATTGAGGGTTTATTTACCCATTTTCTTGGCATATTAACATTTTCTGCCCAAGACTTGCATTTAATTAAGAAAGATCAAATTGCTTCCACACTCTTGTGGCTCTTGTGTTTAAGTTATGTTTTCAAAATACTTTATCTCACCTGCACAATATTTGATACTGTACAATTTTAAACTTGTTCTCCATTTTTCTAGGGAAAACTGATGATGCCAAGGTATCAGAAAAGGGTAGAATTTCTCCCAAATCTGGACATATTAAACGTTCTCCATCAGATGCCGGACGCAGTAGTGGTGATGAATCAAAAAAACCCTCCACCAGTAATTCTAGAACAGCAGCTTCTAATACAAATGCATTTGGGTTTAAGAAACAGAGTGGGTCGACTGTAGGCATGACCATAATAACAGCTAGTGGGGCAACGATCACTAATAGATCTGCTACATTGGGAAAAATCCCTAAATCTTCTGGACTCCTGGGTAGGTCCACTGGTCGGAAGACTAGTATTGATGGCTCACAGAATCAGGATGACGGTTACTTAGCAATTAACAGCCGAACCAACCTTCAGTACCGAAGTTTACCCAGACCCAGCAAATCCAGCAGCAGAAGCGGAGCTGGCAATAGATCTAGTACCAGCAGCATAGACTCCAATATAAGCAGCAAGTCTGCAGGCTTGCCTGTTCCTAAAATGAGAGAACCAACTAAAGTTGTCCTTGGGAGCTCTCTTCTAGGATTAGCCAACCAAACAGACAAAGAGAAAGGGATCTCATCAGACAATGAAAGTGTCATCTCTTGTAATTCTGTTAAAGTGAACCCAGCATCTCAGACAACTTCTAATACTGCCCAAACTGTTCACCAGCAAGGAGTCAAGTACCCAGATGTGGCCTCCCCTACTCTGCGCAGGTGTGTACAACTTTTTTCATTTGAGTAGTGCTATTTTGGAATGTGGCAGTCAGAAAGTGTTTACATTCAGACACTCACACTTGGATGCCTGTGATTTAAATGTACTCTATTCTTTGAAAAGCTTTAGCCAAGAGAAATCTTCACCTCTTCTAAAAATTGTCCAACTTAATTAAATGACTTGAAAAAGCATCATTTTGAAAAATTACCGTTTATACTAGTCTATAAGTCAACCTCATGTATAAATCGAGGTCAACTTTTAGGGCCAAAAATGTGGATTTTAATATGACCTGTGGATATGTCGAGGGTTGGACTTAAGGGGGCAGCCCAGCTGGGGAGTGGCTGCTGGTGAGCACGCTCCCTTCCCATCCTGTCCCCAACTGGGCTTTCTCCTGAGGAGGCAGCCCAGTTGAGAAGAGACTCCAGGGCAAACGTGTGCCCTTGGAAGCCTGTCCCCAACTGCACTTTCTCCCGAGGAGGCAGCCCAGTTGAGGAGACACTCCAGAGTGAGTGCACGCCCTTGGAAGCCTGTCCCCAAATGGACTTTCTCCTGAGGAGGAAGCCCAGCTGAGGAAAGGCTGTGGGGCAATCGGTTGCCTCTCCCAGCATCTCCCCAGCTGGGCTGTCCCTTGCGGAGATAGCCTGGGCAGAGGAGAGGCTTGGTTGAAGGACCTTTTGCCCCGTGGATAAGTCTACCCAGGTTTTTTTAGGCTATTTTGGGGCAAAATTTTCTTGATGTATAGTCAAGTATATACGGTAAACATAATTTTTTTAAAAAAATTAAAAAATGTAATCCAGATGTTTTCGGTGTGTTTCCTGATTTCCTTTAATTTCTTTTTCCCCCTCAGACTTTTTGGTGGAAAGCCTAGTAAACAAGCTCCCATCACAACAGCTGAAAGCATGAAAAATTCTGTGGTCATCTCCAACCCACATGCAACCATGAACCAACAGGGGAACCCAGATTCTCCTTCTGGGAGTGGCATTCTGAGCAGTGGTGGTAGTAGTCCTCTTTATAGTAAAAATGCAGACATGAACCAGTCTCCACTAGCATCTAGTCCCAGTTCAGCTCATTCAGCTCCTTCCAACAGTTTAACCTGGGGAACTAATCCCAGCAGTTCCTCTGCTGTTAGCAAAGAAGGGATTGGATACCAGTCTGTCAGCAGTCTGCACACCAGTTGTGAATCCATTGATATTTCTCTCAGCAGTGGAGGTGGGCTGAGCCACAACTCTTCCAGTGGTTTGATTGCAGCTTCTAAAGATGATTCGCTGACACCCTTTGTTAGAACCAACAGTGTTAAGACAACATTGTCAGAAAGGTGAGGACATTTTTCAAAATATGTGTCTTTATATATTTGTAGTACCTAGACATAGTATGCTGGTTTCTGTAAAAAGTAGCTCAGTCCTCAAATGTTTATTAGGAAAAAGGAACCCTACTCAGAACAAGTGTTGTTTTGAGTAGCAGACATAAGTCTGAACATGTCTAAAATAACTATTATCGCCTAGTTTGGGTTTGGGGAGAAATTTTTTTTTCTCCCTCTTACTGTAAACACAGCTTAATCTAAGGAGTTAAATGGAAGGCCACTCACATTACATGTATATTCATTTCAGGAAAAGGCTGATAAGTGATAACTTCAAAACATTTATGTTTTCTTTAAAAAGTAAAATATGTCTTTTCCTACCATTCACAATTTGTAAAATCACCCATAGTTTTCACATGAGACCCAAATCTTAAGTAATCCTTTTCAGAAGATATCTAGGATTTGGTAAGAAAGAACCACAACATAAATGAACAGCCTGAGTGAGGCTCAGATATTTTAAAAGTCTGGTTCCTGTCAGTGAGAAGAATAGTAAGTATTTGACATTCACCTCAAGACAGAGTGGGAACCATGAAAGGTATGCTTTATTTCCTCTTGAGCCACAGCTATAAACCTCAGCTTGCTTTGTCATGTCCGTAAGAGAGATGAATTTCCTTTTCTGCCTCATTCTTGATCCCAGACAGGATTATATCAGCATTTCAGTGCTGGGTGAATGAAACAGCATGGAACTGACAAAAGTACAGCAGTCAAGAGCATAAGTTGAGAATAAGGGAGACTGTGATTCAAATTTCACATGAGCCACAAAGGCTAGTAATATTGGCCAGTTGTGAAAATTACTGAGATAATGTTTGTGTGAAGCATTTTAAGTACTACGGCTAAACTAAACTTCTTTTAAAAAATAAATAGCCTCAACTGCCAGTGGCATCCCTAGGGTTGGTATCACTCAGTGCAGTAACTCATGGTGTCACTCCTCTCTTTTCACACCATACAGAATCCTGAGCAATGCTTTTTTGCACTAACGTTAATCATAAATCATAATTTCCATATAGCACCGAGTGTAATACTAATAGTAGTGACATAAACAACTAGCAAAAGTAAAAGTATACCTTCAAATTACAATTTCATACACACAACCGAAATGTATTTACGTATGAATGGTGAAGATTTGGTTAAAATGTGATGTTTTAAAGAAAATTTTAAAAGAAAAGGAGGTCCCGATTTGCAGGGACGTAGCCAAGGGGGGGGGGGTCTTGGGGTCTGGACCCCCCCTTCTGTTAGAAAAATGAATGGTGTGTGCTGCTGCCACCGCACCAAAGCCCTATTATAATGGTGGCACTTAGTCTGGACCCCCTCCCTTCCTAAAATCCTAGCTACGTCCCTGCGATTTGGAGGCTATTGCTGTGCTGCCGCCAGGCCGCCATAAGCAGCTGGTGGCAATGCGGAGATGTCACGCCCACACCGTTTGGATGCGGAGCATGTGTGACATCATCATGGTGGCACCCATGTGGATGGTACACTGCTATGATGCTGCTGCCGGCCCATTCTAGGTTTAGGGATCGTGCGGGACCGCTTTTGGGCCGTCTGTCTCGGCCCTAAGTTAGAAGCCAAGGGCTACTTTTCAGGTTAGCAAACAGCTCAGTGGCTGAACATTTTTAAAACGTTTTAAAGGATGCATAAATATGAGCTAAATATATGTAAAACAGATCAAAAATAGCTGAAATTAAATATTAACATTAATATCTTAAGTAATAAGTTTATTTTAAAAAGTCTCCCCACTCACTATTACAAAATAAAATGCCTCTACTAATACTTGATTATGATTAAATATAAATTTCTGTATATTCTACAAATAAAGTGAAATTAAATGGGCTGTAATTAATATGATGTTTACTATTGATATTGAATTAAAAGGAACCATATTAACTGTGACATGGACTATCTCACTTTTTCCCATTATCATGAATTTAATATTGTGGCCAGTTTTTTTAAATGAAGATTCTTTGTGGCCCAGGTGCACTGAAAAGCTATCAGTTGGCAATGTGGGGCTTACAAGCTTTGTTTTGCCTACTTGTGATTTATATCCATACTTCAATTTACTTACATTTTTTTTTAATAACAAAAGTGAACTCTTGTAATTGGAGTTACTTACTAATCCCACTGCATGTTGTTGAAGGACAAAATTTGAAACACAGGTACCAACTGGTAAAAGAAAAAAAAAGTCTGGGAAACACAGCTGTCGCAAACAAAACAACACTCTTCAGTTTAATATTTTCCTTTTAAGCAAAATAGTCCTGATTACAGAGCTAGAGAGTGATATGATTCCTGCCCAAATTGCAACTGTGGCTTGGGATGGTTTATTGACTTGGGAAAAAGCCTTTCCACTGGAATGCTGTCAGTGGTTCTCTACCTTCCATATCCACTTTCCAAATAGGTTGATCCCAGATTCAAATCTTTCCCAGATCCATTACACTTGATTTTGCATTGTATAATCACAAGAGGGGTCCTAGAATACATACGTCATCTCATTATGTTGCTGTTGGAATGATACCACTGCGATATTAGTCTTGTAGTTTGATGGAGATGCTGGGGGCACCAGATCTGCTAACTGTGTAATACAATCATCCATCTACTATATGATGGAATGACAGCATATATACTTTTTCAAGGTCCCTTTTGCAGTGTACAGTCTCATGGAAGGTGAGACCTACCTGTTCAGCTCATGCATTCATTTTCCATGTGGATAAGAAACCACAAAATGAAAGTTTCCAAATTAGCCTTTAATCCTTCTTCAGAGAAGATCACAGGACTTGAAATATTATGAAGTTTCTCTGGCTCTACTGTATAACTTAATGCCTCTGTTAGAATCTTCTGATGTTCTGTGGCTTCATAAAACAAAACAACTGTTGAAAACTCTTGATATTTTTTTTGTTCCCTTTCTTCTTTTTGTGCTAATATTCCTCTCTCTTTTTGTTGTTGTTGTTTTGTTCTGTTTTGTTTTTCTGTCGTGTTGGACTTTATTCTTCTAGCCCTCTCTCTTCCCCTGCTGCTAGTCCCAAATTCTGCAGAAATACTTTACCCAGGAGACAGGACAGGTAATACTGTCTCAGGGCAGTAGAATGCCCAAGGCCCAAGAGGTTTCACTGAGACACTTAAGAAACCACAGTGTATTGTGCAAGACTGTGCTCAGTTAAGAAGTGTGTGTATATGTGTGTGTGGTTTTCACTGGGATGTGTGTCAGAAGACATGCTAGTGAGAGTCCATTTTATGGTGCTAAGCCCCCGTTTACTCTGGGGAATGGTATGTGGTAGAGCTGACAGGCATAGGGGACTCTTTCTGCCCTGCAACAATAAAAAAATCAACAATCACTTTAGAGGTTCTCCTTCACTTATCTATCAGTTTAAACTCTCACTAGCATTTCAGCATTCCAGTGGCATGCTGCTTCCCCCCACGTTTCAGACTCACTCACCTTTTGTCTTGATTCCTCTGTGCCAGATATTCTAAGTGTGGCTGAAATATCTTCTTGTCATAAATTACTCACCTCAGTTTGGCTTGGGGTGTATGTGTCTTGTGGGCTTTTTTATCCACATTTATATCTGTATCTCTGTATATGTATGTGTGGCTACCATGTAAAAATTAATGTCAGGAAGCAGATTTGGTTGCATTTGGCTATGTATTAGAAGTGCTATTGCTGGTATCTGTGCTATGTTTATCTGACACCTAGTAGCTGATAATAATGTTAGAATGAATGTGATTGCTTCTCTTTCCTACACTACTGCCATTTCAGATGGTGGTATATTTCATAGTCAGTAAATCTTTTCAGCTATGGTTCAAAGCTCATTGTTGGAGACATTATATTCAGGATCCTTTTTTTTAAGGCAGCATATTTTGAGAACATTTGTTTCAACTGTCTTTTATGCCTCGTGGTATATAGCAAGATTACAAACCTGCATCAATCACACACCCGTTACAATGGAAGCATTTATATCTTTGGCAGTTATAGCTAGTACATAGACAGACACTTTTGATAATTTCTAGTCAGTAGTCAGCCATTCTTTGCTTCTGAAGCATGTGCCTATGAAGATGTTCATACTAGCGCTTTATGGCTGGTAAAACGTTTAGGAAGTGTGTGTGTCTGAAAGCTTGACACACTTCCTAAATGTCAGGGTATTGCCCCCTCGCCTCCAGTGTCTCTGAATCGTTCGGGCAGCAGTCAGTTCCCATGAATGCAAAGTTTCCATTCATGGGAAATGACTGCTCCCCAAATGATTCAGGGATGCTGAAGGCGAGGGGACTATTCCCTGACATTTAGGAGGCACATCAGGCTTTCAGACACACACAGCACTTACCCCACAGTAAGCCTAAATGCCCACAGGTCTTCTCTGGTTTCCTATAACAAAACTATCTTCATATTTTGAAATCAACATATTGATTAGTTACACAACTCTCCTCACCCCCCCCCCTTTTCTGACCTTCCAAGTATTTGTTGCTCAATTTTACAAATTATGCCCATTTGAAAATTGAAAACCTTTTTGTATTTCTATTGCAATTAAATGAAGTGTTTTTGAAGGCAGTATTCATTGGAGATTACTGCTACTGTATATAATCTTATTTTAATGCTGTCTCTATATTAAAATTATTGATTTGAAGTATTGCACACTTCATTTTAAGAAAGAACTGATATAGTCATTGCTGTGCAAGATAAACTGTGCGGTCACTGTGATACCAAATTTAATAGACCGTTAAAAGTCAAATAAAGGAAGTATGCTTGTAACTAGTAAAATGGTTTAAGAGTACAACCTCCGGATTTACTTCTTTTAGCATGGTCCCTTGTGCATGTTCTGTATAACACAGTCCACACATTGTTAGAAACTGTTTGCATGTTGGTTTGGTGGGGCCCCTGGCTCTTTCCTCTGGTACTATGATGTAGCTGTATAATGGTAAATTCCCCTCTCTTTCAAGCTGATCTTTAATCTTCCCCTTTTATTCTTCTCTGAAGTTCTTTTCTTTTAACTTTTCTACAGCGACCCACATCTTGATAGGAACACTTTGCCTAAGAAAGGACTCAGGTATTGGTGTTTCCTGCATAGCATAAGCAGTTTTCCATGTGGTTTTTAGAGCTTTGCTTTGTGTGTCTTTTGTGACCGTGGGCAGTGCTGGTGGTGGTGATGGTCAGCTTTTGCAGTGAGTGGCTGCAATCTCTTCCTCCCTGTTCCCCTCCCCACCTCTTTGAAGCAGATCATTTTCGCCATTCCCCACCCTAAATGCTTCTTTTCATCTGATGGCTTCTCAGCTTGAGCAAGGACTACATATGTAGCTGGCTGGCTCTTCCAAAAACCATCTCACAAACCATCATTGGGCTTGATCTGCAAGCAATAATTTGCAGCTTTTATGACTGAAGTAGTTAACCCTTTTGATGCTATTCTCACAGTGTAACTTCTGAAATGCTGATCAAGAGGAGTGTAGAGGTTATTAGAAATGCAGATTTTGCTCCACAGTACTTGAAGCTGTAATTGTGCTTAAAACAAAAAAGAACCAGACCAATCAGACACTCCATAAATGCTTCTGTAACATTATCATGTAATGCTGGCGATTTGACACCAAGAGAAATTACACTGAGAAGAGTGTGTTCCTTCTAAGACCTACCATTTCAGTAGTTTTATTAACATGAGTGCTACAAATTGAAAGTGCTAAACTAATTCCATGGAAAGCATCTGGCTAACTTAACAACATTTCAACTTCTGACTGAATTGTGCTGCTTTTTATGCTAACTGAGCTGGTGGGTTTAAATTATAGCTGCAATTTATTTTATGCTATAAACACATTGTTCTTTATAGCAGCTTTGTCTCACTGAGCTGGATGGTAAAAGTGTTTTTGTAAAGTGGGAGGGAGGGGCAAGATGGAGTTAGATGGTGGATCTGAATCATTTTCTATGCCTGTCAGATTGCTCCAACTACTAACAAACACCATCTTTTAATTATGAAATATGTGACTATCTAAGAGGTAGGTATTTGCAGTTTGCTTTTTTTATATTGTGCTAACAATATATATGCCTTTTTATGGTACCAGCCCTCAATGATCTATATACATGGAAAACTTTTAACACCAGGTGACGAGTTCTGACTGATAGGAGGATAAAGGTGGTGCTTCCAACACCATATTTTCTATCTTCAGTAGCTCTAGGACTGGCTTTCATCTATATCCACACCTTGCATGTACAAAATCCATTTGTGCAACATAAATGGGCTTTACCTGCATTTTTTTATTTTGGCCTAAATCCAACATCATGCAAAGACCTGGCCAGTAATGTAACTCTTGCCCCTATATTCCATCACTGGAAGGCTATCCAGACCTAGAGCAGGTGTTGAGGTCTTCAGGGGAAAGTGGAATTGTCCTCTTATTTCCTCTGTCAGAAACAATTCCATCAGGAGACCAACTCCAATCAGATCCTGGCCTTTGATTTTAGCAAGTAGAGTTTATCTCTGCCGTGCAGATACCACAAGAGTTCAGCTGTTTAAATGCTTATTTATTTGTTTGTTACATTTACCAGATTTTCTCTGCAAGGGGCATATAGTGATGTCCCTCGTTGTTCCTCTTTCCCTATCACACCTCCATCCTCATGTTCTCTTTACAGTCATCCTGTGAGATAGGTTAGATGAATTGCTCGTGCTCTGCATTAGTTCACTTAGTATATTGCATGGTGGAGATCTGAACCTTGATTCTACTAGTCACACAATAATGCTAGGGAAGGTGGAGAGAAGTAGGAAAAGAGGAAGGCCGCACTTTAGATGGATAGACTCAACCAGAGAGGTCATAGGCATCGATCTGCAGGACTTTAACAAAGCAGTGGGAGGATAGGTGGTCTTGGAGATGTATTATCCACATGGTTGCCATTATTCGGGGTTGGCTCAAGGGCAATTAACAGCAACAATGGGAAATCTTTATATCAGTTTCATTATATTCTAGATTGATTTTACGAGTATCTAAGTCCTACATGGTCATTATTTTTAATATTCAACATTAAGCCTACCTCAAAGAGCCAGCCATAGCTTTTCATGCCTTACCTTAAGGGAAATCTTACTTGCATAGGCAGATATGCAAATAGCTATTTACAAGCCAGGAGGGCCTAAAGGCACCAGATCCCATCTGATCATGGAAGCTAAGCCGGGTCAGCCCTGGTTAGTAAAGTGCACCCTTGCCTTATGCGGGGGATCCGTTCCTGACCCCCTGCATAAGGCAAATACTGTACCACATACGTTTGGGCCCCATTAAAAACAATGGGGTTTGTGGGCGCAGTGCATGCACCATGGACGCATGTGCCATTGCCTGTTCCATTGTGCGACTTTCAGCATAAGCTGAAAGCCGTGTATAACGCACCCACATATCATGCGGGCACACTGTACTTGAATGGGAGACCACCAACAAATATCACAAAAACATACATGAATCACATTTTGTTTGTTTTGGCTTGATTTCCAGAATCACTCATATTCACTTTGCCAGCAGCATATATGACATTTTATCTGATAAATACTACATAACAATGCTGAACAGCATTTTTTCATGATTATAGGTAGGAGATTCTCAGATAGCCAATACCATCTGTAAAATTACAGCATTGTCTTGAATGAAAAATTCAGAGCATTCCTATTTGTAATTAATGGATTGGATCCAGGCTCTGTCACATTTAATCACTGAAATCAAGTTAATCCTGAGTCACTTAATAACTACTAATTCCAGTGTCACTTCTCTAAATGTGACTGAATCAAGATTTAACTATGTATGTTCAGAATGAGATGAGCTCATACATGTGTATAAGATCAGATCCCAAAGATTTCCTTTATGTAACTTACGTTGGCACAATCCAGGTTTTTTTTTGTTTTGTTTTTACGTATTTTGGCAAACAAGGGACATATTTCAGGTTGCTTTCTTTTTCCTGCCCACATATCTTTGGATTTTGGCCAAATGAAATTTTTCCTTAGCAAAAATAAGGCTGGTTTTCTTTGTGCAGGTATACCCCATCATCACAACTTCGTAATCAAGAAGAAGCAAAAGAATGGCTGCGTTCACACTCTGCTGGAGGACTTCAAGATACAGTTGTCAATTCCCCATTTTCTTCTGGTTCCAGTATTACATCACCTTCTGGGACCAGATTTAACTTCTCTCAACTTGGTGAGTGAAGTCACATGTTTTTTTAATCCCAGAGATGGGAAGACAGCAGGATATAAATAAAAATAGAAGCAACAACAACATATTAATTAGGGATTGATCAGGGATGTGGAATGTAACTCCATGGGTTGTTGGACTGCAGCTTTCATCAGTCCTCACAGTACAGCAAGTGGTGATGGATGATGGGAAATATAGTCCAATAGCATCTGATTAGTCACACATTCTTCATCCCTGGTTTATATGCTTCCTGCATCTAATTATCTTTATTTGGTTTGCACTCTTGTGATATAGAAATAGTTATATGAAGAAGTTAAAAAGAGAGCCCATTTCCTGGAGCCTTGCATACCCTTGTTATTCTCTTATCATGCAGTTATTCTTGGGTCAAGATTGTCCCAAGAGTTCTGTATATGCACTGGAAATTCTTGCATACCTGTTGAATTGATCAAATGCTTGTAAATGGAGAAATTGCAGAAAGATATAAACATACTATATACTGATATAGTAACAATAATATTTTAGTAGGCGTGTGTGTGTGCGTGCATGTAGATTTATGAATTTTCTGTGTCTTCCTTGCATTCTAGCAAGCCCTACCACAGCAACCCAGATGAGTTTGTCAAACCCAACCATGCTTCGGACACACAGTCTCTCTAATGCAGATGGCCCTTATGATCCTTACAGTGACACCCGGTTCCGGAACAGCTCAATGTCGCTGGATGAAAAGAGCAGGACAATGAGCCGTTCTGGGTCATTCCGGGATGGCTTTGAAGAGGGTAAGTGGAGATTTTTTTCAAAGTTTAGATTAAGTTTATAGCTGAAACTAGGTGTGGAAGATAATTATGAAAAATTATTGAAGTATTAACCAATATGTCATGTTAATTAATGTTGGTTTTGTTTATATTTAAGGTTATTTTAAAAACAATGCAAAATGAAAGCATATAAAATGTTGGTTAATGTAATAAGCGCTGAGTTCAGTAAATTCTGACATAAAGAAAACACGGGTTTGGCAATCAGATTTTGTTATCTGAGATGTAATGCAAAATAGCCTTAGACCACTTCAGCATTTAATGCCTTGAATTTTCCAGGTATCAAATGCTGTGAAATACCATGTAATGTTTCCATCAAAGAAAATCCTTGTTCCTGTCTACAGCAATACCTAATGTTACCCTTTCAGTGTTTAAAGATAGTTCACTTCATGTCTTTCAGTCCTAATGTAGGCAGCTTTCAAGGATTTATGTCCCGCCTTTCTCCCACAATGGGATTAAAGACAAGTTACAATAATTTAAAAAAAAAGAACTAAAACATTGATTACAAAAGTTAGAAGATAATTAAATATTACCAACATTAAAATATAAGTTAAAAACAGCATAGTTAAAACCAGTAAAAACAATTAAAACATTAAAACAGCACACCACATTTCACAAGTAAAATTCACCCACCAAATGCCTACCTAAATAAAAATTTCTCCAGCTGCCGGCAGAAAGAGAGCAAGGAGGGAGCCGATATAACTTCCCATGGAAGGGACTTCCACAGTCTGGGAACTAGTGGCAGCTATTTGATTCCATATTAGAGGATGATGAATCCAGTCTGGATTTTAGTCTATTCTTGAAGGAAATGTGAAAGGTGCCAATCTCTATGGCAAAAAGTCAACACCTTGGATAACTCCTTTAAATTTCAGATTAGAGCTCAGAGTGGATTCACTGCCCTATTGGCATACAAGCAACCCCCCCCCCCCCCCGCTGATTTCTTCCCTCTTTGATATTCATTAAATGCTAATGATCTAAAACTCTTGGTACATTTAATATTATTTGTATTTACTTACGTTACTACTTCATAAGCGCCAGATAGCAATTCCCTAACTTGAGCAAAATATTTGTTTCCTTTCTCATATTATGAATCAAATGTGGATTGTACGTATCTCTGTTTTTGGATACTGATTTTTTGGAGGGATAGGGGAGAAAGATTTATTGTGGCAAACTGGACAGCAAATTTTGAGGCTTTGTCTTTGAACCAATAATGGTGTTTAGAAGATGGGCA
Organism: Sceloporus undulatus; assembly: GCF_019175285.1. Lineage (NCBI taxonomy): Eukaryota > Metazoa > Chordata > Lepidosauria > Squamata > Phrynosomatidae > Sceloporus > Sceloporus undulatus. The sequence continues at coordinate 292,785,004 of NC_056522.1, read as the reverse complement.
ACAACCACACTTTTGTTTACTTCAAATTCAGATCTGCTTTCCTTAAATTAAGAATTGTGTTATTGCCCAGAGCAATCAGGGAGGCAGCTATTTCAATAACACATAATACAGGGCATAAAATTACTGTGAAGATCATGGAAGAAAACAAAATAATTAGAGAATTTAATGTCATAAGATTAAACTTCTCTTACACTTGCGCTTGAGTTTCATGTTAAACTGTAAAATAATTAAAGGTTCGTGGTTTTTTTTGTCCTTTTCTCCAAATTACAGTGTCAATGAATTAGTGCTTTTAGCTTCATTAATAATAATAGTTAAAACTATGTTAATTCATCCAGAAATAGTGTACTATGAAGAGTATATCTTTAACAAAAAAAATATGCAGGCATAAAAGACAAAATATATGAAAGGTTTCCTAATAACTGTACTTTTGGCCTTAAAATGGAATAACTTAGAATGCATTCCATCAGCAAGAAACACAACACTGTTGGTATTCAATTTTGCAGGCATGGTAGACGTTTTGGTCAGCTAAGAGGTTACCAGATATTCTTGGTATTTGATAAATATAAAAGTGAGTTGCATAAGACAGGACCATTTTCTTACTTGGAGATTATAATAATAGGGTCAAATTTGTTTTTCTGGATAGATCACTTTAAAATTAGCTGGAAATCTCTAAGGCAAGCTTATGTTAAAGGTTATAAGAATAGGTTTCAAAGAAGCCTATGCCAGCATAGAATTGCAGCTGGAAGGGTGAACTTGATGACACTGTTTTATTGGGTTTACTTTATTTATTGGGTATACATTATCTAATAAATAACATTTGGAGGGCCATTTGAAGGAAGAATTTATACAATAAAAAGAAATAAAATAGAAACCCTGTGATTCTACTTTAACTGCTGTGGAAACATCCTAAAGAATCTTTGGATTTGCAGCTTAGGAAGGAGCATTTGCAATTCTCAGCCAGAGAGTGCCTACATCTCAGAATTCAATTGGATTTTGCTATAGCAGTTAAAGTGAAATACAGTGCCATAATTGTGTGGTGTGAATGGGCCTTGGGTATTAGGGACACATTTTTAAATAGACCATTCTCAAGCTGGCTGATGGAACAATCCAGAACCAGTGCACTATTCCATCGTGGCAGCTGATTGAGGCAATAGACCCAAAGTTCTAAATCCCTTTGGTACATTTACTTTTCTCTATCACTCTACAGTTTTAATTTTCCTGCCTCGCCAGCTCTTCCATTTTTTTTAAATTTCTAGCTCCCTTCCTTCCTTTTTAAAAATCTTCAAAAAAAGCTTTCAAAATATTCCTCTAAAGATAAATTTAAAGTATGGGTACTGGTTTAAGGAAGAAAAAGTGATAAATACAAAATTTAGATGTGTGAGAAAGGAGCCCTATTTGCTTTCTGAGGAAAAAAAATCTCTCTCAGGACCACAGGTATAGAAGTCGAAGACGGTAAGGGATATGACCAAAGCACTGAAAAATCTCACTTGACCACTAAGAGGTGAGCCTCTGAACCTGCGGCAGAAGTAGCATTAAAGAAAATACTTCTTTCATTCAGTGACAGTGAGTTGGAAGGACATTCTGTATAACTCCAGGGTTCAGTAAGACCCAAGGAAATTGATTTAGATAAGGGGAGAAAGCCTAAAAAGTCAAAGGAAAAAGAAGTCTAACAACATACCTGAAAGGGGTTTAAAGGGAGCAAAGGGATGCACAGCAGTCTTCAGATCGTGACTCTTGGATGCCAACAAAACTCTGACTGTTTTGTCAGCTTTCGGTTTTACTGCCTCCCTATGCCTTTTCCAGGAAAGGGACTCACTGAAAACCATGCCCAGATATCTAAAAAGTTGAGTTTGTTCTATGTATGTTGGTCTAAGATCCATTTGTGCTTTGGAGAGTTTCTGTCAAATACAGTGTGCCCTTGCTTTATGCGGGGATCCGTTCTGGACTCTCCCGCGTAAAGCAAATTCCACGTATGCTCGAGCCCCATTTAAATGAATGGGGCTCGTGCACACGGCAGTGTTGCGGCGCACACCCCATTAGTCCCTATGGGATGTTCTGCCCCTTCCTCCCCATGCGGCTTTCAGCATATACTCAAAGCTGCATAAAGCATGCCCACATATGACACGGACGCACTGTACCATTACATTGGTTTTGGAGTAATTATTGACAGTTGTTCTTGATGACAATAGACATGCCATCATGGAAGAACGGCATATCAAGCTTTGTTTTTCCTTTTTTACTGGGGATGTGTAAATAAGTAGTGTTCATATGCTATTTGTTCAACACATAACATTGAGTTAGGTGGCACTATTATGTTAGGGATAAAAGTCAAACATTTTATAAACATCAATATGAGATAGGGCCCGCTACAGATGGGAAAAATGTGTTGTCCTGGGGCTTTATTACAGCCAATTACAGCAGTTTCTGCACATGAAACAGCAAGAAGTAATATATAATAGCAGAAATATTATTTTCTGCATATAAAATCTGTTTTTGCACAAAACAACCATCTGCAAATTTTGTGCAGAATCTGAACTGTGGAAATTCATATCAGTCCAGGGTTCTTTTCAAAATTTCTCAGCACTCAGAATATGTTTTTCTACCATTATTTGAATATTTTTAAATATTCTTTCCATCTTTGCTTTAACACCACTGAATTTTGGGTCACAACTAAAGTCCTAGTAAGTTCAAGGGGTCTGCTCTAGGTAGGACCAATACTAGATTCAGCCTAGATTTTCCAGGACACAGCAAAAGATATTTTCATTTCATGAAACTTAGTTATTTCAGACACTTTATTGCTTACATTTAGATTTGATAGATATTAGTTTTTAAAACAAGCACATGTTCAAAGTCAGTTGAAATTTCTTATTTTACAAGGTATATATTTATTTAGTTTCCCTTCACCCACCCACCCACATACACATATACACACATATAAGGGAAGTATAACTTGTGATCCTTCTGAGCTTATTGAACTTTATTGTCAATCAGTCATAGCCAACATAAATTATTATGAAAGTTGCAGTCAAAGAGCATCTGTGAACCGAGGCAATCTTTCATCTATCTGATGCAATGGACTACAGTCCATCAAATCGTAAGACCACATAAAATGTATTAGTCTTTGAGATGCCACAAGACTCTTTGTTGTTGTTTTGAAAGGTTCTGGAAGAGCATTGGTTTCCCATTCCTGCCACTGAAGAATTTTCAAAATATAATCCATATTTTTCCCTCTTACTTTGCTATCTGAAATCTAGTTTTTGTCTGTATTATTCACATCAAAATATTCAGTCTCCTTTATTTATGAAGTTTTTTAACTCCCTTTTGCTGTTTATGCTTCAGGCCAACCATATGGTGAAACTGGACTGGTCAGTTTAACCTTTACTCTGTCTGCTTCTCATCATCTTCTGTTTCATTTTCCATGTGCTATCATGACTTTGCAATGTTTCAAACATAACAGGCAGACAAATAATGATTTTTAAAGCTTTATTTGAGACCATTTTTGGGTATGTTTTGTATAATGCTCCCATTTATTTCAGCTTACTTCTTGGTACTTCTGCAAGATTTGTTTTGAGTAAATATGCTCATGACTGGTGATGCAATTTTTTTTAAATGATAAAATGTTAAACATCTTAGAAGCATCTGTAGTAAATAATCTGCTTCCATTGCTTATGGAACGCAGTCAGATGAGTAATGTGTATCTTTTATGTTTCTTTTAGTGCATGGCTCCTCTCTGTCATTAGTTTCGAGCACATCGTCTATTTATTCAACGGTGAGTGTCACAAAATAGAAATATCCACCTTTTTTTTCAAAACCAGGCACAGTCCAGAAAATTAAACCAAACTGAAATCAAAGAAACTTCCATGTTTAACTGTAACATTATGTCCCTAGGTCAAGCTACTCCTGTCCATCTGCTGAAAAGGAGTTCCCATAGCTCCTGGGAGATGTTCCTATAGGGTTGCCATAAGTCAGGAACTCCAAACTGGGACAAATGTAGGACAAGTGTAGGACAAAATTTTCAAATGTAGGACAATTTTTTAAAAAAATGGAGTACACACGAAAAAATGGCTGCTTTTTAAAAAAATGTTAACATAAATGCATGTTTCTTAGGCATGATCAAAATGCAGGACATTTGGGCATTATTCCAGATGGCACAAATGTACTTTCCTTTCTGGCCAAACCATCCCCCTCCCCATCCCAAAACACAGGACAGCACATTTGGGCATTGAACATGGCTTTACTTAACATGGTAATCTCTTGCATATTTCAGAGGCTTATTGCATAACCAAACTCGTTGGGTTTCACACTGAACATGGGTTCACATAGCTATGCATACTGAATATGTCAAGGTGGTTTAACAAGAAGTGATTTGCCCTCAGTTTCATGTGTCTCGCACAACTATACTTCTCAGAAGTGTGTACTTGGTCAAGGGACTTTCGTTTTTCTTCATGCGCATGAGTTTGTAAAACACCCTCAGAGGCTTGCTGATATCAAACCACCACCCCACACATCATCATCACCAGTATATTGTTAACGCAAACCTGTACAAATGGAATGGAAATCCTCCTCTCCTCTTCTTCCTCCTTCATCCCTCCTCCTCTCCACCTCCTCCTTCATCCTTCCTCCTCACATATGGTTGTGATTTAGTCATAAGGCTTGGTTTATATCTTAAATGTTTTTATTCTCATATCATAAAAGCTGTATGTTGTAACAGTTTAATTCACATTGATGTATTAAGAGAATATTATAGTTTCAACTTTAACCCTGCATCCACTTACCTGAAATCAGTGGCGTCCCCACAGTGGGTGACACCTGGCCTGGGAAAAGCCCGCTTCTGTGGTCGATGGAACTTCTGGCCCCAAACTTCCAGTGGAGTTTCCAAAAGTCCGGGACCAGAAGGATATTCATGAGAACTGCAGCTGCACCTCTGCGGCCAGAGGCGGCACTGGCGTGGGCCTCAGCAAAATTTGCACAGGCCCTGGGAAAGCCAGCTCCAGCCCAGGGAGAAGCCCGTTCAGCCCTGGGAAAGCCAGCTCCGGCCGGGAGAGGGCCTGCCCAGCCTGGGAAAGGCCAGGTCTGGGCTGGAAAAGCCTGCCCGGACAAGGGAAAGCTAGCTCTTGGGTGGTGGAAGAGCTCTCAGGTGGACCAAAAAACGCCTGCGAGGGGGGATGACTGGGTGTCACACACCCTCCCATTATGGGTGTCACCTGGTGTAGTCCGACCCTCCCCCCCTCCCCGTTAATGCTACTCCCTGAAATTAAACACTATTAAATCCAAAAGGATTGCCTCCTAAGCAAATATGACTAGGGCTAAACATGGTAGGATGCTGACAAACACAACCAAATAAGGGAATAAAGTTAACAGAATTGCTAGATTAATTGAGAATATGTTCACGGGTGTCAAGAGGTTCAAAAATGAAACTGATCCCAATTCTTATGTGGATTTTGATATGCATTTCATACAAGTACTCTTTATTCTTTTTTCCCCCTAGCCTGAAGAAAAGTGTCAATCAGAGGTAAGGAGGAATACTACTAGTTGTTTCTTCTGCATTGTTGGTAGACATTCTTGTTTACATGTCTGGAATTTTTAAGGGAATAATACTCCTGGATTTTGTAAAAATAAGTGACTCAAATGAAAAATCCTATCATTGTGTTTGTGTTCCTTGCACAGGTATAAATCCATTTTGTCAACCACATAAGGTTCCTCACACAGAACTGTACATTTCGACGAATGCACATGTCTCAGGGGTGGGTTTGTAGAGGGAAAAGAAGGGAGTACCAAACTGTTCTGACATATGTGTATTCATTGGTATTGACTCTGACCTGTTGCCATTAGATACATGGTAGGATGTGTGTCACATTATGTCATTTAAGATCTCCTCCACATTCAAGTGTAAACTTTTGGTTTAAGTGGCAACAACCATTAAAACATAAGGAAAGGAATATTCTATTCAAGTTCAAATTGGTACTTCAGTCATAGTCAAAAGCATGCCTGAGGATCATTAGCAACAATTGGCCCTGTGACAACTAAGAACAAGGAATAGAGTCTATTCACCACTGTCTGAAGAGAGACTCTCCAGCAGAGTGTAACTCTTACATGATTCACCTTACTATCTTGCTTTAGGGTCTTCATTTTTCAAGAGCTTGCCAGTATTACTATGTATACAGCCATCTAATCAGCACCACATTGAGTTGGATGCTTGTCTAATGCTTTAAAAAAAAAAACGAGTTTTGAGAATGGTTAAAATTTAGCTGTTAACCAATCACAGTTAAAAAGATTATTTATATAAACTGAGTAGAAATAAAGACACAAAAATATTTGCAGTTTAATCTAGCATATAGTACAATTTGGCCTAGAGATTGTTGCACCAAAATGTGTATCTACATGCCATATAAGATTTCTGACACAAGTTCCCAGAATTTGTGGGACATACAGGTAATACATAAGAAACCAAAGAGCTTTGCTCTCATTCATATTTCCAGGTTCAAAAATGAGGAAAAAATTGCCTATACAATTTAAAATCCATTAATCCATCCTATTTTTATGATTTTCACCAAATAGCTCCCAAAAGATAGACTAAACAGAAAATAAAATTAGACAAAATAAGAAGAATAGCTAAAATGAGAATGAACAACAAATATAAAAACATAGCAAAAGCCAAAAGCCAAAATATATACCAAGGTATAACTTTGGCCTCCCCCCCCTCTTAAATGTCTTGACCTTTGCTCCTGAAAGTATCAGTGGTATAGATCTGACAAGCTTCTGTCAGAAGAGTATCCCATAGAATAGGTGCCCAATTTGAACTGCATTATTTGTACTATTGTACTATGATGTATTGTATTATGCTTTTATTTACAACATTAGTGGGTCTTTGAACTATAACTAACTTGTGCCATGTCTGGTTTTTGAAATTTCATATGAATGTTGTTTTTATGAAATTGTTCTTTCCATGTTTCTCTTCTTCCTTTGAAGCAGGAAGTTTATATCTGGTAATGTTTTCTAATTTTAAAACATTCTTGTATCTCAATCTTATTCTGCATCTTAACCTTGTTTCATCTAACATTCCTCTGGTGAAACTAACAGTGAGATTTTGAAATGTAATATTTAGATCCGCAAGTTAAGAAGGGAGTTGGATGCATCCCAGGAAAAGGTCTCAGCTCTAACAACACAGTTAACTGCAAATGTAAGTAGCATTCAGACAGGGAAAATGGTTTTTGGTGGGAAGTAGGGTTACATAGGGAGCCAGCATAGTGTAGTGCTCTGAGAGTTGGACTAGGAAACTGAGCGGCCGGAGTTCGAATTGCCTCTCAGCCATGGATACCCAGTGGTGATCTTGGGCAAGTCACAACCTCAGAGGAAAGCAAATGCAAGCCCCTTCAGTTCAAGTTATGCCAAGAAAGCCCCATAACAAGTTCACATTAGTGTCACATAAGTCAGGAGTGATTTAAAGGCACGCAACAAAAATAGCGTTACATAAGGATTTTTGGATACAGTTTTGTGTCAGAAGTAAATAGAACTAACTTAATTGCTGTCTAAACAATGCACTATATCCAGTTATGTCACTGTGGTAGTGTAGGGCACATTCTACTAGTTTTTGAGTTGTTGTAAAGGGGACACCCACTACTATTATTATTAATGTGAAAGCAATTTCATATTTAATTCACATTTCCACTTGAGCTAAGATATTGGCAGGCAACAACACTAGTGAGAATTTAGAGCAGGGGTGGGCAAAGTGTGTTCCATGGACCACATGTGCCACCTTTGGGCTGTTTTTGTGGTCCCAGGGCTTGTCAGAATAAGGCTGATGAAATAATTGGCCTAGCTGCTATGAGCACAATGATGGCATAGAATGGATAAAATCACAGCTTGTCACAGTATTTTGAAGGAGACAATAGTAAATGTAGATTTGCCATGTAATTTTTTTCTTTGAAAGAAAACCTTCTTTCTTTACAGAGGAATCACTCAGTCTTCAGAATTGTTTCCGCAAACTCTCTCCACAAACTACTACTCTATAATTTAGACTTGGGGCTGGAAACCCTCTAGCACCACATAGCTCAGCTGGAGAAATTCTGATTAGAAGTGGTAGTGGGAAGGGTGCATTTTATCTCCTCTCACTTCCTAAGTGGTCTGAAAACACTAAACGATTCCTGTTCCAGACTGGCTGGAGTCTTGTTTGTTTGTTTGTTTTTATATACCACTTATACCACTATTCCAAAGATCATAGCGGTGAACAGCAAGTAAGCTAATTAGCAAGTAAGCTAATTTGCCCCCAACAGTCTGGGTACTCATTTTAGCGACCTAGGAAGGATGCAAGCCTGAGTCGAGCTTGGGCCCTTTTGCTGGTCTTGAACTCGCAACCTTGTGGTTTTGAGTGAATGGCTGCAGTACAGGCATTTAACCACTGCGCCACCAGGGCTCCTCAGGAGAGGATTCTCTTCAAAATGGTGATGCACTTGTAGACATACTGATCGGTTGGTTTTGTCAGGTTTTTCTCACATCTTTGTTAATGCAGCCACTCTTCTGGGGCTCTAAATGAAGGAGGAATTTACTAAGTGGACTTCCCCTAATTGAGAGCTAGTCAACACAGAGCTGGTGTGTTTGTTTGTTTGTTTGTTTGTTTTGTTTTGTTTGCTAAAAAATAATAACCGGGAGAAGAATTTGTCAAATAGCAACCACCTTTGTCCCTATGGATGGGCTACACAACAGCTACATTATCTAAATGTAGCCAAGAATGGCTACCTTAGTTGACACCATAGAATTTACAAAGGTCCTACTATTTGAATGCCACACACATACCAGTACAGTGGACCCTTGTTATATGCTGGGGTGTGGTTCCAAGATCCCCCATGGATAACAAAATCTGTTATGATGCTCAAGTCCCATTAAATATAATGACAGAGCAAAATGGTGTCCCTTATAAAAATGGAAAATCAAGGTTTGATATTGGAAATTTATGCTTTTTTTGAACATTTTCAAACCACGGATGCTTGAATCCGTGTATAAGAAATCCGTGTATAAGAAGGGCCGACTGTATTTGAATTGAGTTTTTGCTGGTACTTTAAATAGCTAGCACGTCTTTTCAAACAGGAATTATTCACTGCAGTATTTTTTAAATAAACATTTTTAGCGTTATATCACATGTAGTCCATGCTAAACTTGTTTTTAGTTTCTGACATTTTTCTCACAGATTCAGCCTGGTATGTTTTTACAGGGGCCAGAGAGAGTAAGAGCCACATATCCCAATGTTATCACACTGTTTAGGGTTGTTTTCATTGTAGATGGGAGAAAGTTACTTAGGATAAGGCAACTATTTGCTGATGGAGAACAATGCTAGGATGATTGCCTAAAGCTTTGCTGTACCTCATAGACACTGCAGAAAAATCTGTGGTGGATTTTCTTTAGCTTGGGGAAAATAGCTTGAAAGCTGCCCTCCTAAGCATACTTGCCATGATCAAACATACCTGGGATCAGCAGACTGCACAGACAGGTAGCTATACAACAATGGGAAGAGTGCTAAGACTCATTGGAGTAGTCGCTGGCTACACCTCTGAGCCAAAGGCTAAAAGTTTGTGGCATTCTGTTCATCAGCTGAGTGCTGCGGCTGCAACCATGCACTGTAGAACTAGTGGTTGTTGTATGACCACTTTATGCCTTGTTTTGTTCTTTAGTCACAAGAGTGCTACAGCTAAGATATATATGCTGGTGCTTATGAAGAAAAATTTTAGAACAGGGCTGGTATTTATGGATTGCATCCTGTAACCTGTAGAGTCTCTTCTAAGTAAATGTTTCTTAAGATGTTTGGTGTAGAGGACCAGCAAGGTTTTTGCTCAATGTGTCAGGGACTGGCATCATATTGTGACCTTATATATAATTCTTCCTTTCTTTTCTGGAGAGTTGCCACAAAACACAGCCAATGGCTTGGGGACCATCACGCATCCAAGGAATACCATTCTGAATAGCACTGCGAAAAATTCTTCAGCAGGCAACCCATCAAGGACCTCTGATGGTGCAGTGGTTAAATGCCCGTACTGTAGCCAGTATTGCAGCCACAAGGTTGTGAATTCGATCCCAGGGCTCCAGGGTTGACTCAGCCTTGCATCCTTACGTAGATCACTAAAATGAGTACCCAGCTTGTTGGGGGCAATTAGCTTACATGTTGTAAATCAGCTAGAGACTACTGAGTTCAGTATGTAGCGGTATAGAAATGTAAATGCTATTGCTATCTATAAATGAAAAATCTTAACTGTATTATACAATTAAACTTGCAGGCTCACCTTGTGGCAGCCTTTGAACAGAGTCTGGGGAATATGACCATTAGACTGCAGAGCCTTACCATGACTGCAGAACAGAAGGCATGTCCACTTTGTTATATTCATGAACATGAATTGCATAAATGACCCTTTGTAATGAAACTGATAGCAAGCAGTATCTTTGGAATCTCACTGCAGAGCGAAGAAATCTCCCTCAGAGCATAAAACCATCATATTTATGTTGCTATTGTGTCTGTAATTCATTGGTACAATGTTTTCTCTTGGTGTAAAGAGGATCTTAAACCAGCTTTCCCCAACCTGGGGCCTTCCATATGTTCTGAACTACTCCTCAGAACTATCTAGCATATTGAACGGTCAGTAATGATGGAGACTATCGCTCCTAGTGTCTGGAGGGCACCAGATTGTGAAATGTCATGTATATCAGCACCTAAGCATCTGCTGTTGTTATAGCTCCCTTTCTTGAGCTTTTGCAAGTATATGGTTTAAACAAAACTTTCATCTTATCTTTCTTTTCATTTCCTCAAAATTAACATGTCAGTGCCTGTGTACATTAGAGGGATCACAAAGACAGATTAGGCAATAACTGAAAGCCATAAACAATTGTTTGTTTATTTCTGTTGCACTGCATACTTCCCACAAAGAGACCCAAACTGGTTTCCTATGGTTAATAAGTCATCATTCATTTCAAAAATGTACAGGAACAGGCCTGCTTAATTTCAGCAGCAGAACACTAGTTGATGTATTCAGGCCATATGATTAATTATGCTAATGTAATACTTCATTACTACAGATGCTGTTTTCTTGCATTTCTTTATACAATGGGTGGTATCCAGTTGAGTGATTCTATTACATCAAGGCTTCTACCATTAGCCAGCCTTTTGTTTTCACTCATGCCAGGTTAACCATGGGATATAATTTAAATATCTAAATAAATTGTTCAAGTGTTCAGTCTAATTAGCTGATTCTGCTGTGGAAGGCATCCCACAATCTGTTTGACAATCTGTTCCACACAAAATGCTTCGTTTTTTTTGAACATTTTCAAACCACGGATGCTTGAATCAGGAACTTCCGGTTGGGGACATGGCGCCTCAGTGAACGGATTCCTGATAGCTCAGGGACCGTTCGGTTTGAACGCGGGATTGGGGCTTCCAAAATCAATTTGGGGTCTCAGACTTTCTCCCCAGAGAAGGGGGGGAGCAGAGGGGGCTCGACGGAGGGCTCAACGGATACCCCAGCGCTGGCAACAGAAGTAGACCCGCGGTGAAGAAGCGGGTTGAAAGCAGGGGAACGGAGCCTGAAGAGCAATCCACGCCCGCGTTACAAGCATTAATGGGCAGCATTAGGCTCCCCATACAGAGGCGACCA
>NC_056522.1:292768661-292773271 GCF_019175285.1 Sceloporus undulatus | reverse complement strand
GTCCCAAATGGCGGTGCAGAAAGCACCTAAAACAAGCAATAGTGAAACCACTTTTAAAGAAAGCCTCTCTAGATCCCCTGCTGAGAAACAACTCGGGTAAAATGATCGAGAGGGCATGGCCCTCCAACTCCAAGCTGTCTTGGATGAAGCAGATTATCTGGACCCATTTCAAACCGGCTTCAGGGCAGGATACGGAATTGAGACGGCCATGGTCGCCTTAGTCAATGATCTCCGTCTGGGCATCGACAGGGGAAGGGTGACCTTGTTGGTGCTCTTGGACATCTCAGCGGCTTTCGATACCATCGACTATGGTATCCTTCTGGAACACATGAGGGGGTTAGGTATCTGGGGCACTGCGCTTCAGTGGTTCCGATCCTACCTCTCAGGTAGATCCCAGATGATGGAACTGGGGGGCAGCTGCTCTGCAAAAAGAGAGCTGACATCTGTCATTCCATAGGGTGCCAGTCTGTCCCCCATGCTGTTTAACATTTACATGAAACCACTGGGAGAGATCATCCAGAGACATGGGGCACAGTGTTATCAGTATACTGATGACACCCAAATACACTTCTCTATGTCTCTGACTGATGAAGTGACTAAGGAAGGCATCTCTCCCCTTGATGCCTGCCTTGGGTCAGTAATGGGCTGGATGAGGGAAAACAAACTCAAGTTGAATACAGGGAAAACAGAGGTACTAGCGATAGGTTCCCCAAGTCCAGGGATGGAGATTTGTCAACCTGTCCTGGACGGGATCACACTTCCCCTAAAGGATGAAGTACGCAGTTTGGAGGTACTTTTGGATCCATCTCTACAGTTATCATCTCAGGTAGATGTGATGGCCAAAAGTGCCTGGCATCAGCTTCGGCTGATATGCCAACTGTGTCCCTACCTGGACCGAAAGGACCTTGAAGCAGTGGTACTTGCACTGGTAATCTCTCGTCTTGATTTAGGCAACACGCTCTACATGGGACTACCTTTGTACCAAGTTCGGAAGCTTCAACTGGTTCAAAATGCGGCTGCTAGATTGGTCACCGGAACACCTAGATCTGACCTAACACCTATATTAAAATCCCTTCACTGGTTGCCAATCAGCTTCCGGGCACAGTACAAAGTGTTGGTCATAACCTTTAAAGCCCTATATGGCTTGGGCCTGAGTTACTTGAGGGAACGCTTCTCCCTATCTAATTCGCCCCGCACTCTCAGAACATCCGGGAAGAATCTTTTGGATTATCCAAATACCAGATTATTGTCAACTTCCCACAAATCATTTACTGTCATGGCCCCTAAACTGTGGAATGCTTTACCGGTAGAGATCCAACTGATACTCTAGAAGCTTTTAAGAAAGCTATTAAAACGGACCTTTTCCAGTGGACTTATCCCCCTGATCTTTTATAAAACTGAAGAACATCCCACTCTGAGTATGTGAATGATATGTTGATATATGAATTTTAATGTGCTGTCTTGATTTTAAGATGTATTTTATATATGTAAATTGGTGTTCCATTTTTATTATTGTAAGTCTGCCTCAGTCCTTAGGGAGAGGTGGGAAATATAAATGAACTATTATTATTATTATTATTATTATTATTATTATTATTATTATTATTATTATTATTATTCCCACAGATGGGTGAAGGATACAAAATAAGCATGTATATGTTTTAAGTCTGCCATCAGCAGACACTGCTATAAGAGCCAATGTGAAACATTTCTGTAACTACTTAGGGTTAGTTTAACAGCCTATGGCCTAGAATAGCCCCAACTGGAGAAGACCCATTCAATCAATGACACACATATGTGTTGACTTATCAGGTTGTCACACATTCAACAGGTCTAACAAGACCTAAACATCTGTATGATTAAGTAATTTCTTGCCTGTAATTTTAATGCACTGACACAGCAGGCACAACCTGAGACATGAACCATATCCTCCTAGACATTATAAACTTCTTGTTCATATATTTTAATAATTAGATATGTACCATGCTTCAAATGATTTGGGCCAGGAGCACAATTTTTCTTTAAACAAATCTGGAGTGGGCCATAACAACCATCATGTGGATCCTATGATAAAAGACTTTATGGAAAGAATGCCTACACCTTTTTGAAAGAGAGCTCAGCCTACATCTTTTTGAAAGGTGATTTCCAAAGCCACCCTTTCCATAGTGTCATGGCTTTAAGGACTGCCTCAAAGGCCACTACTAAGCTGGATAGATCCAACCTCTATTTGGAAGAATATGCCAGGTGGCCATCCCTTTCTTTCTACATTCATCCTCATTGCTATTTGTGCAGGCAGGTCTTGTTGCACAAGCAACAAAAATGTTGAACTGGTGGCATAAATAGGATTGCATCAATGTAGTGTCCTTACAGGATCCAGGCCATTTTCCAAATATTTAGAAAGAATAGAAAACACAGTTGGATATTAATGAAATGTGTGATGGCAGAAAAAACAACTTGTAAGAACAGGTGCACCAGGAGCAATAGTAGATATTTTCAAACAACTGAGGAGTAGAATGTCATTTAAAAAAATTAAGGGCCAAACTGCATATGACATTAGTCATGGTTTAAACGAAAAATGCTGAACTTAGCCAATTTTGTTTCACAGCAAATGCAATCATAGATGTGTGAACCAGACAGCTTGCTATCAAGAGACTTCACACTGCTTCCTGAAGAAAACTGCTACTATATGTCCTTGGAAGTACAGTTTACAGAAGGCACAGGCAACTGGACACAAGTTCACCTTTTACCTTGGCAATCCTTCTACAGGCATGTCATTTTATTCAGGAGCAGTGGAAGTGATGTGACATCACTTCAGATGCTATGTGGGTTGATTTTTGGCCCTTTTTTGTCATTTTAGGGGGTTTGAGAGGCTCTCTTGCAGCAGGAGAACCAAGCTGCCATTTGCGGCCAGTAAGAGGGTAGGTTTTGGTAACTTTCTGATTGTTGCTCCCCTTCAGGATCTGCCATGGGCCATATTCCCTCCAAATATATCCCAAAACCAGCACAAATTTTTAAATAGTCACCAGGGAAGCTTCATGGGCTGCAAAAGTGAGTTCACTTTCCCCATCTTCGGCTTATATCATTTTCTGGTACCTTCTAAACCTTAAAACAACAAGGATTGGTAACACTCAATGTAAGGGATGTAAAAATTGCAATTACCCTATGTATTTCGGCCTAGTAATATTTAATGGCCTTCTTCAGGGAATGTAACACTTTCAGGGATTAAAAAAAGAGTGTTTCCTGATCACTGCCAGGCATAAACTCAGAAAACACTCTTTTTGGAATCCCTGCAGGCAATTTTAAAGTTGCATCCGCTGAAGGCCATTAAATATTATTAGACCAAAACACAATGAGCTAATTGGAAGGATAAAATTGTCTTTTTCAATACCCTGAGACTTTGTCTCTTCTCTACATACCATCCAAATTGAAGCAGGCCACATCAGTAGGTTCAGCAGAAACCCGAAATGATGTTTCCAGCAATTGTAAGTCCATGCTGCTCTCTTTTAAATACTGTCATATGAATTTGCTGGGGGGAGGGGGTAGCATTCATCAGGCTAACCATACCACATAGGAGATACCTTCCTCCACAAGCATGGATTCTTTGTCAATTTAATTTTTTTTTTAAAGTGGAACTGTAGGAGGAGCAATGGCCACACAGTTCTCACCACTGCCTTACAATGATCAGCACTTGTGCTAGCAAAACAAAGTCAGATAGGCAAATTTCATCAGAGGACTGGGTCAGGTGCCTGATCCATTTCAAACAACACTAGATTTGGACCCATGGGTTATTTTTCTCCAATTAAGCACACTTGTTTAAGTACAATTTTCTCCATTAAGAACACCTGTTTCAATGCATGACTAATGTCACTAGCCCTAAGGCTCTTCCTTTGTCTAGCTGAAAATTACCCATATTTTCAGAATAGCTACGAAGACAGTGTAGCTCTTCTTTTCCCTAAAGAACACAGCAGGCAATAATTTTTCGTATCCTTGCTGCTTACTGCAATACTGCAGTACTTTAAGTGCAGACTGTCTTTTTATGAAGCTTTACAAGACTGCATATTTTCTTGTTCTTTAAGCTACTGATAATACCTGACTGTGATTTTTGGCTTTTTCTCATGCAAGGCAAGCCTTCTGATTTTTGCCAGTCCACCCTAACCAGTGCACAGTACCAGATGAAAAACTACTCCTGAAGGTTGGGATATTCTCTAGAATGGACTTTCCATAACTGCATTAAACATGCTGTCAGCAGCTGGGAAACAAAATATGGCAAGGCAGCTATAGTAAAAATAGGGTATGCAGTCTTCCACTAGCAAAAGTATTTTCTGCTGGCCCTAACCACTAATGGATACAACCCACTGTTCTTATGGTTTTACACTGTCAGTTGACAAGGGGTTCCTGTTTATAAAAAGGCAGGCTGTGTTCCCCCCCCCACAAAAAAAATGCTGCTGTTCAATGGCATCAACTACTCTCTCCCACTTCAGTTCTGCAGTTTTTACCCCAGATTTCCATTGTTCCTTATGCAATCACACATGTAAGGTACAGAAGGACAGGTTGCTTACCTGTAACAGTATTTCTTCGAGTGGTCATCTGCGAATACATACAAATGGGTT
>NC_056522.1:292764324-292768636 GCF_019175285.1 Sceloporus undulatus | reverse complement strand
TATGGTAAACCCACGGGTAGTTTAATTGTAAACAATAAACACCCTTGACCATAAGAAGAAGTCAGTCCTTTTTGTCATGGACAACACTCGAACACAGCAATAACATTTGCAAAACTGAGAGGAAGAACAAAAGGTTCGTGCAAGACCAACAGTCCATAGAATTTGTGCAAACCACATTCAACAAAGTAAAACATAGCAGATAGTACATAAACTAAGTGCCGGAATCAAGCCAAATCAGTACAGTAGGGAGCTGTAGTGGCAATCAAGGGCAAACACAACGGAAACCAGGACGAAAAGACGAACGACGAGGTTGCGAAAATAAGGCATAAAGAGAGAAGACAAAGATAGGATAAGGAACACGGCAGCAAAAGCGCAGTCCTGACAGACAGAAACAAAACACGCGTAAGACATAAATAAGCCCTCTCCGAAAGCTTGCGTCGTGGATGGCTCTGGTGGTCAACCTATATGCTTTAATAAAAGTCGATGGTTGGGACCAGCATGCGCCGTTGCAAGAATCCTCTAGGGAATAGCCCATGACGGTAATGCAGGATGTTGACAGTGCCTCGGGAAAGTGGGACCGAACCCATGCGCAGGAGAGGTTTGCCCACAGGGATTGCGGTCAGCAGAGTGGGGAATGTTACAAAAAGCGCCAAAGAAAATAAGAAATTTTAGAGTGCCACGCCATTTTGTAACTCTGCGCAGACACAGGCAACCCTTGTCTTCGGTTCCGAGTAGCAGTTGGGTAACAGTCTCTCGGACCGACTGGAGGCAGCAGTTCTTGTCCAGGTAAACGCCACGCTCAAGCATCACTAGACAAACGGTCCAGGACGGTGCACGGCTTCGAATCCGCACGGGCAGAAAATACCGGAGGCGGATTGTGGAGGGCGAGTGTAGCATACGCAAGTCCTGGCCATTCCAACGAACGTAACGAAAAATGTGGAAAGCAAGAGCTACGAAACTGTAGCAAAAAGTAGCGCGAAGTCTGTCCGAAAAGGAAACCACACTGTATACCGAATACAGTGTCTGGTTGAAGACTTTAGGAGGCTTGGTGTCCCATAGAAGCTCGGAAATAGGGCACAGAGTCGCGTGCGCGAGAGTAGAGGGACAGCCGTGAAGAAGAACGAGTGGAGATAGCGAGACAAACCCAAGGCGGCGCGGAATCGCGGTCAATGGTTAATGGCCGTTTCAGGACACTCCCTCCGCCGCATACCTAAGCTTGTCAGTCTAAACCCATTTGTATGATTCGCAGAGACCACAAAGAAGAAGGACAGGTTGCTCACCTGTAACAGTATTTCTTCGAGTGGTCATCTGCGAATGCATACAAATCCCACCCGTCCATCCCCTCAGTGTCCTGCTCTTATTGGCTCTTCCATCGCCTGCTTGGCGGAAAAATTGCGGAACTGGGGAAAAGAGCGGGAAGGCAGGGGCCTTATAACGGGTGGGTGGAGTTACCGCCAAAAAGTTTCTATATGTTGCAAAGTTAACTTTGCCCAGTGATTCCAGTAGGTTCCGAGCAGCACTGCGCAGGCGCAGTGAAACCCATTTGTATGTATTCACAGATGACCACTCGAAGAAATACTGTTACAGGTGAGCAACCTGTCCTTACACAGTGTGGTGGTTCCAGAACGGATCCCCCGTGTAAGGGAAAGGACGACTGTATGTCTACTTTTTCAATGTGGTTTACCTCTTAATAAGAGTGTGTAGTCTGGACACTTAAAATTTCTCTTTCATTTTATTGTTAAGCAGTAGTCATCCAAGCCTTCCACTATCAGATGCAGTGTTTTACCAATTTACAGTACACTGTAGATGAATGGCAGTGGAATAGTGGCTCAACACAGAAAATCTTTAGACAGCATCTTGTGCTGAATCAGAAGTGAGAATTATGTGGTCCTTCAGATGTTGTTAAACTGCAACTCTGAACATCCTTCACCACTGTTATGCCAGCTGGGGCTGCTAGGAGTTGTAATTCAATAAAATCAGGATTAACACACAATTCTCACCTGGAGAGTACACTGTATATTTATCTTTTAATGTTCAGGGGTTAATGCAAAGGTGGCAGGCTTGTTTCTGATGTTTCTGATGCAGAAATCACATCAAGGTTTCAGTCTTATGAAAAGATACTTGGAAGTAAGGTCATTTGAACCTGGTGGGATGTACTTCCAGATAATATACATATTGTTGTGTCTGTGTGCACCTTGCTCCGGGTGGGTCTAAAAGTAAGCTACGACAATAGACTTGGGATGATCTGAAGTAATATTTTCATATTGACACTGTTTGGTGCAAACATAGTTGAATATGATCATCAGTGGTCACTTATAAGATACTTCACAGGTACTTTTTTGTTCCTTTTCTTTCCTGAAAGATTATGCAGTACTATGCTTATAGTGCATAAACAGACATTGATCAGGCCCAGTTTATGTCAAAGGTGGAATTCTCCATATACAAACATGTAGAAAATGTTACCAAGAATAATAACAAAGTAGTCAAACAACAACAAGAAGAAGAGTACCAAAACAGAGAAGATGACCTTTAAAAAAAGGAAAAGAACATAAAGCCTTAATAGCTGTGATGTAAAGTCATGTAATACTGAGAGTCCACTTCTTGATGACATTCTCATCAGCTTTGAAATAATTCAGTTGTTTGGTATGTGTGTATGGCTTTTCTGTTTCTTTGAATGGGAAACAGCCTAAATTCTGAAAAAATATTGAATTCATATTGTGTCATATTTTGTTAGATTAATCATTAAGCTAACAAAACTGATGAATAAATTAAACTACTAAAGTTCTACAAGGAATCCCTGAACAAAACCACCATCTACTGATGAAAAAATGCCTGTACTGCAGCCACTCACTTAAAACCATAAGGTTGTGAGTTCAATCCCAGCTAAGGGGGCTCAAGCTTGATTCAGGCTTGCATCCTTCTCAGGTTGCTAAAGTGAGTACCCAGATTATTGGAGGCAATTAGCTTACAGTTGTAAACCACTTAGACACTGTTAGTTCAGTATGAAGCGATATATAAATTAAACTGTTTGTTTATATGTAAAATACTTTTTAGCAGCATCAGACAAAAAGGTAAGCAAAAATTACTGATGAGGTTATTTATTCATTTATTTCTTCCTGAGGTTAGCAGTGAGCTAACATGTTACATGTTATGTAACTTTCCATGTTGCGTTCCTAGACCTAGTACCAACTTTCAAAGACGTAGGAAATTATCATTCAAATAAATAGAATGGGATAGAACTCAGCCACAGATGCTGGTGAAACATCAGGAATAAACTCTTCTAGAACATGGCCACATAGCCTGAAAAACCCACAAAAAATGATTGAACTGTAATTTTTTTGGAAAAAATCTCTTTAAAAGTCCAGTAGAAACTAATGGTGATTCTACTGTTTGTGAACAGATTTTTGTAAAAGGAAGACATGCACACACATAAAAAACACACTACCTGCTCACTGCCTCTCAGGTCAGTTGGAAGAAGAGAAAAAGAGAGAATAAATTACTGTACCCACTCATGTGTAAGTCTATAAATTTTAGTCAAAAAATTAACCCCCAAAACCTGAGTTGATTTACCCATGGGTCAGCGAAGTACTGTACTTTAATGCTTATATAAAAAAGGAACCATCATCTAGTGCATTGGTTCTCAACCTTCCTAATGCCGCGACCCTTTAATACAGTTCCTCATGTTGTGGCGACCCAAACCCATGAAATTATTTTTGTTGCTACTTCATAATTAAATAGGTGTTTTCAAGTTGTCTTAGGCGACCCCCTTGAAAGGATCATTCCTTGACACGGATTCATTCGACCTCAAAGGTGGGTCCCGACCCATAGGTGGGAACCACTTGCTATAGTGAAAAGGGCAAGTATGTAATCTTGTCTTGGAAGCATTGGAAAACACAACACCACCCTTATCATTCTAGCCCAGGTTTTGTTAGGCAAACCTGCGGGCCGCGGGCCGGATGCAGGGCCCAGCGGGGCCTTGGGAACAGGCCCCAGCCCGGTCCTGCCGCCGGGGCCTTTGGGGGGCATTGTCTATAGAAGCTCAGAAAAACATGCATTTATCATTAAATTTTTTAAAAACTCAGCAAATTTTTTCACATGTCCTCCATTTTTTTTAAAAAAAAGTGTCTTCCATTTGAAACTATTTTGTCCTAATTTTGTACTGGTTTATTTTATATTTAATTTTTTTAAAATTATTTTAATTATTATTTTTGGCTTCGTCCCCCCCCCCCCACCCCAAGAAACCCCCCACAGTTGTCTGAGGACAGCAACCGGCCCTGGCTCAAAAAAAGGTTTGCCTACCCCTGATCAGCCT
>NC_056522.1:292762698-292764299 GCF_019175285.1 Sceloporus undulatus | reverse complement strand
GAGCATACCAAACAGTTTTATAGCTGTCTGTTCTATTTTAAGACTTTGTTGTTTTTGTTGTTAACTGCCTTCATGTTGATCTCAACCCATGGCTGTGGGTCTCTATGGATGAGACATCTCCAGGTCCCTCTGTACTCTACTGTTCTGCTAGCTCCTGCACACTCATATATATGGTCTCTTTAATAAAGTCCATCCATCTAACATGTAGCCTTCTTCTCTTTTTACTTCCCTCCACCTTTCCTAACATTATTGTCTTTTCCAATGATTCATGCCTTCTCATGATGTGTCCAAAATATGACAGTCTAAGTCTTGCCATCTTGGCTTCTAGGGATATTTCTGGCTTGATTTGCTTTAGGACCCATTTGTTGATCCTTTTGGCCGTCCATGGCATCCTCAGCACTCTTCTACAGCACCACATCTCAAATGAGTTGGTTTTCCACCTATCTTTCTTGAATGTCCAGCTCTCACATCCATACATAGTGATAGGGAATACAATGGCTCGTATAATTTGACTTTTGTGCTTAGTTGTATGTCTTTGCATTTTAGAATCTTTTCTAGTTCGTTAATAGCCACCCTCCCCATTCTTATTCTTCTTCGAATTTCCTGGCTGCAGTCCCCGTTCTGATGTTTGATCCCAGATATGAGAACTCTTTTACTATTTCTATTTTCTCATTGTCTAGTCTGAATATGTGTAAGTTCTCTGTGGTCATTATTTTTGTTTTCTTTATGTTCTACAGTAAGCCTTACTTTGCACTTTCTTCTTTGATCTTCCTTTGTAGTTGTTCCAGGTCTGTGGGGTTCTCTGATAGTGTCATCAGCATATCTCAGATTGTTGATATTTCTTCCTTTCACTCCTCCCTCTTCCATGTCAAAGCCTGCTTTCCTTACAATATGTTCTACATATAAGTTGAATAGGTAGGGTGATAGAATGCAGCCTTGTCTGACTCCTTTGCCATTTGGGAACCATTCTGTTTCTCTGTGTTCTGTCCTGACAGTAGCCTCTTGTCCTGAGTACAGATTCCTCATTAGGACTATCAGTTGTGTTGGCACTCCAATGTCTTTAAGGGCGTTCTATAGCTTTTCATGATCTGTGCAGTCAAAGGCTTTGTTATAGTCTATGAAGCACATGCTGATTTTCTTCTGGAACTCCATGCTACGCTCCATTAGCCATCGTATATTTTCAATGTGATCCCTGGTACCTCTTCCTTTCCTGACCCCTGCTTGGACCTCTGGGATTTATCTCCATATATGGTTAGAGCCTATGTTGCAGAATTTTGAGCATGATTTTGCTTGCATGAGAGATTAGTGCTATGGTTCTGTAGTTGCTGCAGTCTCTTGTATTTCTTTTTTTGTGGATGGGGATGTATATTAATTGCTTCCAATCTATTAGCCATCGTTTTGTTTTCCATATCTGTTACATATGTTGGTTACCACTAGATTTGACTCTGTCAGTGTGGATTGCAACAGTTCTATTGTACTGTACTATCATCTGTTCCTGGAGTCTGTTTTTCCCCATTTCCTTTATTGCAGCTTCCTCCCCAGCTTTTAGAATTTGAGGCTCAACTTCATATGGCTCTTCGTTCCATGTGTCTTTCATATTG
>NC_056522.1:292748898-292762598 GCF_019175285.1 Sceloporus undulatus | reverse complement strand
TTTTTTTTTCTGTATTGTTATATTGAATTGGTTGATAAGATTTTTAAACTAATAAAAATAAAAATAAAAAAAACAAAATGCTTCGTTTGTCTTGGTGTTGCTTGTATTAGTTGTGCTTATCGCTCTGCTAGCTGTTGTTCATCTCCTAGTGCAAGAGTGGAGAACTGCAATAGGTCGGAGGGAACAATTTCTGCCCCTGGGATTCTGCGGGGGTTACATGAACTGCTAGAAATGCCAAAATAAAAACAAAAACAAATGGCTTGGACTGAATGTCTATTTCTGGACTAAGGGCAATATTTTTTTTAAAAAATAGTTCAAGGATTGGGCTGCAATCTATTTAATAACTAAATTGCCACTCTTAGAGGCTTCCTACAATAACCATATGCTATTTAGGAGAGAGTTAGGAAAAGGATAGTCTGAAGAATTTGAATGTACCATAATCTTTAAAAAGAATCAGGGGATACATGTAGTTACCCTGTCACCCTGTACTGGTGAAACAATGTTAGTACTTGTGATTTTCTTTGGTAGCCTAACAGTGAGTATAACTCAGTGGGCTAAGTCCAGCTGCTAGACTTCATGATGCTTTTAGCATCAAGTACAGTGGACCTTTGTTATATGCTGGGGTTTGGTTCCAAGATCCCCTGTGTATAACAAAATCCGTGTATGCTCAAGTCCCATTAAATATAATGACATAGCAAAATGGTGTCCCTTATAAAAAATGGAAAAAACAAGTTTTGAAATTTGAAATTTATACTTTTTTTGAACATTTTCAAACTGTGTATGCTTGAATCCGTGTATAAAAAATCCGTATATAAGAAGGGCCGACTGTAATTATCTTCTGATGTGACCATCTCATAATCTTGAACTGGACTAATAAGGGCTCTGTAATATCAGCTCTGAAGCATAGAAAACTACCATTCAGATGTACCCTATGCCATGATTCCTCCCATCTAATATGCAAGATGGCTTCTAAAATGAGTCACAGACTGGGAGAAGTACTAGACATTTGTTTGTTTATGTATTTATTTAAAGTATTTCTGTTTCACCTCAACCCACAAGGGCTTTCAAGGCAATGAACACATATAAACCAATTTAAAAATAAAGGTAAAAACATTTTAAAAACACCTTAAGATATTCTTTAAAAACTCCTAAAAGCAGTATGAAAACAATTCTAGAATTCAGTTATAAAACAGTTACAAAGCAGTTTCAACAGAATAACACTGTTTTCGATGGGGACAGCCTAACTTCCTTAGGTAGTGAGTTCCACAATCAAGGCACTATTGTAGAGAAAACCCTGATATATGTATCCATAACTTCATGAGGTGTTGGGACCCACAACAGGGTTTCCACTGAAGATCTCAAATTTCTGGCAGGCTCATATAGGATGAGGCAGCCTTTCAGATATAGAATCATAGAGTTGAAAGAGACCACAGAGGCCATTTAGTCCAACCCCCTGCCATGCAGGAACACTAGTCAAAGCACCCCCAACATATGGTTATCCAGCCTCTGTTTAAAAACCTCCAAAGAAGGAGACTCCACCACACTCCAAGGCAGCATATTTCACTGTCAAACAGCTCTGACCATCAGGAAATTCTTCCTGAGATCTAGGTGGAATCTCTTTTCCTGTAGTTTGAATCCACTGCTCCTTGTACAAGTGTCTGGAGCCATGGAAAACAAGTCTATTCCCTCTTTGATATGACATCCCTTCAAATATTTAAACATAATTATCATGTCCCCTCTTAATCTTCTTTTCATCAGGCTAAACATACCCTGCTCCCTAAGTTGTTCCTCAAAGGACATGGCTTCCAGACTTTTCACCATTTTGGTTGCCCTCCTCTGGCCCAAAATCATTTAGGGCTTTATTGTTCAACAGCATCACCTTACACTGAGCTCAGAAGCAAATTGGAAGCCAGTGCAGCGCTTCCTAGATCAGTGTTACATGGTCTGTAACATGCATACCTGACATCAGTCTGGCTGCTGAATTTTGCACTAACTGCAGCTTCCAAACGCCTTTCAAGGATAGCCCCACATAGAATGCATTACAGTAGTCAAAATGGGACTACTGGCATTTTGTGCCTGTAAGAAAAAGCAAAATTTGTCCATGTGGTGAAAGTACTGTGCTATGGATGCTGGGAAGAAGAATGTAGAAATGTTCATGTAGCATGCTGAGCTTCAGCCAAATTATTCAATGGCTATTCACAATGATGTCAAACAGTGATTTGCTTAACCACTTTTTCATGAATACAGCAATAACTGTGTGTGTGTGCATGTGTGTATTTCAGGATTCAGAACTGAATGAGTTAAGAAAGACCATTGAACTACTAAAAAAACAAAATGCTGCTGCTCAGGCTGCCATTAATGGAGTAATTAACACACCTGAACTTGCCTGCAAAGGTAAAGGAAAAAACGAACCTTCACTTTCAATAACAGCTTAACACTCTGAGGGCATTTATCCCTTGGTAATAGATGATGCAAAGTTTTTTGCCAGAGACAAGACTATGTAATTATCAAACAATCTTTGATTTTCTTTTAGGACAAGTAGTGTTTACAGATTGTATCTCAAGAAAACCCCATAGTACTGCAGTAGATCATGCTTCAAACACAATATGCATTTACAGATGCTTAGCTTGGTCGAAAACCATACAAACTTACCCCTAGAATACAAGTAATGGCAATTTCTGCTTAGCTTGCCACTTACTTTTGCACTGGACAATCATTTTCCTTGTTTACCTTCCTGGCCTCTCCTTCCTTCGACCTCTTGCTTCAGTCTCTACTCACATTTCACTGCCAGTACCTCTTCCATGGCAGCCATCATCTTACTGAACAGTTGGGAATGTCCTCCATAATTATTTTCCTATCAGTATTGGCTATCCCAGTAGTCAGAATTCATTTTTTGTCCAGTTATGCTATTTCAGCTATTATGTTAATGGGGAAGTTGAATTTCCATGTGATACAGGCAATGGCAGTGGGCTAAGATTGTCCTAATTGCCTCTACTGGCTATAAAGGAGGAGGTAGGGCAAAGGACAGTGAATTGAAGTGGTAGCAAGGGGAAGCAAATGAGAGTGTGCATATAGGATTAGAGAAGAAAAAACAAGAACAGTTTCTGAAATGATTCAACAAGGCTTAAATTATTATTTATTGTTTAGGGAGTGGGACTGCCCAAACCACTGATCTGCGAATCCGAAGACAGCACTCTTCTGATAGCGTCTCTAGCATTAACAGTGCTACCAGTCATTCTAGTGTGGGAAGCAACATAGAATGTGACTCCAAGAAAAAGAAGAGAAAGAACTGGGTATGTATGTTTCAACAGACCACATCAAATATATTGACACATATGTCTATGAACATACAGAAGAAAATACAGCCAAGTGGAACTTGGAATGGGCAATACATTGCCAATTCTCATCAACCCAGACAGCCTAGCCAGTGATGAAGGGAACTGCAATCCAACTTCTGGGGAGGTTTTCCATTTCTGTTGTAAATGGTTGCCTTGAGCTCAAATGGGTGCTAAAGAGATCAATTAAATAAATAAATAAATAAATAAATAAATATTACCTTGTGTCTATGTTGAGAATTTAAACAAAAATGGTTGAGATCTCAACTTTATCTTCCACAGAAGATTTGTGATTGAATTTCCAATTTTCCCTCTCACTGAAGTTTATCTAGAAAGACTGCAAGTTACTTTGCTCAATCAGATGGGAATGTGTTAATTCTTTCTCCCATGTCATTCGTTCAGTTGTGGTAGAATTCAAAAATATAGCCATGTTAGTCTGTAGAATCAGTATGTAGAGAGATCTTGTTACACCTTTGAGACTAACTGAAAGAAAGAAGTTGGCAGTATGAGCTTTCTGTTGTGGTATTACATCAAAATTGGTGGTTGTTTGTTATTGTTCCTACTGTGGAGCAACTAGCAGCCCGACATAGTAAAACCATTTTGACTGGCATACAATGTGTTTGAATGATCTCACTCACTCACTCACTCACTCACTCACTCACTCACTCAAACACACAAACAGAGAGAGAGAGAGAGAGAGAGAGCTAGTCCAAATAAATTTGCAAGGTTCTGCACTTGCATTTTAGCAAGAGGAGGGGAAATGCTGGCAGCTGTGGCTTTAATGAGCTGTTTTTATTTAATGTATTGTTTCTTTCTGAGTCTGAACATTTAAATTTCACTACTATGTGTATTACTAATTCATACCAGAAAGTTGTTAAAGGTGGAATGGGTAGATTGTCTTTTAGATACAAATCAATTGAGAAAAACGAGCACATAGATTGT
The DNA here is from genome assembly GCF_019175285.1 of Sceloporus undulatus. Classification (NCBI taxonomy): domain Eukaryota; kingdom Metazoa; phylum Chordata; class Lepidosauria; order Squamata; family Phrynosomatidae; genus Sceloporus; species Sceloporus undulatus. The sequence continues at coordinate 292,758,321 of NC_056522.1, read as the reverse complement.
GCTTTAGTAATCAGGGCTGACATTTTGTATATACAGTGCGCCCTTGGCTTATGCGGGGGATCTGTTCCAGACCCCCCCCCCACGTAAGCTAAATACCACGCATGCTCAAGCCCCATTCAAGTGAATGGGGCTCGTGCATGTGGCAGCACACAAGCACCACAGGCGTGCACCTCATTCATCCAAATGGGACGGACCGCCCTGTGTGCTGCCGTGCGGCTTTGCACATATGCTCAAAGCTGCGTATAGTGCACCCACGTATAGCGCGGGCGCACTGTAATCTAATTGTGTATGACATAAGGAAAAGCTAACACTTGCCTCAGTTTCTTGTGCAGTCTGGTTTAACTCTTAAATGAGTATTAATTGTGTTCATCATCTTTTGGATCTCCCTTTCACTTAATTGCACAGATAAATGAAAATAGCATTCTACAACTTAATTTTTACTACAGATACTACCCCAAAGGCTGAAAAATAATTGTTTTTCACTTCCCATTTCTTCATTTCTCACCATTTATTGTATGCAAGGTCCCATGTGCTGGAGGAAAGGTACCTGACACAAAAGCCCATTTGTTGTGAGAATATGTCTGCCTTAGTGTCATTGCTTTTCTTTTAGTTTGAACTAAAACCTCTAGTTCCTGTAGTCCCTTTAAGCCTTAGAATTCTGTGTTTTTTTGGACTCTGCCTCCTATATCAGACAGGTTTGAGAATCCTAAAGAAACATGTAGGTTACTTTATATGACAGACCTATTTAACTCACTAAGGCCTTTCTCATGGAAGGGTTGTTCTCCCCAAGTGCATTTCTGCTGTGAATTTTAGCATCTTCCGCTATCTGAGCTTGTACACTGCCTTCTTAACTCTTGACCTGGTCAGCCAAATGTGACAGCTTCCTTTATACATAATAATGAAACTTTACTCTACTGAATTCACTGTTGTAGATTTGGACTGGTCCTAAGTTCAATTAAATGTTCAGTCCCCTACAATAGGTGTAACTACATATAATGGTGAGGAGAATAGATACAAAATTATTGTCTTGCATGTAATGGATAGGCAGCACCTTCCAGACCCTGGTGTGACATCCTAGGCTGGATTGATACTGGCAGATTTGAAGATGAGCACCATAGAGTGTAAATGAAAGCTATGCATCATTTCACCTGCTGTGTAAAATGTCCAGACCCTTTTTTTGGTTGCAAGATGGCATTCTTTTTTTAATCCCCATCCCAGTAAAACTGTTTGCTGTGTGTGCTTTTGTGGGAGGTGGTAGTGGTGGGTGTGTCTGAGAAACCTGGCGCTTTCCCTGTCACTGGTTTTATCTGTTAAAACTTGTCTTTTTTTTCCTTCCCTTTTTGCTTGCACTTCCTCTGGCAGGTTAATGAGGTAAGGAGGATGTATTTTAAATTCTAAAATACAAAGCTAACTCATCAATTTATGTGATTAACACTGTCAGCATCAGTAACCTTGTCTGAGCCATGTCACTTTGTAACTGCAACCTGTGGTAACCTTTTAAATAAAAAGGCCCCTTGAGCTAAAAAGAGTTTCCAGTGTAGTATGGTGGAAAGATGTGCTTCAAAACAGTCTCTTCAATAGCCAGCACATTCAAAGTAGCTCAGGCTTATCATTTCTAAATAGGATATAAAGACTTCCAGAAAAAGAACACAAAAATCCGTATTTCTCTTTTTTAATTTTACTATGAAAAAAATTGAGTTATTTAACTCTTTTTTGTGTTCTGCATGTTAAGTATTTTCTCTTCTATTATTTATTTCTTGTGGTAAAGCCTGGTTTGATTAATGCATAATCACTCTTGTTGTGGTCTTTTTTTCAGTTGCGCAGTTCCTTCAAACAAGCTTTTGGTAAAAAGAAGTCTCCTAAATCAGCATCTTCTCATTCTGATATTGAAGAGATGACAGACTGTTCATTGCCTTCATCACCAAAACTGCCTCACAATGGCTCAGTTGTATCTACACCATTACTGAGAACCTCACATTCCAATTCTCTGTGAGTTGAATTTGTATATTTAAGAAAACAGCATTCCTGCTAATGTAGTGTGGTGTTCATTATCTTAGACCAAAGTTACACCTTCTTTTCCATGGGTTTCTCTTAAGATGCAAGAGACTGAAGATTCAAATACAAGTAGTTTCCCTCCCTCTTTCATGCCTTTTTTCTTCATACCAAGTGTCTTCTCTGCTTCACTCTTTTGTCCCTTTTCTATGTTTGATTCAGTTCCTAAATCCTTCTTTCCACTATCACCTTTCATTGTTTCCATAAAAGAAATCACCATATTCTCCAAGAAGATTGGACTTTTAAGCATGAATTCCTTCCTTTTCCTTCAAGTTTCCTAAGTGCACATATACAGGTATAAAACAGTGTAGATGTATTCCTGGGCATTACGTTTTATCCCCAAAGTAACAATATGCCTGTGTGAACAGGTAGAACAACCAGATTAGGCAAGCCTTCTGCAAGTAAACAAAAACATTTTTAACCATCTAGAGACCACTTAACTCTTCTTCCAAAATGCTTTGAGGAATGACTTTTTTCTTACTTTGGTGGCCAAACAGATGCATATGTGGTTCTCTAATATTGGGGCAAAGCATACCGCCCAAAAATGATGGGTCGGGACGACTACAGAGCTGCGGCAATCACATGCGCACAGCCCGAATCTGGCCCATGTTTCAAAGCAGCTTCTGAAAAGGAGCGGGTTTTTTACTGCTCCTTTTCAGGGCAGCTTTTTCAGGTTGGAGCAACTTGGTGGTAGCTTCTGGGCAGCTTGGGAGCATTCATCATGTGATTGCTACACCCGCAAGCTGCCCAGAAGCAGCTTTTTTTGCCCATCTGCTTCAGGCCATTCTGAGGGAACCAGTGAAGCAAGTATATCTGCTTTCCCCTTGGCTCTCTTGTTTTGCTGTTCCCACATGCTAAGGGATTCTGGAATCATCTGTGATTTGCCTTTTCTGCATAGGTAGGCACACATAGGTACATTAGAATCCCATTTTTTCTCAACTCAAGTTTTATTGCATTATTTACTGCAAATATGCTGCTGTACTCATACACTAAAGGTGTGTGTTTCTGCAGCCCCTCTTCACCATCCTCCCAGTGTTGAAGCTGCTAAGAAGAACTTGCACATAGGACAGTGAGAAGCAGGTGGAGCTGAGAGGGCATAAAAAGGCTTTGTTAAAAAAAAAGGCTCTCTATTAACTGAGGTTTGTTTGTATTGTCTACATTTATTTATTTAATTAATTTCTGTCCCACCTTTCTCCTCGAAGAGGCCCAAGGTGGCTCACAATAACAATTCTAAAAAGATATTGCCATAAAACAGTTAAAACATCAGCTAAATGTAGATGACACTAAATTAGGAGGAGTAGCTAATACTCCAGAGGATAGGATCAAAATTAAAAATGACTTGAATAGACTAGAAAGCTGGGCCAAAGCTAACAAAATGAAATTCAATATGGAGAAATGTAAGGTACTGCACTTAGGGCGGAAAAATGAAATGCACAGATATAGGATGGGGGACACCTGGCTGAACAAGACTACATACAAAAGGGATCTAGAAGTCCAAGTAGACCACAAGTTGAACATGAGTAAACAGTGCGATGCGGCAGTTAAAAAGGCCAATGCAATTTTAGGCTGCATCAATAAAAGTATAGTGTCTAGATCAAGAGAAGTAATAGTGCCGCTGTATCCTGCTTTGGTCAGTTGCCACCTGGAATATTGTGTCCAGTTCTGGGCTCCATAATTCAAAAAGGACATTGAGAAACTGGGGTGTGTCCAAAGGAGGGCGACAAAAATGGTGAAGGGTCTGGAAACCATGTCCTATGAGGAACGACTAAGGGAGCTGGGGATGTTTAGCTTGGAGAAGAGAAGGTTAAGAGGTGATATGATAGCCCTGTTTAAATATGTGAAGGGATGTCATATTGAGGAGGGAGAACAGGACCTGGAAAAAATGGATGTAAGCTACAGGAAAAGAGATTCCACCTCAACATTAGAAGGCATTTCCTGACAGTAAGGGCTGTTCGATAGTGGAACACACTCCCTCAGAGAGTGGTGGAATCTCCCTCCTTGGTAGTCTTTAAACAGGCTGGCTGGCCATCTCTCGGTATGCTTTGTTTGAGAGTTCCTGCATGGCAGGGGATTGGACTGGATGACCCTTGTGTTTTCTTCCATCTCAAAGATTCTATGATTCTGTGAAAAACAATATAAAATTACAAACATTAAAACCAAGCAAACAAGGAGGGGGCCAGCCTTGCTTCTTGTGGAACGGCATTCCAGAGTGCAGGAGCAGCCACCGAGAAGTCTCTCTCTCATGTCCTCACCAAGAGAGCTTGTGATGGTGGAGGGACCAAGAGAAAGCCTTCCCTGGAAGATCTTAGTGCTCAAAGCAGGTTTGTATGGGGAGATACGGTCTCTCAAATAATCTAGACCTAAGCTGTGTCATAACCAGCAATTTGAATTGTGTCCAGAAACACACTGGTATAGCCAGTAAAGCTCTTTCAGCAAGGGAGTTATGTGGTCCCTATAACTGGCCCCAATCAGCATTCTGGCAGGAGCATTTTGCACACACTGAAGTTTCCAAACAATTTCTAAAGGCAGCCCTATGTAGAGTGCATTGTAGAGTAGTCCAAATAGAATGTAATCAAGGCATGTGTCACTGTAGCCAGATGTGACATCTCAAGGAATGGGTGCAACTGGCACACATGTTTTAACTGTACAAATGCACTCCTGGCCATTGCTGAAAACTGGGCATCCAGGCTCAGAGTGGAATTCAGAAGCACACCCAAGCTGCAAGCCTGAGATTTCAGGGGGAGTGTAACCCCATCCAGCACAGGAAATGTCCATGTTCCCTGATATGCTTTACTACTGACCAGGAGAACCTCTGTCTTGTCTGGATTAAGTTTCAATTTGTTTGCCCTCATCCAGTCCATTACTGACTGCAGACACTGGTTCAGTACAGAGACAGTTTCCTTGGAATTAGATGGAAAGGAGAGATAGAGTTGGGTTTCATCTGCATACTAATGACACCTCACCCCAAAACTCCGGATGACCTCTCCCAACAGTTTCATGTAGATGTTGAATAACATGGGTGTCAAAATGGAACCCTGTGGGACTCCACAAGCCAGCAGCCAAATATCCACTTTAAATGGCATGTAGATAACATGCATCTCTGGAGGTTGCTTGTTTGTACAATTCAATTTCTTTAAAATATTTTTAAGTGACAGCCACAAAAAGTTGTGTCCCTTTGTTGTTTGTTTGTAGAGACTTACAGCAAGGGGTAGTGGTTTGAGCATTGAACTATGATACCAGAGACCAGAGTCTGAATCCTCACCTGGCCATGGAAACTCACTGAATAACCATCGGCAAGTCACAATCTCTCAGCCTCAGAGAATGGCAATAGTAACCCTCTGAAGAAACATGCCAAGAATCCCCCATGAAAGGTCCACCTTAGAGTCGCCATAAATTGATACACAACACTATAATAAGGCACACAACAACAACAGCAGCAAACTGTACATATTCAGAGCTTTCAGATTTGACAAGTAGTGACACAGGCATTTTTTTAAAAATCATCCATCTGAATCCAAGGCTCTTTTCTAACTTTTACTTGGCATGGCCTGACTGACCGGCATGTAGCCTGGATTGTTATTGCATGTTTTCACATTACTGTTCAGTACATGGTAAAATAGATAGATTTTATGGTAATGGTAAAATAGATAGAGATTAGGAAATAAGGAATACCTGAACCTAAGAAGGTCAAGCATCATTGAAATTTGCACTCTTGAAAATAAAGGCATGATTTTAGATAGTTATCCCCTTTTATTTTCAGAAAGCTCACTTACTTTCAACAGTTTAATCTGACTTTCATCACTTAGAAGCTATTATGTCCTTTTGATTCTTAATGTAGGCAAAGCTTAAATCCATGAAATTTATCCTATCTTTTATTATTACAGCTATAATCAATCAAATATATGTTGTAAGTATACTGAGTTTTGAGAAGTAACTCAGGAGTCAACAAAAGTACAAAATTAATGGAGGAAAATATACAGCTCTAGATCGCCTGGGGTCTCCACTTTGAATTACAGTGGTACCCCGGGATACGAATTGATCGCGTTACGAAATTTCCGGGATACGAAAAAAATAGATAGGAAAAAACTGTTCCGGGTTACGATTTTTTTTCAGGTTACGAATTTTTTTTTCGGCGCGAAATTCAAACCGCAAAGCGCGGCTAGCGGCTTTCTAGCGCTAGCCGCTAGCCTTTTCGGGTTGCGAAATTACTCGGAGCCGCGGAACGAATTAATTTCGTAACCCAAGGGACTACTGTATTCGCTTTCTGGTGGTAGCCTTTATGGGAGGAGGGGGGGAGAAGAACGCAATGGAACACTTAAAAGCAACAGGACAGTTCCCACATCACCCACCTGTTATTCGGGGGGAGGGGTCTTTTTGTCACTGCCAGTCTATCCCTTCCCTTCCCAGAAGCCAGGTCCAGCAACTTCTACACAATAATGCTTTCCGCTTTCAGGACCTGAACACAGAAAATTCATCAAGAAACACTACCAGAAATGTTAAACAGTCATTTTTCTTCACCTTGCTTTGTTGTTTCTTGGCTACTTCACCATTTAATTGGTTTCTGATACTGTTGAAAGAAGACTGACTGAAAAGGATACATTCACAGAATGCACGCAATATGAAAAACTGCCAGAAATAGCACTGCTTTTCTTTCCTATGTTGAGAAGTAATTGAACTCACATTTTGTGACGGGGGAAAGGAGGGTGCAACGGGAAAGAAAGCTGGTGCCAGAATAATAGAGCTTTTTTTTTCAAAAAAAAGTCTGAGTGGTGTGAAGTGCAGAGGAATGTTTCATGTTTGAAAAGGTATAGAGTTCCAAAGCCCTCCAGAATTTTCCAGGGAGGCCCAGCTGTACATTTCACCTGCCAGGTGCTAAATCTTACTTTAAGACTGTCAGTCCCCAAATGAATGCTTCTACTGTGCCTCCTTAAATTATTGAGGATGTTCAAGGTGAATAGATTTACGGTGGAGTGAGGATTACATCTAAAAGAAGGCTAACTACTAAAGCTAGATAGATCTCATAGTCAAAATGGAGCTTTCATGTCCTTGATTCCATGAACTGCCATTGAATGTGGTTCTAAAGATCGGCCCTTTTGATTTCATCCCTATTTCCAGCTTTTGCCATTCCCACCACCACCACCACACACATCTCTAAAAATTTCTTTGGAATAGGCAGCAATACTCCAATTTTTGCTGGCTTTCAAAAATCATGTTGCCCAGTACCTTCAGTATCCTGGCTCAATATCTTGTTTATTTTTTAAAAAAATTCTACTTGCAGGATTTCAGAATGCATTGACAGTGAAGCTGAAACAGTAATGCAGCTGAGAAATGAGCTTAGAGACAAAGAGATGAAGCTGACTGATATCCGCCTAGAGGCCCTCAGCTCTGCCCACCAACTTGACCAGCTTCGGGAAGCTATGAACAGAATGCAGGTAGGAACAAATTGCAGAAGTACCACCCTTCTACCACACACAAACACACACACAACGCCTCAGATTAGAGCGTCTTTGTCAAGATATTTACCTCAGACTATTTGTTTTTTTCATTCCAGAGGGCAGGTCTGGGCCATTCTTTCTGGCTCTTTATATGAATCAAGGGCGGGTTACAGACCGCGGCTTTGCGGTGCTCTGCCGCTGCCGCTGGTTAGTCCGCGGGGAAGCCGGAGCCTCCACACGGCGCGGCTCCCGTGCGGACCGAAAAAGAAGCTCCAAAATGGAGCTTCTTTTAGAGTCGCGTTTGCGACGTAGCGAGGCGCCAGGGGCGCACTCGCTACGTCACAAAGGGCGCGACGCGTACGGACGCTCAGCGTCCGATACGCAAAGATGGCGCCGGCCATGTAGAAGGGCCGGCGCCATCTTGTACGGATGGAGTCCGTATTAGGCCCAGGGGCGTCTAGAAGAGACGCCCCTTTTTTAAAAATGGGACGTCCTCCGGACGTCCCAAATGCTGGTTTGTAACCGGCCTAAAAGAGAGTTTGTGTCTTTGGTCCACAGACAAAGAAATATCAAAGAAAGCCCCTGAAGACATTAAACTTCCCACTAAATTGCCACTAAAGTATACGTAACATGTGTGTGGAAGTTACTTGTTCTTCAGTGCTTGAGTTAAATTCTCTCCTGTGGAAATGGATATTAAATACAGTGCGCCCTTACTATCTGTGGGGCATCTGTTCTGGACACACACACACTCTACATAGATAGCAAAAAATGTGGGACCTTAAGTCCAGTTGTTTTCAATGGGCGCATGCTGCCGTTTGTGCCATCATGTGCATGCATGCCCATTAAAAAAGCTGAGGCTTGCCTTCCACAGAACTCAGACTGCAGAGGGCAAGCCTGTGCTTGGTGCGGGTGTGCTGTATTTCAGTGTGATTTCTCAGTTTCTCAGTTTCATAAATCTGGCTCTTGAGTTGCTCAGTAACTTTATTGTAATTAATTTTGTACAATTTGTAGTCCATTTTTCAGTCCATAAGAGGCTTCCAAAGTGGTAACTAAAAATGTATTAAGACCATGGAAGTTATTTTATAAGCCGCAGAAACTTCAAAACAGCATAGACAAACAGTAGAGTAGAGCAAAACTCCACATCTGAAAGCTCCCTTAAAGTCAAAATTGATTAAATTTGTTTCTCTGAGTACGATCTGAATACATTTTACTGATGTATTTCACATTAAAGATTGCCAAAAAAATAATTGTTTCCCTTTTTGGCAAGCATAATTCCTGACTTATCATGACACAAGTTTGCTGGCTGGGGGTCAAGGAGGAGCAAGCACCAGGCTGCCATGGGGCTGAGCCAGGTGTCTCTTGTCAAGAATCCTGCACAACCATCTCAAGTGATCGAAGCTTGGTCTGTTTCTGAATGTCAGCCCACCCACCCATTCTTGTAATCAGTGTCACAACTTTCTGGATTGTCACAACTTTGTGGATGGTGTGCATGGGATCTGGATCCAGGTTTATGTAATGAAGGTGTTGGCTGATCCAATTACATTGTAAGGGGTCCTGTTTTGGGGCTTTGGTGTGATGGTTGAGTTCATACCCAGCTCTAGGCAGTGCTATGGATCCACACAGTGGCTTCCATCTATGTTGTATCACCTATTGTCCCTGAGGTCACCTGGCAAGCAGGCCAAGCTTTGGCCCACCAACAGACAAGTTGGTCAGTGCCTGGATCTGGACACATGTCAGCACTAGTTTCTTACAGATGTAACCAATAAAAGTTGTAACTATATTTTCTCCAAATTACATGTCATGCTGTTTTGTATGTCAAGTGGAGTAACTGGCTTCTTGGACCAAAAATTGTGCTTCTCCTGGCTTCTTTACTTTTTTATATTTATTGAACATAACCTTTGAAACCAAGAGGCTCGATAGGTCTGGAGCTGCCCAT
>NC_056522.1:292748225-292748888 GCF_019175285.1 Sceloporus undulatus | reverse complement strand
TTTCCCTCCGGAGGAAGCCCGCAGCAACCAAACTGCACAGGCTCCCTCCACTCCAAAAAGAACCCACTAAAACCAGGTTCTTTGGGGTGCACGCGGATGCTGCCATCAGTGCGCCTTTGGCATACTGCATCACATTAATGATGCAAGTGCAGCACCCTGACGTGCGGACACGCCACCTCTCTTGCGTCATCATGGCAGCCTCCATGTGAACCAGAGACCGCCATGTTGGCGGAGCCGTTCTGTATTAGGGTTTGGGAGTGTGGGGTTGCTGCGTACTCCCGAACCTTAATTTTGGCCCAAGGACGAAATTGGCCGTAGTTAAACCTCTATTAAAAAAGCCCTCCCTCGACCCCCTGTTGCATAACAATTATCGGCCTATTTCGCTATTGCCATTTCTGGGGAAGGTGATCGAGCGGGCGGTTGCAATCCAACTTCAATCGATCTTGGATGAAACGGAATATCTAGACCCATTTCAAACCGGCTTTCGGGCGGGTTACGGGGTTGAGACTGCTATGGTCGCCTTGGTCGATGATCTCCGTCTGGGCATGGACAGGGGAAGCGTGTCCCTGTTAGTGCTCTTGGACATCTCAGCGGCTTTCGATACCATAGACCATGGTATCCTTCTGGGACGCCTGGCGGAGGTGGGAATCGGGGGCACTGCGC
>NC_056522.1:292747172-292748125 GCF_019175285.1 Sceloporus undulatus | reverse complement strand
TTTACATGAAACCGCTGGGAGAGATCATCCGGAGACATGGGGCGCGGTGTTATAAGTACGCTGATGACACCCAAATAGTCTTCTCTATGTCTCCGACTGATGCAGTGACCGGAATTGGCGTCTCTCCTCTCGTGGCCTGTCTGGAGTCGGTAATGGGCTGGATGAGGGACAACAGACTCAGCCTGAATCCAGAGAAGACGGAAGTACTCGTGATAGGTTCCCCCGGTCCGGGGTTGGCGGTGGTTCCACCAGTCCTGAACGGAATCACGCTTTCCGTGAAGGACTCTGTACGCAGCCTGGGGGTGCTCCTGGACTCGTCGCTCCACCTTACATCTCAGGTGGATGTGACGGTCAGCAGCACCTGTTATCAGCTTCGGCTGATACGCCAGCTGCGTCCCTACCTCGACCGGGGAGACCTTGAAACGGTTGTACACGCCCTGGTAACCTCTCGTTTGGATTTCTGCAACGCGCTCTACATGGGGCAACCCTTGTACCATACCCGGAAGCTGCAACTTGTGCAGAATATGGCAGCCCGTCTGGTTACTGGCACTGCCAGGGCCAGTCATATAACACCAGTCCTTAAAGACTTACATTGGCTGCCTATTCGCTTCCGAGCGCAATACAAGGTGTTGGTTATTACCTATAAAGCCCTAACTGGCTTGGGCCCAGGGTATCTGGAGGACCGCCTCTCTCCGTACAATCCGCCCCGCACACTCAGATCATCAGGGCAGCTATTGTTAACCGTTCCAGAGGCGAAATATAGTTCTACCACCAGGAGGGCTTTCTCCATCTCAGCCCCCAACCTCTGGAACGCGCTGCCCTTCGAGCTCCGCTCAGCCACCTCCCTAGCCCAATTTAGGAAGGGGCTAAAGACCCACTTATTTGAACAAGCTTACCCCTGACCAGCTACTCTCCCCCCCTCCCCTTGTCAGCACTGTCTTGCCGGCATGGAC
>NC_056522.1:292708556-292747072 GCF_019175285.1 Sceloporus undulatus | reverse complement strand
CCCTTGTCAGCACTGTCTTGCCGGCATGGACATTTTATTATTTTTATTAATCTGTTTTTAATGTTTTGTATGACCTGTTGTTATATTGTTGGAACTGTTGTTCACCGCCCTGGTTTTTAGAAGGGCGGTATATAAATAAAGTTTTATTTATTATTATTTTATTCCCGCCCGTCTGTCTCAGGACTCAGATTGACATATTTTCTCTGTCAGGTGCCCTGCATCTTTAACAATTTATGTGACAGGTTTAAATTCAAACAGATGACATTTTGACTGGATCCTGTGAAAAGCTATATATATTAATTTTTTTTCTTTTGCTGTATGTCTTCAAGTCAATTCCAACTTACGGCGAACCAAAGGTGAACATATCACAGGCTTTTCTTAGCAAGATTGGTTGGGGGGGGGTTACCTTTAAGACTGAGAAAATGTGACTTCTCCAAGATCACCCAGTGGGTTTCCGTGGCTGAGTAGGGATTTGTACCCTGGTCTCCAGAGTTGTAGTAGCCCTGTGCTCAAACCATTATACCACACTGAGGTTATGTTGTACATTATTGTGACCTTGCCAGAAAAAGAAAAATTGCAAGTTGTGCAGATTTTATTTTCACCACAGTACAGTTAAAACTGGAGCTGGGAGAATTTTCTGCATACCAGTGGGAGAGCTCTGGGCAGGTTTTAGAGTGCAAGAATAAATGGAGCACTGCTGTCACTGCACATGAAGTGTGGATTTGTGGGCTGAAAGCTTGTTAAACAATTTGCCAGTAGGATACTTGTTTGAGTTATTATTCCCTCCCAACAAGTAGGAAAGGGTCAGTGCCTGGCTCTCCACAATTAACAGATAATCCCGAATGAATAATAGAGCTGAGTCTCCTAACAAAGGAAATCCAAATATTCCAACAGTTTCAGCTAAAGAGGGCCTTTTCTGTGGCTTCTCCCAGTCTTTAGAACTCACTCCTAAGGAAGGCAAGATGGCCCCATCTTTGCTCTCCTTTCATTGGTAAGTTAAAACATTTTTGTGCCATCAGGTTGTTGTTTGCCACCTTGACTCTCATTATTGAGAGAAATATGAGATATAAATTAATAAAGCAATAATAATAAGGTATGGGGAAATACTGTTGTAAACTACTCCTATTCAGTCATTCATTGGTGTTTCACAGAATGTGTGGAGGATGAGTGTACTAGTCCCAGCCCCTCCATTATTTCTCTCTTCACATAGAGATTGACAATCTGACAAAGAGAGCTTTCTTCTACTCCTGGAGGTTCTTTGAGCAATTGGGAGCTCAGAAAAATCTAGTTTCTGATAACATAGAAAGTCCCAATGGGTAGAGGAGACTTTCTTCTTCAGCTCATGTAGAGCGCAGTAGTAGAGAGGTTGGACGTAATGCAGTTTCCTCCACCCATTTTCTGTTCAACATCTAATGAATACTTGAAAACTGCTAGTTTCAGATCTCCTCTACTTGACTAGAGGAGGAGCAACTATAGTGAAGGCAACGGTGTGGTAAGAGAGAGAAGAAAGTCTGTCTATAGACATTAGGCAGAGAGAAGCTTTTATTTCTTGATAGGAATGGGACAGTTGACCAAAACAGACAAGCAGGAAGACAGACCCTTTGGTATTTGCTTGACAAATATGCACAGAAACAAATAGAGAGAGCAGGAAGTCTTTCAATTTCCTATATAAATTGTTTGCTCCCCCCTGCCCCCCATTCTCTAATGTAGAGTGAAATTGAGAAACTAAAAGCAGAAAATGACCGGCTGAAGTCTGAAAATCAAGGCAGCTGTAGTAGGACCCAGTCTCAGGTTTCCATTTCATCCTCTCCAAGGCAATCTATCGGTCTCTCTCAGCACAGCCTGAACCTCACAGAGTCAGCTAGTCTTGGTGAGTACATAAAAGGGTAGCGGGCAGGTTTTATCCTGTAGCCATTTATAAATAAAAACTATGTAGATAGCTCATGGGTTAGGTGTGAAAGTGGAAAAGCTGGAATAAACCCTTCCATTACAATACTATCTGCTCTATCGTCCTTTGAAGTGTAGCATTCTAGTTATGACTTCAGCTACACTGAATCATATTCAATCATCTAATTACACCCATTTGTTAGAGCTAAGATTTTTTTCAAGAGAAACCCTGTGTTGATCTTTCTGTAATCTTCCTTCGTCTCCTTAGCATTCACTTCAAGTTCTGAGACATATATTTACATTATTTTATAATTTGCATGGATTCATAAATGTGTTTATTCTGTAATTTGAAAACTGACAGTGTTCACAGAATTAAACATTCCAAAAATATCAACTTGTTTTACTTGACAAAGATAAGGTAGAAGGGGTTAACCAGGGGTGCCTGGTTAAGTCTCAGAAGCCAAAACAGAGATAAGAATCTTTTTCAGTAGCTGAGAAGAATGCTCCAGTGTTTTTGTGTAACACATTTTGTTTCTCAATGGCCAACAAATAAATAATAATTAATTTATACATGTGCAGCTTTCCACTTTCCTTGGTGAAGAATTATGATTGATAAGCCCAGACAGAGTAGACACAAAGCTCCCTACATTTACTGAGGAGAGTAAGTCTAAGCCATTCTTTCTAGCTCTTTATATGAATCTAAAAAAGAGTTTGTGTCTTTGGTCCACAGATATGCTTTTGGATGATTCCAGTGATGGTTCATCTCGGAAAGAAGGTGGCAGGCATGTTAAAATAGTTGTAAGCTTTCAGGATGAAGTTAAGTGGAAAGAGGTGAGTCTTTGATTACTTAGTCAGGAAAAGTAAGGTGGTCTTAATAGAGCGGGTTAAAATGCCTTTAGTGCTTATATAGTAGTTTTATTGGAAAGGGAACCAGATAGATTTCTGAGTTTAGTCCTTGTGTCCATACCTGTTAACTCTGCTGTCTGCAAGAAACGGCGTCAATATCTGTAATGTCTCAGATAACCAGACCTAGTTGTCACTGAAGTGGGAGACTTGCGTCTTTAATGTAACACTTCAGACTACAGGCAAAGGTTCATGTTAGTGTTCTCTTTTGGGGAAAAAAAATACTGTATCCTTCATTGTTAATTGCCATAAAGTCTACTTATGGTGACTATGAATTGGAGACCTTCAAGGCACCCTCTCAGCAACAGCCCTGCATGTCCTGAAAACTCAGAGCTTTGGCTTTACTTGATTCTTCTATAATAGTCTTCCTCTTTTCCTGCTACATCCCACTCTTCTTGTCTTTTCTAGTGATTAATGGAAATCAGGAAAATGGGTATGTAAGAATCCTCCCCAACATCTAGTTCTCTACATGCAGAGATTTCCCCCTTCCCACTGAGGTTTTAATCAATTTCAACCTCTGAAGTGGTATAGTCAAAGCACAAGCGTATCAGGTGGGAACTACTCCTAGGAAATGACTAATTAATGAGGTCTAATTTTTGTTGACAGAAAAATATCATGTATAGTTAGAATGTACAATTAGAAAAGCTGCTTAGAGCCAAAGATAATGATTTTAAGGCACCCTAGGACGGACTCAGTCCGTGCTAGGATTAGAAAGGGGCATCTCTTCCAGATGCCCCTAACCCTAGCACAGACTGAGTCAGTAACAAATGGCGGCAGCCATTCCACACGGCTGCCGCCATCTTGACATAACGGACGCTCTGCGTCCGCACGTCGCGTGGTGGAAGTGATGCCGCGAGTGTGCAACTAGCGCCTCACGGCGTCTCTTCCAGGGCCCAGAAAGGAGTGCGATTTTCGCGCTCCTTCTGTGCAGCATCCGGGAACCGCGCGGTTTGGCTGCTGCGGTTCCCGGATGCTGCAACCGGCGGCAGCGGCAGACCGCCGCTTCTCGGCGGTCTGTAATGCACCTAAGTTACAGAAGTCTGTAATGCTGATTGGGATGGAACTTGAGATATCTGGCCAGCAATTAGAAAGGCTTCTGTTAATTCAATGTGTTCATGACTGAAATAGTCTTTTCTCAAAAGGCCCAAGAGAATAGAGTTTCTACAGGAATGCATGATATAATCAGCCAAATGTTAACTCTTTTCCAGCTCTATTTCCTTGCCCAGCTTTGGGTTTGTTTGGGGTTTTTTTGTTTGGTCTGTCTGTCTGTTTGTTTGTTTTCCTTGTGCTTTTTGTCTTCCTACTTATGGTCTCTTGGCCATTTCCTTCCTAGAATGAAGAAAGAGGGCCTTATGTAATATTGGAATTATTTGCAAATTTTAAGGAAACTAAAAAGCATACCCATGCTTTCATGAGTGTTTCCATTCTCAGAAAGTTTTGGCATAGTTCCCATTAAGACTGCTTCTCTTCTACCTTCTTCCTTTGCTGTTCCTGATGACATGACTATGATTGCAGTTCTAGTCTAGACTCAATGCCAGCAGCTGTGGGTGTTTTAAGTGCTGGGAAGTCCAGACCTGCTTGTGCTTTACAAACTTGGAATGAATAAAAGGGAAATTCAACTAAATGTGCACACAGCTTTGAGGAAAGAGATTTTCATGATCTGTCATGTAGAAGTTGAAAATTGCCTTATGGCCTTTTTCTTGTTCGTTGTTTTTAAAGTAACTTTAAAAAACCCCATAATATTAATGGGACATGATCCAAGATGTAGATCAGGTGCGCAGGGCAATGAGACAAGCACCTGTGTGTCAACAAAACTCACTTGCCAAATTTAGAGGAGTCTTGCAGTGTAACATGGAGAACATATTTCATCTCATTTACTGCAGATTGCTTTGGCTGCTGATTATCTTTCAAGTCTAATCCAAGGTGTTAGTATTTACCTACAAACAATTAGTTGGATTCAAAACTGCACAAATGAGATAAATTCTGGCAAAACTGCACAAATGAGATAAATTCTGGCAGTGATGCTTTTTTTAAGCCATAGTGCTAAATACCCTAAAGGCAGCAGATCCTATATGATTTTGGAAACTAAGCAGGATCAGTCCTGGTTAGTACTTGGATGGAAAACTGTCGACAAATACCTGGTGCTTTAGGCTGTATTTCAGAGGAGGGAAACTGGCAAAACCACCTCTGAGTATTCTTGCCTAAGAAAACCCTATGAAATTCATGGGGTTGCCGTAAGTATACACACAACTTAAGGCACATACACACACATAGTGCAAGATATAGTCTTGCACTGTGTGCAGTCTCTTTCCTCAAACCTGTGTTCACAAGAACATTATATGGTAACATATGTTCTTTTGCATGATTACACAGTGCCTTGTACAAGGAGAAAGCCATCTGTATTTCCATCTTCTTGTCTAGTCAAAAGAGTTGTGTTTGATTAGGAGGGGGAGAAAATCCCAGTCGTAGAAAGAGGTAGAAAGAGGAGATGCACACATACAGGACTGTTCATTTCAGCTTAGGTATTTGCATCACAATGTCTGATAGATCATGGTAAAATATTTTACATATGTACATTTGCTTTTATGCTTTTAGGATTCTAGGCCTCGCCTCTTTCTGATTGGCTGCATAGGAGTCAGCGGAAAAACCAAATGGGATGTTCTGGATGGAGTTGTTAGAAGGCTTTTTAAGGTAAATAGTGCTTCCCTCACTATTCCTAACAACATTGCCTTGAATGTTATCTGATTGCTTCCTTTTGATTCAGAACTCAAACTCTGCTGACAGGCTCATCTTCATTGCATGAGTAAGCATTGCTGACTTCACTGGCATTGCTCATATCTTTGGACTTTATAATTCTAAAATATGTTAAAAGGTAAAGCTTAGATGGAGATTTCTCCAAAACTTAGTTTATTTAAGTTGTGCCAGCATGATAAAGAACAGAACACACATTAAACAGTGCGTTTTTCTTTATAAATCCATATTTATATGATTTAATGATATGCATTTATGAGATATCAGTTTATATTTGCTGCAGTCTATGTTTTAAACTACTGCTTTGTTACTATTTTATTATTTTATTGCAACATGTCAAAGAGAATACAGGATGACACAATAGAAGATAGTTATTTTCCATTATGGTTAAGAATTCTTGGCCTTGGATAAAGGTTTCAATCTTACTTAACTTCAGATTAGTAAAGTAATATCAAAAAGAAAGATTACATTATATTACAGCATGGACAGTGGCAAATGGCACATTTTTCTTGACATCTGTCTTACCACACATCTCTGCCTTATGCATTGTGATGGGATTGAGCAACTTCCTGATGTGGGAGAGGTGTACATTGTCTCCTTCTCAGATTCTGATGATACTCTCACCCAAGTCTGCCATTTCTGCTGGGAAATATGATGACTGGGGCATAACTTTTGGGAAATAGGCTGTCCTGCTAGGATAAACTGCCTCCCAACAACAGTGCTGTATTTGGTGCAAAGAGAGGCCTGGGGAACCCACAGAAATGTCCAGGGATATGGGGTACATACATGACTATTACGTTATAGCTTGAAAACAGGGATCTAAGAAGTGCCTTGCTGGATCAGATCAGAACTTCATCTGATCTAACACTTTTTCCAAAAGTAGTTTGTGAGATGCTAGTGAACGCTCACCATCAGGGAATGAAAATTACGACATTGCTTGTTGTTTTCCTCAAATAGCTGGCACTCAGAAATACATTACTTCTCATATATAATGATTAAGGGGTTTTGTCCCATCAACTCCAGGTTTACATATGTGGTCCTCTGATTTAAGTGTACAGTGATTTACATATGTATTCCTCTGAATTAAGAGTACACTTGTAAATCCAGTAAGCAATTAGGAGTGCTAGTGAAGTAAATGCTGAATTCTCACAAGTCTCTCCTGATTTGCAGTGTGACTTGTTCAAAAAACTGAGTACCGTTTTCATGTCCACACTTTTTCTCAGGTCATTCCAGTATTAAGTCAAATGGACTAGAACCTAAGTGTCAACTTAAAAATGGGCAGTAGATTTGGGTTTCTTTTTCCACATTGTGTTTGTTAATATGTCCTTCATTATAAGGATTAATTCATTATGAAAATAAAAATATACTTGATTATTATTATTATTATTATTATTATTATTATTATTAACAACAACAACATTTATTTATATCCCGCTTCTTCCGTTTGGGGATCGAGGCGGATAACAACAGAGTTTATACAATACACAATATAAGAACAATAAAACCCACAAAACCCTTACCCAACACTCCCTCCCAAACTATAAAATTAACATAAAACATGATTAAAATATATAACAATACTACACTACAAAGTTATTCTACAATCTGCGAATGACGATGAGATATAGTAAGGAGGACGGGTAGAATCGGTTCTGAGCGGTTATCACTCAGGGAAGGCCTGCCGGAAGAGAAAGGTTTTTGTCGCTTTTTAAAAAGCCTCCAATAAGGATAATTGGCGAATCTATTCCAGCAGGTCATTCCATGCTTTAGGAGGAGCCGTAGCAGAAAAAGACCTCCGGAAGGTCACCGCCAATCTGATCTTTTTTTGGATGTAAAACATTTTCCCCAGAGGAACAGAGTGTACAGGAAGGATTATATGGGAGGAGGCGTTCCTTCAAGTAGACTGGACCCAGGCCATGTAGGGCTTTGTAGGTAATAACCAACACCTTATACTGAGCCTGGAAGCTAATTATGAAGTTCCTGTATTAAAGACTCAAAATTCAACAGGTATATTTACTTTTATTTATTGTTGTTTGTTTGTTTTTCTGTTTTCATAGGAATACATCATTCATGTCGATCCTGTGAATCAGCTAGGATTGAATTCAGACAGTGTCCTGGGATACAGCATTGGGGAAATCATTCGCACAAGTAGCACAGAAACACCTGAGCTTCTGCCCTGTGGCTATCTGGTTGGTGAAAACAACACCATCTCAGTGACTATCAAAGGTAAATTATAGGAGATCTGTTTCTTATAGCTTTTTTGTAATTACAGGTCTTGTGAAGTTTCATCATTGAAACCACCTCAGAGAAGCAAAACAAAGTTTAATTAGCTTTCTTCCTTTCTTGACTAAATTGCGTATTTTTTAAAGTTGCATGTCATTATTGGTGATCACTTTCAAATGTAGCCAAATTCCTGTCTAGTATCATATGCATTAAATATTTTCTTTCTGTACATAAATTGGAAGGCCTTATGTATACAAAATACCTAGCTCTTGCTTTTATATGTTATCTGGCACAGAAGGAACCTGATTTTTATACATGCTTACTCAGAAATAGGGCCTGTTGAATTTAAAGTTCTATAGGCATGGCAAGTAGTTGTTGCTTGGAGTTGGGATTCAGCAAACAAAGAGGATAGGTGTGCTCTAAGATGGTCAACTGTTTATTCAGTGTTTAAAAAGCCCAGTGCATCACTGCCTCCTTATATAAGAAACCAAGAGATGCTAACACATATCTTAGCTTTGATAGCAACCATCCAACCACCATAATGAAAAACTCCCATATGGTCAGTTCCTACGACTAAACTGCAGTTGTTCCCATGAAGAGGACTTTAAGGCGGAGAATGACTTACTGTCCAAACAACTAAAAGATAGGAGTTATCCACAACAAGTTATATCCAAAGGGTTGGCAAAAGTGGCTGACAAATCTAGACTGGAACTTTTGAAAAAACAACATAGACCACAAACTAATCACCTACACTGCACTCTGACATTTAATCATATAACCAAGGATATACAGAAGGCTATACATAAACACTGGCACCTGTGAGAAAACATTCCTGGATGGGAACAAAAACCAGTGATTTAATTTAACAGAACCAAAAACATCAGGGACTTAGTTATGCAGGCCGATTGTAAAACCTTAAGACAAACTGCTGAGAATACTGTGATGGGTCGTCTATCTCAGCCATTGTGAACCCATGACACATGTGCCAGAGCTGGCATGCAGAGCCCTCTCTGTGGGCATGCGAGATTCTCACCGCCGGAGAGAGGAGGGAGGGAAAGGAAGCAGGAGGAGGAGGAGGAGGAAGCAGTGGCAGTGGTGGTGGTCTATTCTTTCATCTAAGTTACATTGATAAAGATGTTGAATATCACTGGGCCCAGAACAGAATCCTGTGGCACCCCCATAGCGTCAACCATCCTCCAAGACAAAATTCTACAGCTGAACAACTCGTACAGTAAAAATAAAGTTCTCCCTATTGGCTAGGTAGAATCTATTTTCTTGTAATTTGAATCCATTGGTTTGTATTCTTGTTTCTAGAGCATCAGAAAACAAGAGTGCTCCATCTTTTGGATGGCATCCCTTTAGATATTTAAAGATAATGTCATGTCTCACTCTCCTCTTCTCCAAGGTAAACATACCCAGATCCCTAAGTCATTCCTCATAAGGCTTGGTTTCCAGTTCTTTGATCATTTTGGTTGCCCTTCTCTGGACATGTTCCAGCTTGTTACTATCTTTCTTGTGTTACCCCAAAACAGGACACAGTATTCCAGGTGTGATCTGACCAAAGAAGAATAGAGTTGCAGTACTATTTCTCTCGATGTGGAAACTATATGAATTAATGAATGAAACTTTATTTTTATACCGCCGTTCCTGCGATCACGGCGGTTTACAACATATGATAAAAGACAAAATACAAAATACTATACTATTTTTGTCCTTACTCCTCTGTAGCCCATTGCACTTATGAGGAGATTTGGAAGACATACAGAAGCCTGCAAGGGAAACAGGGAAATCCCCATCTCCTGCCCTCCTTTCTCTGTCAGAAGCTATCTTGTCAGCAGGCTGGAATAATCCCCCTGTGCTCTCAAGTAATTCTGTCTCCAATTACTGGGCTCTCAAATGGTTGACGGATGGAAAACCAACCATGTGCAGCAAGCCAAAAAGCAGTGTTCATTTTTCTGCCTTATAGCCTTATAGCAACCTGGTGGTGTTTAAGAGTTTGTAGGCTCAAAAAAAAAATAAAAAAAAAAAAAATAAAATAAAATAAAAAAGGGGGGGGACATGGTAAGGTAATACTAAATTTTAAGAATCAGCACATGATATAGATATTATTCTATGACAGAACTTTCTTTCAATCTTTTTGTGGTCAGTTAACAAAACATTTACACTTTCGAGATATACAGCTGTTCATACAAATGTTTAATCTTGATTATTGGTAGCTTGGGTGCTAAACATTCCATTTTCATGTAATCTCTCAACTTACATTCCATCTGCTAGCTTTTAAGAATTGCTGGCTTTGTCTTCTGAATCAGTCAGCTGTACTTGCTGACACCGCAGAAGTGTTCTCCTGTGGAAGTTCTTTTGCCAGAAAAGGTATTGTTCCTTTTAAATGCAGATTTAGTTGTTGAGTGGTGATTGCTGTGTAGCCAAAATGCTGCCATGGAGAAACAACATACTTGGAAAATCCCCAAAGTTTGCAAAAATACAAATTAATTTTTTAAAGACACCCAAAGGAGCCAAAAAACCATAATGATTACCAGGCCTATTCAGTTGCCATGGGAATTTATTTTTTGCTTGGGGAAAACCAAGACAAAGGAGAATTGAACACTAGTGTAGTGGTTTGACTGTTAGACGAGGACACTGGGAGACCAGGATTCAAATCCCCAATTGGCCATGGTAACCCTTTGGGTGACCTTGAGAAAGTCACATTGTCTTGCCCTCAGAGGAAGGCAAGAGCAAACCTCCTCTGAACAAATTCTACCAAGAAAACCCCATGATAGGTTTGCTTTGGGATTACCATAAATCAGAAATGACTTGATGACATACAGCAATAACAACATCAAGGTCAATTGACTGGAATTTCCTGAAAGGAGAGATAGGCCCAGTACAGAGCGCCCTGGTTTGCTCCGCAAGGAAGCCGCAGCGGACATACCGCACGGCTCCCTCACAGAGCAAAAAGAACCCATGAAAAGTGGGTTCTTTTTGCAGCACCATAATGATGCCGCAGTGCGCCAATGGCACACTCGTGACGTCATTATGGAGCTGTGACGTGCAGACACTAGGCGTCTGTCTCATCAAAATGGTGGTGTCCATCTGTACAGGGCGCTGCCATTTTGACGCCCTCGTCACATGCTAGGGTTGAAGCACGTGTGGGCGCAGCGCCTTCGGCCAACTTCTAGCACATGATGAGCGCGTCCTATAGGCCTGTCTGGACTGGGCCATAGCTGACTGGCTAGAACCTAAACCAGAGCACTTATTTCTGTTATGATGTACATTATGAGACTCTTGTTTTAAAGAGCAAATGATGTTAGCATTGCTTGGTAATGGAGTAACACATAGGTTGTTCACATTACTTAAGAACTTTTTGATAACCCCTAAATATCTTCCAAGGTGACCTACATTTCAACATTACATGTTTTACCAAAAATGTAACAAATTTACTGGTAATTCATTATTTTGTAAAAAGCACATGATTGTGTTTTTGTCATCACAATGAAACATACATTACATGTGATCTCATTAGCTGTTAGTTCCAGTCTCTGATTCAACAGACAATAGCATTCCAGAAAGGACAAAAGTATTTTGTTTGTTGAGGAATTAAGGAATATTCTTTCAAAGAGAGTGGAAGAATGATTTATATAAGTACAGGTGGGGATATGCATAAACAGTGATTGTAGATATGTGCCTGAAAATCATACAAAAGTTCACAGTCTGCCAGCATGAATATGAAGTTTTGCAGATGATGTAGTCAACATGTATGGGTCTCCAAGTGATGTTGGAGAAAATGCACATATGGATAACCTCAGTGGCATATTGCAAATATTTAAAAACAGGATACATTAGAGCAAAGGTCTGTCTAGTCCAGCATTCTGTTCACGTCACAGCTAGCCATTTGTCAATGAGGAGCAAGAGGTGAATATAATTATCAGTAAAAATATAAATGGCCTACATGGGGATTTCATACAGTACAGTTCATGGAAGAACATGAAACTGATACCTATTCAAGACTTGAGCAATATACGGAATCTCTTATGATGCAGTTGTCTTACCAATATTCCCTACTCTTTTATGAAAGTTTGCATATTTACCAGTCAACTTGCAGTGATCTGTATACATTATCAGAGAATGTATACATAGAAATCTGTATATATTATCTCCTTTCTTCCACTTTGTTTCAAGTAGGAACCACATCTCATGAGAAAAAGATGTTTTATTTTTTTCCCTTTTAAATAAAGAGTATTTTCTTATTCAAGAAATGGTACTTAAATAAGCATTTATTTAGAAACCACTTTAACAACCTTTGTTATGGGGAACTGCAGAGAGTATCTCATGAACTCGAGGTTTAAGTATTATTGATTTTCTTTCTGTGAAAGCTATAATTCTTTTGGATTTATTTGTTTAAAAGAAATGCTACAAACCATGCCCACCAAATGCATTTGTTGCATAATTTTCTTCATCTCTTTCTGTTAGGTCTGCTAATCTTTCTTTCATGTCCTATAGGTGTAGGTGATCCTGGGGTTTAAAACCCTTAAAACGTTTCAATTAAAATCCTTAAAACTGTTCAAAAATAACTTCAAATTTTTTTCAAAAAATAAATGCCCTCTGTTTATACAGGTATCGCAGAAAATAGTTTGGATTGCCTGGTGTTTGAGTCCCTGATTCCAAAGCCTATATTACAGCGCTATGTGTCACTGTTGGTGGAACATAGGAGAATCATCTTGTCTGGTCCAAGTGGCACAGGAAAGACTTACTTAGCCAATCGTCTGTCAGAGTATATGGTACTTAGAGAAGGCAGAGAGCTGGCTGATGGTGCTATTGCAACTTTTAATGTGGATCACAAGTCTAGTAAGGTGAGCATACAGAAATTAACTGTTTGCAAATGAAAACAAATGTATCCCCTGAGCAAATGGTTTGGTGGGGTGTTCTTTAGGTCACATTGAGAATACTAGCACACTCTGCAAGCAAAGCATCCTTATACCTTGACTTGAACAGGGATAGAGACAACACTTTGCTTGAAGAGAGTGCTGGCGTTCCTTCTCAATGTGTGACCTAAAGAAAACATTACTAAACCATTTTTTCAGGGGACCTCTTGTAACCACCCCTTGGTCACAGAAAACCACTATCTGGTGAGGAATGGCACTCAATTACTAGTTCCATGTACTTTGGAGACTCCTTTGTTTTCTTCTATAGCGATACAGCTGCATCTGCACTGCAGAAATAATCCAGTTTGACATTGCTTTAACTACCATGGCTCAATGCTGTGCAGTTCTGGGAATTGTAGTTTATTGTGGCAAGAGAGCTCTCTACCAGAGAAGACTAAATAACTCACCAAACTACAAATCCCAGAGTCCCATAGCATTGAGTCATGGCAGTTAAAGTGGTGTCAACCTGGATTATTTCTGCAGAGCAGATGCAGTTTATATCTGTATCTCTATCTACACAACAAAGTTCATGGACTTGATAGGCATGTGGAGAAAAAAAGAATCTTGGCTGCTTATTAAAGCCACAGTTGTCAATACCAAGCCTCTTCTTGCCTCCTTTTGTCATCTTGGCATTTAGCTGCTGCTTTTCATACATCCAGCTCTGTTTGCTGTCCAGAAACCACACTTCATTCAGTGATCAGGTCAAGATAGGTCTGAGGAGGCAGTATCATTCTTGAGACTTGTTGTGGGAGGAACAAAAGTCACTTTTTAAAAAACAAGATACCAAATTTGCCCAAGCTGTAGTTTTTAATTCTATTCAAAAGTTTATTTCCTCTTAAGAAATACTTGGGTCTATGTGATTTACTATTACTTCTTTGAATCCTTCTGTGATTTCCAAAAGCCAATTTTTCTCTTTCCCATCTACATCCCAGGAACTCCGTCAATATCTTTCCAACCTCGCTGACCAATGTAATAGTGAAAATAATGCTGTGGAGATGCCTCTGGTGATCATCTTGGACAACTTGCACCATGTTAGCTCCCTAGGAGAGATCTTCAATGGCCTTTTGAACTGCAAGTACCATAAATGGTAATAGCATATTATATCTAAAACGTTCAGAACAGAAAGTGTGTTTCATTCAGGAATTCCCTGAAATTATTGCAGAACACATTGGGGTGGATCCAGATTGTTACTTTAATCTAGGTCCCAGTGAAAAGTCAAGCATGACGTTTGTTCCATTGTTTTCAATGAGGACCAAGTAAACTAATTGACAATGGACCTCTACACACAAAAAAAGTTCCCACTGAGTTTAATGGTGCTTCTCTAATAGATGCTATATTAGTTTGGCAACAGCCTAGTATGAATAAAAATGCAACCCAAGATTTGGTTGTTACTTCAGATTAGTATATGAAATTCAGTTTCCTCCTCCTCCACAACTTCATTTGTGCCTCACCTTTTCCCCACAACTAGCCTCTGGATGGCTTACAAATTAAAATAAAATACAGTTAAAGTGTGTAAAAGGATGACATTAAAATGAGATTAAACTATCAATAACATTTAAAACCACTGAAAACATAAGTTACTGTACTGTAAAATAATAAAAAGACATTTAACAAAACAATAAAAACAGTATAACACCTTCTTAAAAATCCCTTTCTTTAAAAGCCATCAGTTCTCAAATGTGTCAAAATAAATAAATAAAAGTCTTCACTTTAAATAATAAATATTTAAATACTTCACTAGCTTCCCTAGGAATGACATTTTGGAGTCTTGGTGCAGACACCAAGAAGACCCAATCTCACATCTTCAACCGTTACATCCCTTTGACTGTGCTACAACTTTGGTTACTATTCATCACTCCTATCCTTCAAGGTCCCCTTGCAGCCAAAAACAGAGTGCTCTTCATGTCTTTAGACTCAAAGTAAGACTGTTATTGACCTTGCTTAGAGCTGAGTGCACTGGGAGTTACAACCTTATTGCACTCACTTTCATCCCCAATCAACATGGGCAGGGGATGTGTGCAACCAAGGGAGAACGCATTTTACGGCACACCACATTATCCTCAAGCCGGCCCTATGCCATCACCCGTCGCCAGGCCGGCCCTAATCAAGGCTCAGTTGTGTGATTTTGGTCTGGCAGAAAGCTTCCGTCGGACCAAAATCACACAGCTCAACCCTGAATGGGAACAGCTTGGAGATAGACGATGGCTTGGGGCCGGCTTGAGGACAGTGCAGCATGCGGTAAAATGCGTTCTACCTCGGCCGTCCGCATCCCCTGCCCGTGCCCAGATTGGGAACGAAAGTGAGTGCGATAAGTTCCTTAAACAATCATTTCTGAGCCTCCATTGATTTTTTGTTAACCCTTACTCCATACTTTCAACCTCTTTGCATCCCTTTCCTGTACAGCTTTGCCTCCTTCACCTATTCTGCCCTTGAGTAATATTTCTTGACAGATGGTAAATAAAACTATTACAGCAGATTGGGCTCCTTGCTTCTCATTCTAACATCTGTGCATTCCCTCCCCCACCCCCACCCCCCAACTTGACCCTCTAGGATAGAGAACAAACAGGGATCAGGAAAGATACTGGAAGACCCTCCTCCCATTTTATCCCACTTAAATTCCAAGAACTGGGGTAACTCAGGCGGGTACAGACCGCCAGAAAGAGGCAGCCAGGAGCCGCCTCTCTTTTCTGCATAGCCGCGCCACAGCAACCAAATTGTGCAGCGCGGCTACACGGAAAACAAAGGAGCGCTGAAGAGCGACTCCTTTTAGCACTGCCGCAAAATGCTGGCGGCGCGAGCACATGGCTGCTGCCTGGGTCCATCTGGACAGCACACAGCAGTGACGTCATAGCTGTGCACATTGTCTGGACGGTGCTGCAGTGCTATGGCATCATGGCGATGTGCTAGGGTTGCGGGGCGTGTGCACATGCTGCCCCTAGGCAACCCTAGCATGTTGCCGTGATGCCACAAAGGGCCTGTCTGTCCAGGGCCTGAAGTACCCTTTTTTATTATTTTGCCTCCCAAGTGTCTGTAGTCCCCCTTCTCCCATCTCCAAGATATTTCACTGTATTTAGAGATTTTTTCAATCCCACGCTTCCAATCCTGAGAGGCCTTATCTGCCTTTTAGGATACAGTTTCATAGAGATTTCTCTTTGAATGTGGTGTGTAGAAAATATTTTCAGGAAATATTCTAGGAACATGTCTGACAGGGCCTGACTGTTACATCCTACTGGCTAGAACATCACTTTGGCATGAGTGCTGGACACACTGAAAGGTCAGAGAATAAAAGAGGATTTGCGAGTGCTACTGGCAAATTACCTCTCCTGTAGTACCTCTTGTCACTCAGGTTGTAATTTCTCAAATCCTCTGTCTGTTCAGCAATCTCACCTATTTCTCCCACTCCATCTTCCAGGACACCCAGTCTATAGCTCCAGGTGAGGAATTACCCTAATAAAACTCAGTTCATACTCTCTCACAGATTCTACTTTTTTCAGCCTTCTATGTGATAAGCAGATTATCTGTTTGAAATACTTTATAACACAACAGAAATCCAGCCACTATTAAAGTGAGGTATCAGAGTTGCTAAGTTCATTCACACCTCAGTGGTAGTAAGGAAAAGATGAAGTGATCAGTTAAATGTTTTCTTGTTGTTTTTTTTAAGGAGTTTTTATTTACTAATCTGTTTCCCATAGTCCCTACATTATTGGAACAATGAACCAGGCAACGTCCTCTACACCTAACCTTCAACTCCACCACAACTTCAGATGGGTACTGTGTGCCAACCACACTGAGCCAGTCAAGGGGTTTCTTGGTCGTTTCTTGAGAAGGAAGCTCATTGAAACAGAAATTGGTGGCCGGATGAGAAATGTGGAATTGATAAAGATCATAGATTGGATTCCTAAAGTCTGGCAACATCTCAACAAGTTCTTGGAGGCTCATAGTTCTTCAGATGTTACTATTGGTGAGACTTTGGAATTATCTCTCAGAACTCATAAGACATTTTCCAATAGTTTGCAGAGGCATAAATTTATTTTGTTCTACCGAAGATCTTAGATAATTTTTCTTTAATGTCACACAGATCACAGAATCAGTCAAAAAGTATAATGTGAACTTCATAGACAGCCTCTGGTCTGTTGAAAATACTCACTTTAAAATACATATCCACTTCAAGATGTCACAGTAAATTGGTCAATTTGTACACACTTTAAATGTGATTAATTGGTTCATTTGTTATGGAATCAAATGTTGCCTCATAAATATTTGGTAATTTTACGTATCATCTCTACCTTTTCTTTTTTCATTTTGTTCCGTTTCGTATGACTTCATGCTTCACATTGAGCCTAAAATAAATGCTACAAGCCATGCTTGCCAAATATATTCAGTGTGTAATTTTCTTTTTCTTGTAGGTCCACGACTCTTCCTCTCATGCCCTATAGATGTGGATGGGTCTAGAGTTTGGTTTACTGACCTGTGGAACTATTCCATTGTTCCTTATCTTCTTGAGGCTGTCAGAGAAGGACTACAGGTAATGATCCTGCTTAGAAATCATATCCTTGTTCAAAAGTTGTTGTTTTTTTACTCCAAGGTTATTTGGGCTTGGCTGGCAAAATACCCTTTTAATAGCAACACACCCACAAGACATATTATATGATTTGTTTTCCTTATCTTATCTTCCGAAAAGGAGCCCTTGTGATGTGGTGGTTAAATGTTGATACTGTAGCCACAACGTTTTAAGTTTGATCCTAGAGAAGGGCTCCAAGGTCCACTCAGCCTCCCATCCTTTTGTAGGTCAGTAAAATGAGTACCCAGCTTGTTGGGGTCAATTGGCTTACACATTGTAAACTACTTAGGGAGTGCTAGTTCACTGATAAGTGGTATAGAAATGTACTTGCTATTGCTATTCGTTTTGACCCTTTTTTGTGTGTGTAGGAGTCTTCAGAAATTGCACATTTCTCTATTGTAATTTTTATCAGTAGTAACTAATCTTCTTCAACAACATAGCTGATTATTTCAGACCTGAGCAGGCAGGAGAAAAAAAACTTATTTTCTCTAACACATACACTTTCTGCTATGATGAGTTAGTTAAGATATGATCCATTCTCCTTTTAGGAGCTTACTACACGCACATTTAACCTGACTGCATCCTAACAGGATGCAGCCAAGACTTGAGATGCAGGTGGGAATTATTGCATGTAATTTGCTGCTGATTCTGCCGGGTGAGTGCAGCTTGGCTGCATCCCAGCTCTCAGGCGTTCTTCAGCAGCCACTTTTCCAAGTCAGAAAGCTCCCAGCTTTGAAAAGTGGCCACCTAGCTTTGAAAAACGGCTTGGGAGCCAGAATGCAGCTGGACTGTACTTGGCCTGGGGAATCAGCAGTGAATTACATGCAATAATTCCCTTCTGCATCCTGTATCCCAGCTGCATCCCGTGCAATAAGCTTCTTAGTCTTGTCTTAGGCTTGGGTCACAAATTATGTAGATCTGCATCAGCATTTTCCTTTGTCTAGACTGGAACTGTGCCATAAGCACAATATTGTCAGGAAAAAGCCACATGGGATATATAGTCACAAGAAATATAATATGTATATGAATGTATTTGAAAGTAACATGACACAGCAAAAGTTATTGAATTGTCACACAGGTGTTGTAAGTAATGTAATTAGAAAGTCCTGAAAGCCAAGGACATATGAGGCAATGACAAAGTGAAAAGGTGCAAATTGATATCACCTGAGAGTCATTGAGTGGACAGTAATGTATGATGCAATGTGAGGTCTAGATTGAGCCAAGTATGGTATGTCAATCATAATGTATGTACACGCCCAGGAGGTGGCAACTGTATAATGAATAGAGAGACAAATGTCTATATAAGCAATAATGTATGACAATACTTTTTGTGGGTATTGAGGAGTATAGTAGTGTGGATTTTGTGAGTAGTGAATTGTTTTGTGCATAGTGTATATATTAGAATAAAAGTAGATCTTTTCAAGAAGACTACTGTGTTGACTGGTGTCTTGAGAGCTGAACAAGAACCAGCAGACTGCAGAGAAGATTGGAAGACATCTTCAGCCAATTCTCAGAGCTACTGGTCAAACTGGTTGTTCTTCCGCTGACCAGGGTGGTGAGAGTGAAAGCCAGGAGAAGAGCTGCAACTCCCATCATCCCTAACAAATAATTCTTTCTGGTTTAAAATACATTTTACGAATTAATCATAAGGATAAAGCAAAGCAAGAGAAACCTGCTTTTTGTAACACTTTAACCTTCAAAACCTGTTAATCATTTTTGTGGTGCTCCTGGAGGGGATAGCTGAGTGACTGAGATATTGTGGGTCTCTCTTTCTTCACTAGTTGAATAAAGAGGTGCTTACTGTTATGGTAAAACATTCTGCCACTATCCCTGCTGCAACAGCAGTAGGAATTGAAAAGAGGGTCTGCTGGAAGCATGAATGTCAGTCTTTGGTTGTTTCACTCCCAAATGTAATGTAGAATAAATTCAACTCTTTTCTCCCCACTCTACAAGAATGCATGATAGTCTGTGCAGTTTTCAACCGTTACTTGTACTTTGTGATTTCATTGAGAAAGAAAAAATTCTACCAAAAAATGCATACCATTTTCTCATGCAGAAAAAAGTTTTGTGGAGGCAGAAAACATGTATTTTGAGCAAGATACATTGATTCCTGTACAGACCTTTTCCAGAAATAACTAGTCTTAATATATTTGAATAAGGGTGAGGGGACTATCAAAAGTGTACTTAAGAACAAAAGAAGGCCCATGCTGAATCAGATTAAAGGCTGCATTATTCTTAAAGTATCAAAGACTGGCCCTATTCAAACTTGAGTCTCATTCCTTGTACAAAATCTAATTATTTCTTTTAATTTTTGTACATCTGAGACAACCAGGTCACATGTATGTACGTGGAGCATTAAGTTTTTGCATGTGAGTGCGTGCTGGATTAGGCCTGAAAGTAAATCTGAGTGGGCAACTTAAGTAGATTGACCCTTGGTTCATTCTAAGAAGTATGGAGGGTTTTAAAGTTGGATTCCAAACTAGACATGCCAACAAACAATATAATAATACTAACACATGGCTCCTACTAAAAATTATCTTTGGCACAAATTTCCATTCTGGCAATACTGTCTCCCACTCCCATGCATGCATGTTTAATAAATCATCTTAGTATGTAATGGTGTATTTAAAAGAACCACCCTTTTCTCTTACCTTTTTAGTGACCCCAACAGTACAGTGTTGTTAGAGGAGCATGGTTTTGTTTTAGCCATGAAATCCACTCATTCTAGGTGTAAAAGTGGGTTGTGATAGCTCCCCCTTGCTACATTTTTATTTTTGTGAAAATATGGAAGTTGAGGAGTGATATAAAATCTTTCTTCACTCCATCTTTGATATCTTGCAAAGTTCTTAAACAGATAAGTCCCATTCTATGTAAATAAATAAATTCCTCCACCCCTAATTCCTGGCAACCTATATTAATACATTTGAGTTTTGTATTTCTGCTGCAGTTGTTGCCACCTTGTGGCACTTGTGCTGGATAACAACATACAGGATAAGAATTGTATGTGCAGGCATTAATTCCAGTTTAGGTGAAGAAAGCAGCTGTTATTTTTTACACTCCAACTCATCATAGGCCTATATGTGTTTATGAAATTAGTTATTCTGTGTGCTGTAGGTGAAAATTCATGTTACCATTTCTTAGCACTTACAAAACGGCTGTGCTTTGCAAATTGGAAGGCAGCAGGAAAAGAGGGAGACCACAGTATAGGTGGTTGTTGTTGTGTGCATTCAAATAATTGTTGACGTATGGTGACCCTGAGGCCAATCTAACACATGGTTTTCTTGGCATGTTTCTTCAGAAAGAGTTTGCCATGGTCATCCTCTGAGGCTAGGAAAGTTTGACTAGCCTAAGGTCACCCAATGGGTTTCCATGGCTGAGGATTTGAACGATGCTCTCCATAGTCGTAATCAACACTCAAACCACTACACCACACTGGATCTCATACAGTATAGGTAGATTGACCCATTCAAGTAAACCACAACCCTGAGTTTTCAATGTCTGAGCAGAACAGTTGACTTCCAGGGATCTTGAAGGTCTCTCATTCATCGA
This sequence comes from Sceloporus undulatus, assembly GCF_019175285.1. Classification (NCBI taxonomy): domain Eukaryota; kingdom Metazoa; phylum Chordata; class Lepidosauria; order Squamata; family Phrynosomatidae; genus Sceloporus; species Sceloporus undulatus. Next base: position 292,726,279 of record NC_056522.1, on the reverse strand, counting down.
GTCACAATAAGTCAAAATCAATTTAACAGCAATAACAACATCCTGTATCCCTGAGATGTATATGTTTGTTTTATCTTCAGTGCATGACATGTACTCAAAGGAAGAAAATCTACAGCTTACTACACTTGTTGTTCTTGTTGTTTGTCTTCAAGTCATTTCTGACTTATGATGACCCTAAGGTGAACCTATCACAGGGTTTCCTTGGCAAGATTTGTTCAGAGGAGGAATGCCATTGTCTTCCTCTGAGGCTGAGAATATGAGATTTGCCCAAGATCACCCAGTGAGTTTCCTTAGCCAAGTGGAGTTTTGAACCCAATTATTCAGAGCCGTAGTCAAACGCTCAGACTGCTACACCACACTGGCTCTCCTCCATTTGAATCGTGCCTATTTGGACTCACCTCACCAGATGTTTCTTCTGTACATGATACCTTCAAATAAATTAAGGATGCTGAAAATCACAGCTGTTCCACAAGCTGTTGTTCATTTCACTTTGGTTGGCAACAAAAATAGCTGTTAAGAGATGTTTTCAGCAACATTAAGAGCAATAAAAAAATAGTTGCAAGAATATATATTCTTTTAAGGAAAAGGTTGCATTTTTTAAAGGAGAAAAAGGAAGAATTTAAGGTAACCATCCACATACTTTTTATTGTGGAGATTTGAAAACGGAATTTAAATTTACCAGATTCAGTCTCAGATCCCAATATAGTTAAATATTTCTACACTCGTCTTTAATGAAGAAGACTCCCAGAGAATCTTAGGGCCCGAACAGACAGGCCAAAATAAAGCTGCTTCGGGTCATTTTGGAGGTATGCTGTTTAAATGACACATGCATCTTAAGAGGCCAGAAGCTACACCAAAGCTGTGCTCCAGTTCTTAGGACTGGAGCATGGCTTTGGCGTGGCTTCCAGCCTCTTAGGATGCATGTTTCATTTAAACAGCATACCTCCAAAATGATCCGAAGCAGCTTTATTTTGGCCTGTCTGTTCGGGCCCTCAGAAACTATAGTAGTAAGGCTGGCTTACTACCTATAAGGTACAATGCAAAAGGAACAACAGATATGAAGGGAAGATGAGGAGGGGAACCATGCTTCATCATTCGTTTCTGTATTTACAGCAGTTACCCCTTAGCTTAGCCTTCTTCAATCGGGTGTTCTTCAGATGTTTTGGGTACAACCTCTGTCATCTTGAACCAGATGTATCTGACACATAGTAGAGGGTAGCAGGTTTGAGAAGGGTACTTCTTTTTGTCTCCAGCACAAATTTCTGACTACCTAATGAGAGTCCTACAGTTTCACTGATGGGGTTTTGTGATTTAACGTTTCATTGACAATCCTTGTCTTCTGGTCACGTTGCACCATCTTGTGGACAACTTTGCTTAGTAACATTCTGCTGTCTTTGCTTTAGATTTTGCTACCATCTGCATCCTAGATCTAAAGAAATGATCACTTGTTCACTGATCCCAAAAAGAAACTGTTAAGCTTATGAAACGGTACTTGGAGGAACAGGAATGGAATAGAATGGGGGAAAACATGTGTTACTGCATGGGAGAACGCCACCAATGCTGCCAGGAGTCCCCAAGCCATTCCCCAGCCGTTCCATGGCAGCCAATTTTGAAGAACAGTTCAAAATCGTCCTTCAAAATCTGCAGCCAGGAACAGCTTGGGGACTCTCGGCGGAGTTCTCCTATGCAGTAACACATATTTCCCCCCTGTTCCATTCTGTTCCAATTCCTCCAAGTGCCGAGTGATAAGAGCCCCCAACTAACCCTTCACTCACATGGCAAGCCTTGTTTGAGGGAATTTCAGAAATATGAATAATGTAAGGTTCTGATGTTCAAAAGGAAGATGTACAAAGTTTCCATTGGGAGTACCCACAAATCTCTCTTTAGAGCATAGGGTGATAGTGACATTAGCCAGTGTAAGTCCACTTCATGCTTGTGTATGTCCCCACTTTTTAAAATGTTATAGCAGAATTTGGTATTCTCTTCCACCTTCTGCAGTGACCAAAGCACCCCACACCAGGACTCACAGTTTTGCAGCAACAGCCTCCCTGAATGGTCATCCTGATTGAAGGTATTATTCATCTACATCTGGCTATGGGGCACAGCTAGGTGCGTCTCTAACCACCGTCTCACTCTCCATCAACCATGGAATGGCCATTCAGGGGGGGCTGTCACAGCAAAACAGTTTTCAAAGAGGTGGGTAGTCAGCCACAGTGGAGTTCCAACAGTGGAATTAATTTGTCATGCTGGACAATGTAGGATCTCAGCTGTTATCCGTATTATTTTTATTTAAATTTAAATTTGTCTTCATACTCACTGTAACAGTACATTTCCCCACAAGTGTATTGTCCTAGAATTACTGATGGTCGAGAAGCAAGACTAGTAATCTTCCTTGTTTTATTTTCCTGGTATTAGATAGTTTTCCAAGTAGAAATTTTTTTTCAGGCTCTGTTTACAAGTATACAATACCGTATGTGTTAACCTTGTCCATTTGTGATTTATTTACAGCCCATCTTCTAGCATTTAGGTAATAATAATGTTATGTGCTCACAAGGGATTTGGTCTGGTATTTCTTAAACAGTAGCCCATTATGGCATATATCAGAATCTGAGTGATATGTTATGCCATCTGTTGTTTCAACCAAGATTTATTCACTGGCATGATTGAAACCAGAGCTTTAAAAAATTACTTTTTGAGCCTGAATTCTATTGATAGTCTTGATTAGAGCAAACCAATTGAATCAGTGGTATTTGCAAAAGTGTTGACTCATCATTTGATCCAGGGGGCTTACTCTAGTTAGAATTATGAAAAGGGTTCAGGCCAACTTTGCTGCTGCCTTTCTAGGAGTTAAAAATCCTTCCAAAAGTAACATTTTCCAAGCTTTAGTTGAGGGGGGGAAACTGCATAATACAGACTTGAGTTTTTTCTTTGGCTATGGGATTCTGATCACAGAATTAACATTGTCAATGTACAGGTCTATGAAATCATGCAATGTATAATTAAAAAAAATACAAATCATATTTACTTAGACTGTTGAAGTTTCAGTTTTAAAGTAGAGAGAAATGAAAGAGGAAGGACATAGACTTCACACAGATGAGAGCCATGAGCAGCCTGTTTGTAATTTTTTGTTCTCATGGTGTGTGTGTGTGTGTGCGCGCGCGCGCGCGCGCACGCGTGCATTAAATATCCAAAAGAAAAAATCTCTGTCTGTTAGACTGAAAAATTTACAGTGAAGAAAATCCATGACTATTTAGGTTATCTAATCTGTAGTCCTGTAGTCATTTCCATGGAAGTAAATCCTGATGAACAAAATGGGCCTTGGTTCTAGCTAAAAGTGTATAGAAAGACTGTAAACACATTTAATCAGGCAATGCAAATTTGCTGAAACCTCACATTGGCTTACTGTAATCCATTATTTTTGTTTTTTAAATGCAGACAAAGCTTTCATCTATTACAGATGTTTCTTTTGTTCTATGTTCCCTCCAGTAACATTTGTTAACATGTTACTCAAGAAGATGTTCTCTGAAGCATCTCATTTGATCAATATAATGACCAAATGAATGAATATACTGCCCAGTCATTGTTAATTATATCTCAACTATTTCTTAAAATGATTGCTGTTTTCTTGCACATTTTTATGTTTCATAAGTGAGCAATGAGTTAAACCACTATTCACAAAGAAAGGTCTAACCTGAGGTTAATAGGTGACATGCAGGGATCTAACAGAACTTTTAAATTCTCATTAGACACAATATTCTTAACTGACAGACACGTCAAAAGACATTCCCTTCCTGCCTTTCTTCCATCCTTGCCTTGTCTCTCCCTACACACACACGCACGCACGCATGCACGCACCCTGTCACAGCAGAAGGACAGCAAGTGAACTATAATCCCTCCAAAGGGCACCCACTTAAGACTGTTACAGGAATAACAAAATCAATCTTCATTTTCATCTGGAAAGCACACCTAAAACTCTCTGTTACAAGGATTTTCCTCTGGAAAGCACTTTCTTTGTTTCAGCATTCATCTCACTGGAAAGATTTTGGCTAAGTGTGTACATAAGTATTCACAAAAATCCTTGGCTCCAGAGTGCAGGACTGTTTGCAATGTATTACCAAGCTGCATTCAGATCAAAACACTGCTTCAAAGTGGTGTTGGGTTATGGGTGTTTGAAGCCAGAGTCTAAAATCTGCTGAATCACCTATTCCTTGGCACCAAAAAAAAGAAAGGCATGCCAAGCACTGAGATGTCGTTCTTTGATGGCTTTAAAACCAAACTTGGACGCATAGAATTTGACAAAGGTTGGGCCGTGTTTAGTCTAAAAAGGATGGTGATTAAAGAAGCTTCTTACCTCTGCCGTCATTAACGGTTTTCTCTGGTATGACATCCTCAGAAGAGAGGACTGACCTTCTTTGTTTTCCTCCCCTGCATGATTCCCAGATGAATACCACTTTCTTTAAGGGTCTAATTAACCTAGTACGGTATTTATAAAAATGAAATCTTACTCTGCTCTATTGGGAACTATCTACATGGTTGTTGTTGTTTTCCTTTTTCTGTTTCATTCGACACTCTGCTCCTTGAGTGTGCTTTAGTTATTGTACTTACCTCTTGTACCTAGTATGTGTTATTGTTGTTGTTGCTGTTATCATTATCAAGTGGCCTCTGTGCTATACCTTGAACTATATTCATCATCATCATCACCATCCCACATTTTCCCAGTCTGGGACTCAAGGTAGCCTTAAAAAGTTTAAACAGATACAGCTAAAAAATTATATCATATAAAAGTTAAAAATATAATTAAACTATCAATAATATTAAATGCAGTTAAAAGCAAAGCATTTTTAAAGAAGAACAAGTAATGTAAATACTATAGCACATGAACCACCACCCCCCCCCAGCAGTCAGTCTTCAAAGATCTGCTAAAACAAAGAGGTTTCTTCCAGCCTACGAAAGGATAGCAAATCTAATTTCTCTAGGAAGGTAGTTACATAGCTGGGGAGCAGCCACCAAGAATGCCTACTTGCTGTATAACAGCTTTCTTCTTTGTGGTCTCTCACAACTGTGTCACCTGTGCCAATACAGTGCCTTTCCCATTTGAATTTACAGTTGTGTGTGTTCACTCAAAGAACCACAGTTACAGGTAAGCATTCTGTTCTTCCCCAACCTGGTGTTCTCCAAATGTGTTGCAATACAACTCCTATAAGCTCCAAAGGAATAATGAAAGTTGTTCATCATATGTAGAAAACATTGGGTTGGTGGCTTCCATGGTATCAAAATTTTCATGTGTGGATTTCTGGGCCAGGCAGATGGTCTTCTTGGTCAACTGGCAACCCAAGATTTATTCTTCCTGAATAGGATTGAATACTATTGTCTGTACCGGAAGTACTATTATCTGGAACAGTTACTTTCTAGAAAATGACTCACAGAATTCCTCCAGGAACATTCTGGGATTCATAATCTAAAGAAGTACTGCTTTCATGCTCTGATCTGATCTGGGCCAAAATTATCTGAAAGACCCAGTCTCGTTCTTCCTTTTTAAAAAAGCATGTTTGAACTTGTGTAATTGAATGAAAAACTCACATTACACCACTCTGTGTGCCTTGGAGGAATATTACTATGCTATACAGTACACACAGATGTATTTAAAAATTGTGTGTCTTGGTTTGATCTGTATTTGATACTGATTTTGAGCTTCTCGCCTGAGCCTCTCAATTTGCCTTCATAATTGAATTTTTGCAACGTTGTTTTAGTGCAGTGATTTGCAAACCTTTAAACAAATTATAGTTTGTGGCCTATTCTGGAAGAGTTTATTCCTGTTGTTTTGTCTGCATCTGTGTCTGGCATCTTCAGAGAATGGTGGCATGGAGGTGTGTGGGGTATAAATATACTGTGTGACCCTTGGTTGGGGGGAAGTGATTTTGTTAATATGAACTGGGCAACACTTTTGGTCCATGCTGTCATCCTACATGTTCTGATATTTCAGGATAAACTCACCTAATACAGAAGAATACCATCACTGCACGATATCTTGGAAATCAGTGTTTGATTGTCTTTTGGGATAATTGTCCACCATTAATTTCATGAGCCCCAATAGTCTTCTGAGAAAATTCCAAGGTTACCTAGAATACAGTTGAAAAACCATTGTTCTTTACATGGATCTGTGATAAATGTAGATGTTCTAATATGAAGCTGGGACTCCAGATATTTGAGATTCATCTTTTCCACTTTATTTGCAATGACTGAATATAATCTGTGAATAGATACAAGGGGGAGAGCAGGGGGACTGGGAATGCACAGAAAGATTAGCCTATCCTTAGTCCCTGAAAGGCTATCAACATGTCTCAAAGGAGGTATTGCTCATGTCTCTTGAGACCAACAGGACAATGGCTATATGTGTGTTGACCACAAGACATTGTGCTACTATCTAACTATATTTGATTAACTGTTATCAAGAAAATAATACAGTGGTGCCTCGGGTTACGAAATTAATTCGTTCCGCGGCCGCTTTCGTAACCCGAAAAGCCTTCGTAAGCCGAATTGCCATAGGCGCTAATGGGGAAAAGCCGCGATTCCATGCGAAAAAGCCGAAAAAAGCACCGAAAGTTTTTTCGTAACCCGAAAAAACATTCGTAACCCGGAACAATGATTCCCTATGGGATTTTTTCGTATCCCAAAAATTTCGTAACCTGGGTATTTCGTATCCCGAGGTACCACTGTACAAGTGTGTGCTTTGTACATAGCTATTCCTTCTCACCCCACTGATTACCTGTACCACTGATTCACCCATTGTAACTGTGTCTGTAATAATTTGCCAGCTGAGGAATCACTCCAACTGATGAAGTGGGCTACTGTAAATAAAAGCTTATGCCAAATAATGTTTTTAGTCTTTTAAGGTGTCACATGTTTTTATCAATATGTTTGCTTGTTTAACACATGTCTTTTGCATTATCCATCATAGAACTCAAGGTTGCATTCATAGAGGCTCTCAGACAGTCTTCTGTCCAGGACTCTGACAACTGCCAAACCTGCAGTGTGCCTGCCTCATATTCTCTCAAATCACATAAAGAGGCTTGAATACATACCTCAGATACCTAACTAAATATTAATTTAAAATGCATTTTTTAAAAAATTAAGCGAGATTTCTTATTCTTGCTTGCTGGCAGTTGTACGGAAGAAGAGCACCTTGGGAGGACCCTGCCAAATGGGTAACGGAGACTTACCCATGGGCAGCCACCCCACAACACCATGAATGGCCTCCGTTGCTCCAACTGCGGCCAGAAGATGTTGGATTTGATGGCTATTCCATGCCACGGGAAGGTTCAACCAGCAAACAAGTTCCCCCCAGTGATGCTGAAGGAGATCCTCTGGTGAGATTTGTCTGCTGAATAATATCTGCAAGGGATTTTAAATCGTAGAAGGTTAAATCTTGTGCAGACTGAACGCCAATTTTCAGAGCTAGTGTCTGAAATATACATATACATGCATTTTATAGCCCCTAGCACTTCGTGCCGTGCATGCTAGTCATTTAGAATTCTGTTGATGATATCATAGGATACAATTAGTTTCCAGCTCACCTTGTGTCACTGTAGTTGCATTGTCTACATTTTATTACATTTTAAGCATGCATTGTGGCAAACAATTATCTTAGTGTGTATGTGTTGAGAGAGTGGAAGAGAGATAAGGCAGTTAGTAGCTAGAGCAGCAGTGTATTCTGTTGGCACCATGGTGTGGGAGCATGACTTTAAGATTGAATTTGCTGGGATTTTTGATTGATTTTATCAACTTCTTGTCATCTTGTACCAACTAGTACATGATCCATTAGATTTGATAATTACTTGAGGGTCAAGCATATGCCCTTCACCAGAACATTCACCATCCATCACTGAATTTTGAGAGCATGGGAGCATGGAGTTTTAAAAAATCCCTGCCAAAATTGGAGATGGCCCTTGGGAACCAAAGATGGTCTTGGGGAACCACACACAGCCCATAGACTGCACTTTTCCAACCCTACCTCTGTAATACGTGCAAGGTCACTGTATGTGTAATAATCATGACACCACCACTTATACAAGCTGTAAAATCATTACTTTAAGTTCGTTGACTGGTGGATTCTTTGTCCGTGCGTTTCCTGCACACAGCCATTGTGTATGTTTTTTTTCCAAACAAATTCAATTTGACCCACATCCTTTGGCTACTATTCAGTGTACATGGGAGAAAAACTGAGACTATCTTTCATCTGATGAGTCTATCTTCCATTTGGCTTCTTAATGTGCTGAAAGCTAACTTCAGAATACTACTTAATACAATGGATGAACAAAGATCTTTGGACTGAAATCAAAGTTAACACTTTCATATCCTTCTCTGTGCTTCCTCAGATGAACATGCTGATGAGATTGCAAGAAGCGGCTAACTATTCAAGCCCACAGAGTTATGACAGTGACTCCAACAGCAACAGCCACCATGATGACATCCTTGATTCATCTCTGGAGTCAACATTGTGATGTAAAACCAGCAGAAATGATTGTGTCCCATGGTCCATCTCCTACTTCACTTGGGAAGATATTATGATCAATGAGGATAACTGGTCTGTGGTCCTGAGGGATGTCTCAGTATTAGAGCAGCAAGAACAATATAAACTTACTCCCCCTTCTGTCTTCCCATCTCCCTCGTTCAGTGTCAAATGTGGGTGCAGGCAACCCACTTGATTTTTGTATTGTGCTTTTATTTTATTTTTTCCTATTAATAAGAACTGCACTACTTTGTTTTTTGTTTTGTTTTTACTTTGCTGTGAGCTCCCGTACCTAAGACACTGAATACTTCTCTCCCCCCCATAAAAGCATGATTATATTAATTTTTGGGGGGGAGGGAGTGTTGGAGGGGAAGATAAAAGAAAAATGCTCGCCTTCAAAACTATGAAACAAACAAGAGAGCTCTGTGCCACATACTGTCCAGAAAGGGAATGGATCTTATCTATGCTGCTTCTGACCAAACTCATTCAGTAATGGTGGAATTTTTACAAATGATCTTTCAGTCTAACCTCAACTACCGATAGTTCAGGTGCTATAAAATAGTTGGTTGCCTTGGTAATAATATTTCATAAAAAGGCAGAGATTAAAAACAGGGAAATTTCAAATATTCATACATACACACACCACTCCACCAGTGAAGCTGTTCCCCATCTTTAGGGCTTGGCTTTATTTATTTATTTATTTCATTTTGTGTATATAAATGCAGGCACTAGACTCAATCCATTGAGCAGAGCTGCTAGACATCATCTGTTCCTCACACTGAAGCTGTAAATTCTGTGCCCCTTTGAACCAGGATCTGAAGAATGGATATGGACTTGTAGAAGAAAACTCAAACCATGCAACTAAGCATTCACTTTTTGTTTCAGCAATAGGGCCTGCTGAGAGTGGAGAGAAATCCAGCTTCTAGTGTCTTTCAGAACAAACCCATTGAATCAGTGGAAATTTGGTTAAGTTGGCACATAAGTAAATTCAAGAGGTTGAAAGGCTCTAATCTAGTTGGAACTAGTAACTGAATTCAGGCCAGAGAAAAAGTGAAAGCAAAGTCCAGGTTGGTTCTCGTTGATGGTTACTCATCCCTTCTTTGGGCACTAGTCCACATATAGGACATGTGGATTTAAAACCTTTAATTTAAACACTTTAAAGCATCCGTTTGGATTTTTGAACACTGCAATTTAATCAGTGGTTTAACAAACTGCTGAAGAAGCTGTTGTGAGGTTTTGAAGGGCTGCTCTGTCTTTGCACTAACTCAGTGCAAATTTCCTTTCCTTTTTTTTTGTTTGATCAGCTGCTCCTGGTAGCATAGAACAAACCTTTTAACTCCTCTTTTGCAAAAACCTTTGTGGAATTCCATTTTGCAAAATGGAACTCCCTTACTGCAGAAGCCATTTGCCATGGAACAAAAGCCCCTTTGGGGGCTTGTTGCACTAGTTCTTTGGTTCTTTGGAGCCCATCAGTGTACTTCTGCCTATGCAGATACATGTATACATAGGATAAATGACCTGCCTCCGTTCACTTGCTCCATGGTCCCATATCTGACATAGTTGCCTTCTCCTGGTCCCAACTTTGATGTCTGTAAATTCAGCAGGACATCAGAAAGGGCTATGCAGGTGCCATTCTTCAGCCCCACTGAACTTCTAGACATCAGGCTTGTAGAAAGGGGTGGCAACATGAGGAGCAGGGTATTATACATATTTGTGGGAGCATGTTCTTCCAAGACGAAGACTTATCAAATGCAGCCTATTCAGGGAGTAGATGCCTTTAAGGAAGCCTGGGTACTTATTTTAATTCTGCCTTTCCCTCTGCTTCTCCAACACTGATTATCATCCCTTGAGTTAGACATTCATTATTCCTTTGGAATAAAGTCATTTCATTTAGATCAGCACATGAAAAGATAAAAGAAGGATCATGGCTTGTATTTTTTTTTCTTACTAGACAGCAAAAGTTGGGGGAAATGAATACCATTTCAGTGAGACTGTACTCACTGAAGTAAATTAATTTCTTGTAGTTAATCCCGAGTTTTCTGCTTAAGAAATTTTGTAGATAGTTTTCCAGTCAGTCATATATACATGTATGTGAAGGAAGGGGAAAACATAGGGTTTTAAAATCTGTGCTCATTAAGCCCCACCAAGTCATGCAGGTTAAACTACGGATTTTTTTAAAACAACAGATTTTTTCTTAGCCAAGTCTTCAGTAAAGGAGAACAGTCTTTATAAAGTAGGAGTGACGAATTTGTGACCCCCCTGAGTTCATTAGGCTGCGGCTTTCATAATCCTGCATCTGGAAGACAACATATTCCCCACTTGTACTATAATATTTTAACAGGATTGTATTTTTAAACTTACCACCAAACAATCAGCATACAGTACTTCTCTGGATCCTTTTGTCATCTCCAAATGCACAGAATACAAGTGTGGATGGGTGGGTGGAGGGTTAAAAATAAAGGCTTGGTGCTTCTGCTGGGGACAAAACACCTCAACAAAAATTGCACTCTGGTTTGTGGGTTTTAAAAAAATGCAACAACAACCAGCCAGGTGTCTCAGGCTGTTCCTTGGGCAGTTACACAGTTCTCAGCATACACACACACACTCGCCTTTTCAGCTATCTTTGGGTGCTGATTTTTTTTTTTAACGTGATGCCTTACCTACTTTCTACTAATTGTGTTTGAATTCTATTAGTGCTGTATATGAGGAGGGTTTGTTCTTTTTAATTTAAACAAAACAGGGCTATCAAAGTCATCTCTTGAAATACAATGATGTGAGTTGCTGTGAATATTGTTTGTAATAATATATATGAAATTTCTTTTCTTGCAAATGTGAAAATACCTAAAGGAGGAAAAGGATGCAGAGAGACGGAAAAAACTTTGAGAATTTCCATATCAGCCTATAGCTAACCAGCTAATCATTGGATAATTGTTTCTTTGATGGAAGCAAAAGAAGAAGAAGAAAACCCCACCTTTTCCTATGATACTGAATGGCATCACTGCTAAATTTGAAGTGATAGAGTCTTTCTGTGTTTTGGTTTTGAAATATGCAGGTAGAATGCAACAGTTTTTAAAAAGAGAGTGTTAATATGGCTTAACTGATGCAAGATGTGCAAGTTCATGCTACCATGACTCAGGTTACTGAGCTGATAGTTTTAATTATACCTCATGATTTTCTGCTTTCAGTGACAGGAGTGAATTTGTCTTTTGAGCCTTTTAAGAACTTGTTCCTTTTACCCATTTTCTAGTAACTTTTGAAATAACTGTATCATTTGTAAAAGACAATACTGAATTGCTCAAATGGACATTTACTGTTGGATCTAAAAGGGATTCTTGAGGTTTTTCTTTTCTTTTCAAAATAGACTACTCTGCTAACCTTATTTCCTATTATCCATAATCCTCAAATGATCAGGCTACTTTTGGAAGAAGCTAGCTATTTTACTACATGTTGATTTTGCTTTCTTCAACTGAGTATAGAATCCAGGCTTCAAAGATCTCCTACATTAATTTTTCCCGTCTTGTGACATTTAGTTCCATTTTTGCGGAAACTTATTTCCACTCATGTGAAACTGATTCTGTAATAGCTGTCCCTCTGATGTGCTAGCTTTCCACATGCAGGGTGTTTTTTTTTAATCCAGAAGGAACATTCACTCTATGCATTGAATACAATGGTACAATCTACTTTTTCTTTCTGAATTTATTCTTTTATGAAAACAGAGTACATTCTGAATTTATTTCAGCATAATCATTTATTTTGTGGGAATATGTTTACATTCCACTCTGCCAAAATCCTTTTGAAGGGGATGTCCTCCACTGAAGGAACACTACTTGCAGTGGAACAGGCCATTTGGCTTTCTTTCTGTTAGACCTCATTCCTATGTTATACTTTTTAAACAGTTTATATTTTGAACCCAATGGATAAAATTCCATTGCTTTGCATTCATGCAGATGGCTAAAGTTCTAATCAGACTAATGTGACTAATAGAATCCACACACCACTCTAAAATCCAGGGCTTTTTTCCTTTGTATGTTAGGAAGAGATGCACTCCAAATAAGTGAGATTTGGATATTGCACAAGTTCAGTCCCTAACAGTAGGTTTAGCAAACGGGTGTTCCTCCACTACACACTGATTTGACAGGGAAGAGTGAGGCATTTCACTTGCATGATGATATCTACATGGAACTGTCTAGCAGGAAATGGTTCAATTGTCACTTGAGACTCTGTCCTGGAAAAATAAATTCTGGCATAGTGCCTATCTCCCTGGTATAAACAAAGAAATGTGTCTGGTGTAAGTCACCTTTTATTCCATAGTAAGGTGAGTTTCCCCCACTCGATAAACATATAGGGGACTAGTCTGCTTTATGTATACACCTTAAATCTAATAGGCTTAGATCTAGAGCCACTTGTGCTTCCAGTAAACCACTGAAATCAGTGGGATATGTTAGACATAGCTGATTTAAATCCCACTTTATTTCAGTTGGTCTGCTTTAAGCATAACAGTCCACCGTACACCAAAATACTTGGATTCTAACCAACTAGCTTGAGGAATATAGCCACTGTGTATAAATCTACATCAACAGAGTTTTAATTCTGATTGTGCTCCAAAGGATAAGTTATACATCTCAATTTTATTGTATCTCTCAGAACCTAATATTTAGTACATAATGCTATGTTTTCTCCACTTTCTGCTGTGAGTGATTTATGCAGAGATACGTAACTCTTGACAATTCAGTTCCATAGAGATGCATCTAAAAACATGCAGTAGCTGTTTCTTATGGTCGTGTCACACATTGGTCTTGATCTAGTGAGATCCTTGCAAAAGTGTGTATTGATTACTTTGTTGCAGTTCTTTGCAGGAGTACTTATTTGAGATGAGAGCTCTGTGGATCATTTAAAAGGAAAGATCAGCTCTGTGTGTGCAAAATACTGTGGATGCAAGTATTTGATCCTGACACTGAAATGGTACTTATGCAAAAACTCTGTATGCATTAAGTCTCTCTGGAGTCAGAACACTTCACAGATATCAAGGCACACAAGGTTTCACACACACACACACCATAATAATAACAGCTTAGTAAAATTATATGTGAATCATTCCTTAGAGGTGGATCCACATCAAAGTCTAATTTACCTGATCACCTTTATATAAAATGAGTCAGATATCCAATTTTCCCCACACATCCTGTTGTGGTATTCATGAAAGGTATCCTCCTCTTTATTGCTCTCTAACAGACCATGGTTTGGATCAATGAAAAATTAACTTGGAATAATCACATTCTTTCACACAACTGTAGTGCCCTTTCTGAAACTTCGGGAAGCAGGGTTACCCATTGTGCACATTCCTTAGTAAGCTTATCTTTTTCATGTAGAAAAACATCCAAATAACAAAACACTTTACCCAGATTGCTTCCAGTTTTGCCATTCTCCCTTACCCAAATTGGCATGATTTCCTCTAGTTTGGTTTTAGTACAAAACTCTATGCAACATTCATGTTTAGTTATGAACTGGAAGCATACAACATTTTCCTTTCCTTCACAATGGTCAAGAATTGTACCAGTCATAAATTATGTAATTGTGATTTTTTTTTTCCCCTTGGTTTTTAGGGTAATGGTGCAGAGACAGGGAGGGTATGGCTAGCCTCCCTCCTTTTTTGGTATATTTTGCAAAAAAAAAAGTAAAAGAAAAAAACCTAAAATATTGCATTGTTGATGCTTAAACTTTTGATATTTTGTGTCTTGAACCTTGTCTAAATGTGACAATTCTCTTTTAAGGAAAACAAAAGGAAAAAAACAAAAGTGTGGATATTAAATGGAAGGTTGCTGTTTTGATCTAGTTGTTTCCAGTGGAACCATTTATGGGGGGAAAGTTCTCTAAGATGTACATTTTTCTCATTGTAACATAGAAATGTAAATATTTGATTACAAGTGCTGCATTTTGATGAATTTTTTCTAGCCATTTTTAACAGAGAGAAAAACTAGGTATTGAGTATTTTGTGTACAGTATGATGTTTTTTTCCACTTCTCTATTTAATTTTCTGCTACCATTTAGGATTGGAATTTGCAAATGGTCTATTTGGGATCATTCCTTGCCTCTGTTTGCCCTTACCATTCTTCCCCTGCCCTGCCCCATCCTACATCATGGAGAATAAAGCTAATGATTGTACCAGTCTTAAATTATTCATGATTCAATAAATTTGATGCTTATTTATTCAGATTTGTTGGTCTTACTGCCATTTTTGCAGTCCTTGGCTACACAAAGTTTGGAACATCATTCGCATCATTCACATGCTAGATAATTTATGATGGAAATGACAGTAGTAATAATGACTGGTATTCAGTCCCTTGTCATAGATATGACAATATGTCAGTATGGGACTTGCATCTTCATAAGTGGACTTGCATGTGTGTGAAATAGAATTGAGCAAGATCCATATTCACTTTTGGACTGCTGTGGCATTACTGTGTATGTGCATCCATTGTGCAATGGTAGAATGACTGATGCATTGTGGTCCAGTGTGAAGTGCAGTGTAAACGCATCAGGGCACTCACCAGTGGACATCTGGACACTGACTGAGAAGAACTGAAGCACAACAGGCACACTTGATGCACATCAGAAGTACCTGATGCACATTGGAGCACTCTTGTCAGTGCTCTGATATACATCTTCACAATTCATTCAGCATTTATTTGTGCTTCTGCAGTGTAGCTAAGGATTTGTAAAGTTACATAACGTAGACTGTGATGTAGAATCTCAACCTGTGCTAATATGTATTATTCTGATTCAACAGCAAAGCTCTACATAGATAGTTGAAAAGCATATGCATTACTCCCTTGGTGCCATTTCAATTACTTGTGGTGTGGCGATAGGACAGACATGTTCATCACCTAGACCAGCCTTTTCCAAACTGATGCTCTCATCTAATCCCAGTTAGGAATATGATCATTTCTCAATTTCGCTTTTGTCCAGTATCTCAACATCCCACCTGCATTTTATTCCCTTGCTTCATTTTTAAATGACTCTGATGGGATTTCCCCATGCATGGAAATCCATGTACATTTTTAAACATTCTCTCTGTGTGCTTTTGTGTATACAATGCCTCACGTATACAATTTCCCTATTGACTAAATCATGTGTATTTCTTTTCAACTGTGCACATTTCCAGCTGTTAATATTGCATAAAATGCATGTTTCATACATGTTTCATTTCTCCAAAACATCCCATAAGCCTTAGAAATGTATTTCTCAAGGTGATATTCAGTTGTCCTTGGAGTGAACTTTGGGAGATGCAAAAAGTCTACTTTCATCAAGATCGTCAAGTCTAATAATTAACCCCATCCGTAATCCCAGTCACAATGGCCATGCCAGTTGATAAAGATGGGAAGTGCAGGGTAATGAGCAGCAACTGATTTTTGCCAAATCACTGCCATCAACTATGCTGACTGACACTGAATGCAAATCCTAATGTGAAAGCTGGCCTTATTTCTGAGGTCCGATCATGTATGCCCCAATTGTTCGTACAGGATCTGAATGACTGCAAATATGAATGTATCATACCTTGTTTTCTGACGTACTTTCAGCATGGATCCTATGGAGCAGGGATTCCCAACCTGGAGTGCCCGGAATTTGGGTGTGACAAAGACTAGCTTTTGTCCTTGAGTGACAAGTCATTACTCAATTTTTTTCTGAATAAATTAGAATCTAATTGCTCAATTTGGATTTGGATTTTTAAGTTCAATGTATTCCCCAGCAGTATTGTTTGTAGTTCCAAAATTAGAAATTAGACTTCTTAATTTTTAAATATGATATTACTTTTGTAGAGGGTGCAAATATTAAACGTTTTCTAGGGGTCTGGTGCATAGAAAGGTTGGGAATCACTGCTATAGATGGACTGGTAGGTAGCCAACCAGGTGTTCAAATGTTCACAGGTGTTATTTCACTAGCAAACCCATATTGATTATCTCCAGTTACAACAGCATTATGTCTTTTCTGGGCACAATCCAACTAGTTGTGCAACTGGCAAAAAAACAAAAGGAACCACCTTCCCAGATTTCCAGTGTAGTTGCTGGAAGTCTGGAAGGGTGACCGTTTGTTCTCCAGATGGCAAAACTTGCAGCTAGATGATGCCTGGGACCCTGCCCATCCATCCATCCATCCATCCATCCATCCATCCATCCATCCATCCATCCCACCCACTGATTTGCAATCACTTGTGGTTACATAGGAGATGGAAAGGAAAGCCCAGCACAAGAGTGCTAGTGACATTTTGTACTTCACCATCATTCATACAGGAACCACAGTGTAATTCTGTCAATTACACTTAAAGCCCATGAGTGTAAGCAGCAAGGATTGTAGCACTCAAATCTCTCATACTATCTGGAACACACCCTCTCCTGACTAATTTTGAAAGCTAATTAGGGTCAACCTTGATTATGTGAATGGGAGATCACAAGGGAATGCCAAGGATCTGTGGCTAGAAATAGGAAAGAAACCTGCCTGGAGCTTGATGAACCAATGGTTTGACTCCGTATAAGACAGTTTCCTGTATTCCAGATCAATCATAGAATCCTAGAGTTGGAAGAGACCACAAGGGCCAAATCAGTGTAACTTGTCTTCTTGATTTACTGAGTTATTACGTATTTTAAAGGTGTGAACAGACTACAGGCTTTTGAGAACAGGTATCTCAGACAGTGAGCATGGCTTGAATGTTGCACTAGGAAAACAAGAGTTCAAATCCCCATAGAAAACCTTGGATGATCTTGGGCAAGTCATATTTTCTCAGCCCCAGAGGAGGGCAATGACAAACCCCTCTGAACAAATCTTGCCAAGAAAACTTGATAGGTTGGGGTTATCATAAATTGGAAACAATTTGAAGGCACACAACAGCATCTCAGCTACCTCAGATTGACCACCAGATGGCAGCAAACTCAAGCCAATGAAAACCAGATTCCCTTTTAGGTGACCAATAATCTCAACTTTATAAATTTCTAGAGGAGGAGAGAAGCACTTTCACATTACCAGCCCCTACAAAAGGTTTTCTTGCAATAATTTTGTGGATCAATTTATTTAATTATTCTCATGAAACTGAATGTTAAGAAAACAGTAATACAGTACCAAATAAATATTTTTTAAAAAAATAGATAAAGATGTAATTCTTGAAAATAAATACACTGAACAGGATGTGTCCAACTTATGGCAAACTTAAGGTGATCCTATC